>NC_133658.1:17170267-17470267 GCF_037893015.1 Macrotis lagotis | reverse complement strand
AATGACAATAATAACCAATTTGCAAAGTGCTTTACCTGCATCAGCGAGGTGGTGTAGTGGAGATATTTCCCTAGCCCCTTAATGTTTGCAATGTACTTCAGATAGAGAACTGATCTTGGAAATGAAAAGACGCTTCTCAGAGATGTAGGGTCTGTGTTATCCTAGTCAAGTTACTTTACCTTTATATGCTCTGGGCAGCCCTCGAACCCTGTGAGTTACAAAGAAGCTGACCTGCATTGAGGAAGGAATTTCCTCACCTGGGAATTCCCAGTGCCACAAGAATCACAAGGTCTGTCTCACAGCCCATCTCATTTGATACTCCTAACAATCATAACTTCAAAAATTTTCTCTCTTGACCACCTCCTTCATTTCCCATCATCCCCTCTGTTCACTTTAGGTCACCCCATCATCATACCTCAGACCAGGCATCCCCACTTTTCAGCCTTCTTTTGTGTGTTATATTCTCCCATTCAACTATAGGTCCTTAAAGTCTTTTTATTTGAGTCCTCCATTGCCCAGAACAAAGTAGGTAGTTAAATGTTTTATTGAATTATCTTGTATTATCAAAGGAAACTGACATTCAAAGAGACTGGGGACTCACCCAGGGTCACACAGCTAGGAAATACCAAAGACAGAATTCGAACCCAGAACTTTCCGATTCCAAGGCCAATGCTTGCCACATTCTGCTACTATGGGGCCTGAATTTTGTAAATTGTAGCCAAAGGGATGTTTGCCAGAAGCCTCCCAAGTTGATCCCAAATGATAACTGCATGGGTCAGTTCATTCTGGCAGCACCTAATAGCTAAAACAATAGTAAGAACTGCATTAATAGAACACTTTATGCTTTCAACAGGCTCTCATAGCTATTCTCATACCTGAGAGATGGAAGGAGGTTCCAACCACATTGGGAAGATGAAAGGGCTGACCTGTATACTCCTTGACCACCTCCCTAAATCTGTCCTCTTTGCTCCCTCTGTTTTCCTAACACTCAACTAGGTCAGGGGGAGGTTGAAAAAGCCAAAGTTGCCACAATTAATAAGATACCCCTTAGCACCTCCCCACCTTAAGAGATTTAGATCTCAAAGGCATCTTAAAAGTCATCTATTCCTGCCTCCTCATTTCCCAGATGAGAAAATTGAAACCCAAAGGGAGGAATACTTTTGCACAATTTAGTAAACAACAAAATGGGAGGATTTGAATTCAGATTCTTTGGCTCCAAATCTAGAACCCCCCCCCTTTCTACAATGCAATGCTGTGTTGGACCTTGGATGAAGGTAACTCACATTCACATTCCCTATTGATCTCAGTTCCCATCACTTATCCTTTCGAAGTGGGTCAGAGATGCCACAGAAGCAATGAAAGAGAAAAAGAGAAAGAGAAAGAGAAATCATGGCCTTCTTCCCTCTCTTCTTTCTGGCCATCTCCCCATTCCCCATAAGCAAACAAGAATTCAACTGTAGAAGATTGTAAATATCATTAATGTGCTACTCATCGGAAGATGATGGTGTCTCAGTAGAGTTCTATGAGACAAATTGTCATTTGGTTCACATCTGTTGCACTCTTGGTCTTCCCAGAACCTACCCTATGATATAGACCACCCTCATTATCACCATGTAAGCTCCTGGAGAGTAGGGGTCATCCTGTTTATTTTTGGTATTTATTTAGTAGGATCTGAGACACAGGAATGGTTTAATAAATGTTTTAGCTGTCTCTCTCTCTCTCTCTCTCTCTCTCTCTCTCTCTCTCTCTATATATATATATATATATATATATATATATATATATATTCATTCAGTTATCCATCATCTACACATTTATGTACCCATTCACCTAGCCATCCATCTCTGTATTCATATAGCTAGCTATTGATCTATTCATCCACCCAACCATGAATCCTTCTACCCATCCAACTGTCTCTCTGTCCATCTTACCATCAATCCATAGCCAGCTATCTATCAAGCTATTTATCTATCCATCTACAGTCATAATCATCACCATAGACATTATTATCACTATTGCTGTCTTCATCTCTAAGGTGAACAATATTGTTGTTAGTGGTATCGCCATTATCGTTGTCCTCACCAATATTATCAGGGTCATCATTACAGTTTTAATCATCATCATTATCATCATCTTCATTGCATTGTCATTATCATCTGTGTCATCATCACAGTTCTTGCCATTGTCATCATCTTCATCTTTATACTCCTATCACTATCATCATCATCATCATCACTGTTGTCTTCTTCACCGTCTCCATCACTATCGCAGCCTTCAACTTTATCATCATCATTGTACTCATTTTTAAGTCTGTCTTCATGGAACTGGAGCTTTTGAGAAATTAGCTAGGCAGAACATCAAATATATGGTGACCATTTGTCAAGTAAGTTTCTTTTTTATTTTTCAGGGGTTTTTGCAAGGCAAACGGGGTTAAGTGGCTTGCCCAAAGCCACACAACTAGGTAATTATTAAGTGTCTGAGACCGGATTTGAACCCAGGTACTCCTGACTCCAGGGCCAGTGCTTTATCCACTGCGCCACCTAGCCGCCCCATCAAGTAAGATTCAGAGAAGATTCTGAGTCTAGTACAGGTTGGGTTAGACAGCCTCAGCATCCCTTTCAACTCTGGAATTCCAGGATTCTGGGAGATCCAGGAGAACAGTGAGCTGTGGATAATTTTTTTTTATCTCTGCTGGTATTTAAATATGAATGTTATCCTATGTCAGACATGGCTCAGAAATTCAGAAAGCATTCCAATACTAGATTTTGCTGACGGATTGTAGCAATCTATGTCATTTTCTCCAGTCACGTAGCTAATCCTATCTAATCAATAAACATTTAAGTAATAAGAATATGCTAGGCACCAGTCTTTGTGTTTTGTTCTAGGGTTTCAAAGCCAAAAATAAAAACAGAACCTGCCTTCATGGATCTTGCATTCTACTGAATGGATATAACATGTATAAGGAAAGGATTCTATATGCATATATACATAAATATGTATGTCTGGATCATACATGTATGTATGGATCCATGTATATGCATACACAGGCAGTATGTATCAGAGGCAGCACTTGCATCTAATTCTTCCTGGTTTGAAGGGCAGCTTTCTAGCCATTCTACCACACTGTCTCTATGCAAAATATATTTGATATGTGTGCATCTGTTTATTGTTACTAAGGTAGATTGGGACACTGGGATACACAGATAATGCAAAATATTAAATAAATTTTCCCTATCTTCTAGAAGATTCCGGGCTACTCTTACCATAAAAATACAAATCTATATGCATAATAATTTGAGGAGGGAAAGAATAGATCCAGCTAGAAGGATCAGAAAAGACATCCTGTAACAAGTATCACCTGAGTTGAAGCAAAGAGGAAACCAGGCATTGATTCTGGCTAGAACCCCTCACATGGCACTCATCATTCATGACCTTATTATGGGACTGCACTTTTCATGGATATACAAGTTTTTGGTCCTAGTTATGAGGTTTTTTTTTAACGTTTTTTTGGCAAGACAATGGGGTTAAGTGGCTTGCCCAAGGCCACACAGCTAAGTGATTACTAAGTGTCTGAGGCCAGATTTGAACTAAGATATTCCTGACTCCAGGGTCGGCACTCTATCCATTGTGCCACCTAGCCACCCCACTCCCAGTTAAGATGGAATCTTTTTGAAGGTAGATATTGTGGCTTCTATAACCTTTTATTTCCCTTTTTGCTTTAAAAGCTCAGAGGTAAAATGTTTCCTATAGAATAATCTCAGCTTTAGGTAATATTTAATATAACAACATTGAGCAAAAATCAAACCAGTGAGGATGATGGTGATAGTGATGCTGATAATGATGGTGGAAGTGAGGATGATGATCATGATGAAAATGATAGTCCTCATTATGATGACTGATGCTATTTCATTGTTCTTGGAAAGAGCACTGGTCTTAGGATCAAGAGAGCTGATTGGAATCCAATCTCTAACACTTAGTAGCCATGGAATTTTAGTAAAGTCTCTTCCTCTCTCTCAGTCTCAACATCCTCATCTTTAAAATGGGTGTAAGGATATTTGTGGTCCCTATCTTCACAAGGTTATTGAGTAGAAAACTTTTGGTCACCTTAAAATGCTATAGAAATGCTAACCAGAATTATTGTTTCAGCTTGATGTTATGAGATGAGTAAGGCCTGGACTTGAGGAAATTTAAGTTTTAATGCTGGCTCTGGCAAGACTAGTTGACTTTGACCAAGTCACTTTACCTTGTATTTCTTTATGCTTATGCCACCACCTATTTGGGGAGTTGTCCTCCTCGATATCGAAGGGTGACTATTATCACCTCTTCATTTCTTCATGTATTAAAGGAAAAGATGGGACTTGATGATCTCCAAGGTTGTGTTCACATTGAAATTATTGACCTGATGATGCAATGTCCTTCCCAGGTCTAAGTGTTCTAGAGCTGGTAAGGGGACACAACACAGAAATCTTCTCCACATAGCTTCCACTTCATGTCCATTTTCCCCTTTCCACCCAACAAAACCCTAATGGCGTACTCTTTCTTCCAGTATAATACATACTCTTCTATTTGGAAGCCTACCTTTATAGACACCATAGACATTATTCCCACTTCACACACTTCAATCCAGCCAAACCGGGCTATTTGCTATCTTCCACCTACAACATTCAATCTCCCACCTACATGCTTTTGCTCAGGTCTTTCCCCCATGCCTAAAATTCTCTTCCTCCTTATCTGACCCTGGGAAAGCCTACCTTTCTTCAAAAATCAACTCCAACACCTCTTCCCTTCCTGAAAGGCAGATAAATGGTTCAACTAGATTGCTGGGTCTGAAGACAGGAAGAATAAGGTTCAAATCCTGACTCAGACACGTAATAACTGTATGACCCTGGGCAAGTTCCTAGCTTCTCTTTGGACTGAGTTTCCTCACCTATAAAATGTAAATAATATAAATAATAATAACACTATTAATAATTACATCTACCCAGGTATCTAGGGAGGATCCAATGAAATAACATACATGTATAATCAAATGAAATTTATATATAGTGCTTTGTTAATCTTAGAGCACTTAATATTGCCCCTAACTTCTAATCTGTCCCTCACCATGACAATATATCTATCTATGTATATAGATAGATAGATATGAAATTTGGAATCTACATCTCCAAGGACATGTTGCATCCTTTGAAAAGTTCTCCTTGAGGGCAGGCAGTGACTCTTATTTTTGTCTTTGAGTCTTCTTCTCTAATCAGAGACTGCCACACAGCAGTAAATTAATCGTCGTTTGACCGATGGATTTCTCTGGAGCTTACCTCCTTCAACCTATTTTGTTTTATTTTAATTCTCTGATCTGAAGTTTAAAGTCTTCCAGTACCCCTTGAATGGACCCCAAAGTAATAAAGGATCTGTTCAAAGGTATAGTAGTGAGGGTCTCACCCCAAAAATCAAGAGATGGGGCTGGGTAGGAGTGAGCCTTTCCTTAGAAGGAATCTGCTCTCTTCTGTCCCTTTTCCTCTGTCAGCTCTGTTTGGTTTCCATGAAACGAGGCAAGCTCATGGCACGTCACCAACCAACAAGTGTGTTTCTGATAATGTTGAGCTCCTAGGGCCCCTGAATAATGGGGCTGTAACAGAGATCATGAAAAAAAATAGCAGGAGGGGGGTGACTCTGGGAGGGAGGGAGAGAATGGAATTCTGTTTCTAGCTCTGTTAATTTTTTATGCTTTTGGAGAAGAGCCGGCCGAGCTGGTTGGGGAAAAGGAAATTTATATTCATGTCAGCTCCATCAGGTTCAGGGCTCCCAGGCCTGCTCAAATCGCTTTTCTTTCATTCCAGGGACAGAAGAGATTTTTGCTATTGAAAAGAGATGGCTGAGAGCTATATTCAGAGCAAAGGAAGGATTGGATGCCATATTTACAGTTGGAAGTGGCTTTAGAGACCAAGACTAAACCACTCATTTTTACTTTGAGGTACAGAGAACCAAAGGGATCGTTTAGTCCAATCCCTTCCCTTTTAAAGGACCCAGAGAGGTTAGGTGACCTGCCCAAAGCCACACAGCTATCAAGTTTTTTGACTCTTCAGACATGATTCTCTTGGGCAGGTTTCAGAGCCTCAACTCTAACCTGTGAGTTTGAGGCTCCATCGTCCCCAGGAGCGTTAATCTCCAGGTTGTGGAAATTATAGAGGGAGCCCTTAAACTGGGCTCAATCAAGCTAACAGAGACATCTATGGCTTTGGACTCATTCATTGAAGGATTGGAACCTCCAGAGTTGACCTGAGGTCCACCTAGTGATATGACTAAGTAATGTGACTTGAAGGATACCTGGAAAGTCTCAAACCAAAATGGTCTTTCCTCACTACCTGTCAAGCAGCCTCAAGTTCCACCACTAAATATGTCTTCCTTAGGGTCATCTATTCCTGAAGCAGCATGGTGAAACAAAAAGAGTAGAGTTCAGAAGATCTGGTAAGAATCTCTTGCTAGTTGACCCTGGGAAATTCACTTAGCCTCTCACAGCCTCAGTTTCCTCATCTGCAAAATGGGAATAATATTAACATGAAGCACTCCATCTAATTATGAGTATCAAATGAGATAAATGTGAATTACTTTGCAAATCTTGAGGTGCTTTATAAATCTTAGCTATTCTACTTAATAGTTATCAGACTTTAACAAAAAGTACAGAGATAAGAAAAGTCCATGGGGAAGGATGGAGAGAATTCTCAGGAAGGAAAAAGATCACAGATTTAGAACTGGAAGGGACCTTAAAAACCATGAAGTCCAACTCCTGAATTTACAGATGAGGAAATTGAGTCTTAATAGAAATTAGGTGACCTGTCCAGGAATCCACAGATGATACTTTTCTGGATCAGGTTTCCAAACTGGATCTTCCTGAAACCAAGGGTATCATTCCCGAGCTGCCTCTCCCAATGCACACTGGAATAATCTTAGAAAGTTGATGTGGCTTTCCTGTAGTTATACAGTCAGTAAATAATGAATTCCGGGGGCTCCCTATTGTCCCCCAGACTCAACTGCTAAATCCTCTATTTGGCATTCGAAGCCCTTCATACCTGAGCCCCTCCTCTACCTTTCTAGTCTTTTCACACCTTTGCCCTCTCCACATAACCTATGTTTTCATGTCTCTTATGCAGTGACACCTAGCTGCCCCATTTGTCTACAAAACATAAGGTAAATTCTGAGGGCATTTCCCCCTTCTAGATTTCAAATTGCTACCTGGGAAATAAGGAAGTGGACTAGATGGACTCTGAAGTCCTTTCCAGCCCTAGACCTATGATCCTACCATTCTGTGATTTCATCTCACCTCCCCGGGTCTCAGTTTCTTCTTCTAAAATGATAAGGAAGACTAATGATGGCTTCCCCTCCATTCTAGATACCTGTGATGGAAGAGGCGTCTGAAGGCACCCAACCATCACATCTGGGTCTCACTGGCTGCTCCCCTTGGTGCAGGGCTCAGACCACCTTAGTTGTTCCTGGGTATTGAAAGTACTTTTCCCATCCCAGGTGAGGTCCCTGATCCAGAAGACTGGGAGTCTCTGCCCATGCCCTAGTTCTAGGCTGTCTAGTGAGAGCCAGGCTCAGAGGCCCCTTGTAATTATGCCCCATTGACTCAGAAATGGAATTCCTGCTTCCATTCCTCTGTCTCAAGCTGGTTCGACATTTATAACTACATTAGAGAAGAAAACCCTCTTTTGCTGCTTCCTTCAGTTGCTGATTAGACCACCTGTTGCCTACCCTGGGGCCCTTCCCAGGAAGACAGGATGGAGCTGGGCCCCATGGGTGCCTCTTCAAGTTCCCAAAAGCAACCGAGATAGATACTTGACCTCATAACTTGCCCAACAGAGCTCACAGATCTGGGATGCAGGGAGCGCCAAACCTCCAAGCCCATCATGATGGCTGGCTGGGCATGAGCAGGTGGGGGGGGAGGTGTTCTTCTGTCTATAAAGAGGAGTCAGGCAAGGCCTGCCTGTCAGTCCTGCATGACTGAACCTGAAGGAACCCAGGAAGCTATTCAGGACCTCCTCCAAAGATAGCTGTCCCAAATGATGGCCATTGCCCCTTGGAGAACGCTCTCCTTCGTATTAAACTTTCCCATCTCTCAGGACAACACATGAGGTGAAAGTTCATTTCAAAAGGGACCATTAACAATGGGCCTACTACATGCAGGGATCCCAGTCCAAGCCTTAGGGTCAAAGCACTGGGGATTTGTAGCCTGAAGAAACTGGGAGGAGGGAGGAGTTCATTGTTACCTTCATCCCCAGAACCTTGCATGGTATCTGTTATATAAGTGGTGTTTATTACCCTAGGAGTGAATAAGTCTCAAACCCAAGGCCCTTAAGTCTAGGTCTAGTGCTCTTTTCATTACAACATAATTATTATCTCTGTTTAATAGACGAAGAGATCTTGGAACATTTTACTCAGAACAAGTGGCACCCAAGACTGACCTTCTATCACATGTTAGTAACAATACTACGCAACAGTCAACGAACTCACTCCATGTAGTCCTGAACTGCCAAAAGAAGCCACCTTTCTTCCCTCTGTTAAAACCTCTCCCCTCCCTAAATCCACTTCCATTTCCCCCAGAAGAATAGTGGCAGGTCCCCTTCCTTCCATGGCCAATTAGTCTCTCATAGCCCACATTTTCCAAATACAGGACAGTTACTATAACCTACACCCACCCCTATGTCCAATTTACATGCTTTTAATTAAAAAGAAAAATAGAAATGAACCATAAACCTCAGCCCAGTTTCTTCAGCAATGACTGCAATTTGGCCCTGGGGAATGAGAAGGTGTGTGGACTATCAAGGGAAGCAGGAAGCCCTTAGCTTCAGGCTTTTTGCTCAATCTTTCAGTCACCTTCAAAGCTCTTGGGTAGGATTTTTATACCCCACCCCCAGCTCTCAAAAGAGGGAAGCCTTGGTGAAATAAAGTCTGCAGCCCACATAGGGGCAGTTGTTCCCAAATGCCACGGCCGATAGGCTGGGCTGCCAGAGGCGGGGGTCCTGAAGAGATATCTGGGCAAGAGAGAGCCGCCTTCTTTTCCCAAGTTAATGAAACAACAATAAATGGTACACACACACACATATGCTTGTATGTATGTGTGTATACCATCCACATACATGTACCATGTATAAACATGTCTATACATTCATAAAATGTCCCTATATATAGGTGTATATACAAATATGCATGCCATTTTCATTAATATATATATATATATATATAAGCTTACTCAAATGTAATTTTCTTCAATATAAAGATTTTCTTCTTGGGATTTTCTCCCCAGTGAACTACTCAGAAAGGGAAATTAATAAAAATATTTATTGGATTGAATAGACCTTTGTAACTTTATGGTTGCAAAACACTTTAGGAATTTACTTCACTGCAGAATAAACCTGGCTTTTACAGAGAGGAAGACGGAGGTTCAGAAAGGTTATAGATCATTTGTTTAGGAACTAAGGTCATACAAAACTCAAAGCCAGGTATTCTGAGGCCAAGTCTCATGCTCACATTGTATGGGAATGGCAACTGCATTCCTTATAAGAGCCAAATTAGTCTAATCTGGCTTCAATTCTCACTAGTGGCTACATTTTCTCCTAACCAGTTCCTCAAAGACTTCCTGAAGTTCAAGCCACAGATGAGCCATTTCCCCACCAAGATTCCTTCCACTCTATGGGAACTTGAAGATGCCATTCCCTGAGATCAGACCCAAATGAGCAGGTTCCAAGGAAGAACAAGAAGATTCCCAGTACCTTAGGGAAAAAAAGCCCTTAGGTGGTGTGGTCCTCCAAGCATCCCCCTCATTGAGGTCAGCAATGTTTCTCAGTGATGAGTGGAGGCAAACAGCCAGGTCAGATCACCAGCCTTCAATTATAGCCACTATTTATCTTTATAAGCTTGACAAGGAGCAGAAAGTCATCAGCTGATAATAATCTTTCCCAGCAGCCTGATTCCCATTATTTCTCTCCTTGTTCCCCCATCTTTTCCTGAACCTTCCTACTTTCTATATCTTACAATTTCTTCTGTTGATCTCTTGGCAGTGGGGATAGAGGTGGAGGAAGATGAAGACTAATAATATGTCACTGACACATCATTGATAATAAAAAGAAAAGGACAGATGAACAGTGACATCTCATCCTTTCTGAATATTGGGTTGAACAAATAGATACAGTGACCCAGTTCAGCACAGAGAATTTGAATAAAAAAATATCAGATTTGACTTCATTCTGTTCAATAAATATTTATTAAGTACCTACTAGATACAAGACTGTGCTCAGAGCAGGGGATGCAAAGTCAAACTGAAATAATCTCTGTTCTCCAGAAAGAAAAATCAGATTTGACTTCATGCCATTCTATAAACATTTATTAAACACCTACTATATACAAGACCCTATGCTCAGAGCTGGAGATGTAAAGTCAAATTGAAATAATCTCTATTCTCCGGTAGTCTTCCTTCTGCTGAATTCCTTGAATGGCATTAAATCCTAGGATCATAAATATCATCTGTACTAGTATAGTGGAAAGAAGACTGGATCTGACATTAGGATCCCTGGGTTTAGATCCCTAAACTATCTTTGTGACCTATGAGGTATTATAGGAGGCATCATTCACCTCCTCTATCAAACAATGTAATTGGACTAAATGATTTCTGAGATCCCTAGGGATGGTCCTGCTCTACTGTTTACAACTAGTTTAGAACTCTTAGAGCCTTTAGAAAATTCTTTAATGTCTTTGCTACCCCCCTACACCATCTTCTTCCCACCTCAAAAAAGGCTCACCATAAGGTGAGAGCAATGCACAATTTCTGAACAGCAGAGGCTGAAACTTTCTGAGAAGGGGAAACCAATTGGTCAGAATTTCATTTGGGAGAGAGGAAAAATTTCCAACAAGAAACACCTTCTCATTCTCAGCCCCAAATGAATTAGAAATTAAGTGTTTTCTCAGAACTGATGTCCTCAGCCCAACACAAAGTCTTATGGTTCTCCAAAGGAAAAAAAAATCTGCTTGAACATATTGGATGGAGTTCTCCCCATATAAAAATAAAAATAAAATGAAGCTGCTTCCCTTACCCATCTGATTTGGAGTGATTTGGCATTTTTATAAATTAATTTTTCCAGGCAATTAAATTAGCTGGTAATTTAATATTACCCTCGTATTTCATTACATAGAACACATGCTTGGGTGACATAAACAGTCACGTTTTAATTTATTATTTTTAGCAAATTTCATCCTCCTAGAAATCAACTAGATTGACTGTTCCCAAGATCAGGATTCTTCCCTCTGTCAGATCAGTCTGGGGAGTGGTTCAGCAAGCTCTTGGGACCATCAACACAGTGGAATGGGAAAAATGATAGAACGTGAAATATTTGGGAAGCCTATATTTGAGACCTGTCTCTGATCCTTGCTAACTATAACTTACCATACCTCTGAAACTGTGAAATGGGAATCATAATTTTCACACAAACCAGAACTATATTTGGGAATAGGGCAGTCAGGTGCTATCTAGGAGCAGCATTTTGGAAATGGATGGGATATAAGTTAGGGAGGAGAGCCCAAGATTCTGGATGGTTTCCATGCTACTTCTAGGAATTCAAAATGAAGGTAGGCAGGCGAGTGGTGCCCAAGGAGGAAAAGAAATGAATCCTAAGACACTATGGGGTTTCCATGCTGCTGAAGGACTCAATAGTTTATAGGAGGCAAAGGACAGAGTGTCCCCCAGATGAACATAACATGTCTTGTGTTGATGGTACCATCTGAATTTCAGCACTCTGAGACAAAGCCCAGATCAACTAGCCCTAATTATGGCCTTGACATGATTAACTCCACATGGTAATTACAAAGCTCATTCCTTGCAATCCTTAAAGTATGATTAAAATGTGCATTATTATTATCTCTTCCAGGTGGAAACTATCCACCACATGCAGAGATCACAAAGGAGAATCTGCTTTCTCCCTTCCTCCCCTAGGAAAGAAGAATAAAATAATATAGGATTTATAACTTGATAAATGAATGAACAAGGGACCTGAGAGATTATACGCTCAAATCCTTTCATTTTATAAAAAAAAAAAAAAAAAAAAAAAAAAAAAAGGAGATTGAGCGTCAGCCAGGGAAATTGACTTGCCCGAGTTTAAAAAACAAGTAAAAAATAGAATCTGGATTCAAATTCAGATCTTCCAACATAAATCCAACACTTTTCACTCTGGCATCTCTGGCTTTGCCACTACATTGTCATTGAATTTGGGAAAGTTGCCAGCCCCAAGTTAGCATAAAGGTTAGTTGGCGTTTTGGTGTTGTCTTTCTCTAAAGAAAACTCCAAATACACTCCAAGACATTCAGTTCACTTCACTAAGCCATAAATGCAAAGAGAGACATTGGAATCAGAAGAAAAATTTCAGTTCAGTGATGGGAGAATGTGCTTCATCCACTCCATTTGTGTGTGAGAGAGGGAGCCCTTTGCTCATCTCTTTGAGCACAGTCACAGCCATATCCACGTCCCCACCCAGAGGTCTGTTTTTCTGCCCTCCAGAGCTAAGAGAGAATGAGGAGAAAGATTTCATTTGACTACATACTTCCCTTCCTGTTAAAAAAAATAAACAAAAAAGCCAAGGTCAGGGGCATAGAAGAAAGGATAAGCCCATGATTCAGAGCTGCTCACCATAGAAAAATAAAAAGAGAAGGTGAGAATCCAAGGATCTGAACTCCCAGACTCATCTTTCCTTTGTTGAAACTAAGAAGAGAGGCTGGGCGTGCAATTTCACTGGGATACCAATGACTCTCCCAATGGTACAGTTGGGATCTCTCAGGTGAGAAAATTCTATCAAAGCTAGGCACCAGAGTTTTAACAACTTCTAGCCTTCAAGGGCTGCCTAGAGCACTGAGAGGTAAAGTACCTTGTTGAGGACCACATAGCCTGGAAGGATCAAAGTTAGGGTTTGCTCAGAGACCAGGTCTCTACCCACATAGTCACTGTTGACATCTGCAGGCTAAAACAGGCCCCAAAGACAGTGTGGTGCATTGCATGGGAGACTTGAATTAGAAGACCTGACTTCAGATCCCACTTCCAACACTTACTGTCTGTATGACAATGAGTAAAGTGATTTACCTTCTTGAGTAAGCAAGCTCTAAGAAAGACCCTTTAATTTAGAGATGGGTGGAGACCTACATGGGGAATGGAAGTTCCTGCATCCATGAAAGAAACATGGGTTCATGATGTCTTAAGGTAATATAGGGATGTCTTTCAGCCATTATTGACTGTAAGATCTTCTCCAGGGTGAGAAACTCCATCAACATAGAGGCAAATCTCATTCGACTCAGTTTGATATTTGTTATCATAGGAGTTCTAGTGAAGGCATCTTTCAACAAGTCTTAGCCCATAGAATCTCCATTAGGAGTCTCCCAAGACTTCTCAATGAGACTCAGAAGGGTATATTAGGGGAGGAAAACCATTGACTTTAAATTCAAAGGACCTAGGATCGAATCTCAGCTTGCGTTCTGCTCACACAACTCAGGTGCATGTCCCATGCCTTTGCATGGACTCTTCACCAGTTTCACCTCCACTTCCTGGCATCCCTTCTTGCCTTCAGGACTCAGTTAAGTCATTGGAAATCTTTTCTGGTTGACTCAACTCCCCAACTGTCAAGGTACCCCCTCCCAAAATTACCTTTGTTCTTTTTACTTGTGTTTCATGTATGTGTGTGCTTTTGCATGTTTCTCTTTGAAAGCACATTCCCTATGCTTTACACATCAAATGCTTAATAAACACATAATTGATTGAGTTCACCTCACTGAGACTCAGTTTCTTCATCTGTAAAAAGGAGGCATTAAAACCCATAGCACCAATCTCACTCCATGGGTGAGCACTTTGCCAATTGTAAATCCCTCTGGACATGTGAACCATGCTCTATGCATCTTGGGAATGTTCCTCAGACCTCTGACATGGTATCAAGAAGTCCTAGATGTCCAAAGGCTACTGGGCATCACTGTCTTTGCTCCCAAGCCAGCTCTGGCAGCTCTGAGCAAAGAGTCATTATGTCTCCATTGAGCAGCTTCCCAGTGATCCCATCTCTCCTATTCAGGAAAGCAGTCTTCAGTAGTAATACATCAGGTTGCATATTAAACAGATGGGATGCAGATTTGAGACCTCTTAAAGGTTGGGGGTGGGGTTTTCCCCCCTGTTTTTAATAGGTTGCTGTCAAGGTGTGTTAGCATCTCTTTATTTAAACAAGCTCCTTAGCCTCAGTGCTTCAAGTGGGGACTTGGAAGGGAAAAAAATCGGTAGATGAAATAATCTATCACTCTAGTGACATAATGCTAAGAACATATGTTAGCTCAAACTAGCTCAATTCGAGTCACATTAAGGGGATGTGTGGGAGAGAGAAAAGATGGCAAGACCATCTCAAAATAGTTTGCGCGGAGGAAGAGTGCTACCAGGCTACATTGAACCTAGGTTTTCTTCAAATGTGCCTCTTTGGGGTCCAGAAGGACCTAAAGGACCAACACTTTATCATAGGATCATCCACTGGGAGTCAAAGAGGCCATCAGCTCCACCCCCCCCTTCCTTTTCCATGGAAGTAAATCAAAACTTAGAAAGATTAAGCTCCTTGTACCCATCTACTCAATGTCTAGGGCAGGATTGAAACTCAGATCTCCATCTACCATGTTGCCCAACTATCCTAAATGAAGTTAGACAAAGGTGACTCACAATGAAACTTTCAACTCTAACCTATTCCTGGAAGCTATCCATCCATCCCTTCAATACACCCCAAGACCATCTGGGAGATTGGAAGCTCCCTGAGGTCAGCCACCCTATCTGATTCTTCTTCCCATGTCCTTCAGCACCTAGGCCAGTGCCTTGACCAGGGTAAACTTCATAAACCCTGGCTAATTTAAATTCATCCCAGGAGGCATTCCTGTGCTTGCTATTTGCCTCTAACCGCACTGGCCAGTCTTGAATTGCTTCCACTCATGCTCCTTTCTTTTTACTGCTCCAGCCTGTGTTTGGTTAACACAGATAGAGATTTGAGTTGTAAAATGTACATTTTCCTCCCCTGTTGTGCCCTGAAGTCTGTGGTTTCCATTACAAATTTGGAGCATTTAGGTCCAAGCAGTTTTACAGATGTTAAGAAGGGGGATGGCACCTTGGTTTATTCCTAGAAAACCAGGAAAGGGGAAGAGGTATAAACTAAATAGCAAGGAAAGAATCCTGTAAGGGAACAGGTGGAGAGATGTTAATGGCCGGGAAGGGGAGGGAGGGAGGGTGGTGAGAATTCTAATACTCTCTCTCCCATCATTTCTCACCTAATTTTTATTTTTAATAGCTAACATTTGAACAGTATTCTTTCCTCTGATGGCACACAACCAAGATTGAATCTCGTCCAGGCTATTATGTCAGATGTATTGATACAGAAGATATGACATTTAAGATAGATCCCAAAGGAGAGACTGCATGTTCATTTGGAAATTACATAGATGTTAGGATATGGATATTCACATTGAGATATCCACTAGCACAGAACCCCACCATGTAACCACCTTACTGGCATTAGCCATCTTTAGGGTTATTTCCTCTGCCCCACCCAAATGAAAAAGTCAATCTGTGGCAGTCACAAGGGCACATCTTTCCTCACTAAAAGGTTGGCAGCTCAGATACAGACTTAAAATGCTGAAATTCTTCCAAAGAAAGATAAGCTGGAGAATTTAAAATGTTGCCTCATTTGATTCCCTCCTAAATTGTTCCTCTTGTGCCTCACTGTTTCTTAGAGGTGGCCCTGGGTCCCACAGGTTATACCAGCAGAATCTAAATTTTGGCAGGCTCCATAAATGATAACAGTTTTATAGAACCTCAGAAGTGGAAGAGACCATCCCATTCAACTGGGTTTCCATTTTGTGTCCATGGAGAAATTGGACTTCTTTTATCCTGAAGATGGCACTAGTTAAGGTCAAACAGGTTCCTTTCCTAGTTAGACACAGGGCAATTAATTGGAGGGTGGAGGGACAGAATGTAAATTCCTTTGGGGCAGGACCGTGTTGAGTTCTTGCAGCCTAGGATGGTGGATGCTTAATAAATGTTTGTCAAACTGAACTTTTACCCATAGATGCCAACTCTTCAAAAACCATGAACCAAGTCCTAAAGGAATGGCAATCTGCACAAGTGGATGGTATTTTCCAAATCTAAGAAATCACAGTTCTTTAGTGTATGGAAGAAAAAAAACTTTACTTCCTCTCCCGTAGGGGCACACCCCACCTTCATTTCATCTTTAATTCAATGGTGTATATACCAAGGGATGGCTATGAGTGGAGGTATTGGAAATTCTGAGTCAACAATGTCCTCTATGTGCTTCCATTCTATTGGGGGGGGGGGGCAAGTAAGCTTACAATACTTCTACAAGTTGCTTCTTGTTCTGCCCTCTAGGGCTAAGCAGATCACATCTAAACCCTCCTCCCCATCCTTCTCATACCTGAAGGCCTCTCTCAGGTTCCCACCCCTAAATCTTTTCTTCTCCAGATTAAATATCCCAGGTCCTTCACAAGTCTAATCACTAGCCCCTTTAAGAAATCTACAGAAACAAATTCAGTGGATTTCTGCTTGGTCTCCTCATAATGAGTGAAGCTGCAGAGGAAAAACTGAGTCCAAGTGAGTATTTGCTCTTCTATCCCCACAGGGTTGTTGGGAAGAAAGTGACCAAAGTCAAGTCCTCTGGTTGACAAAATTAAATGACATTACTTACACTTCAGGGTAAGTCTTTGCAGACATCCTCAGTATTTTCATATACATTAGTTTATTTGATATTCATCAAAAAAACTTCCTGTCCTGTTCCATCTTATAGGAGAGCAGACTAAGGCTTAGAAAAGTGGAAGGGGCAGCTAGTGGGCACGTTGGATAGGGCACTGACTGGAGTCAGGAGGATCTGAGCTCAAATCTGACCTCAGATACTAGACACTTAATATTTAGTTATGTGATGTTGGGCAAGTCACTTAAGCCAATTGCCTTGCAAAAAGTCAAATTTAAAAAAAGAAAATTGAAGGGCCTTCCAAAGTCATATAACAGGGAGGACTTGAACTTGCGTTTCCAGACTCCCCATAGAATTCTATCTCCTTCACCACACTGGAGAGTTGGGATATGATAGTGAGAAGAGTCAAAACTTCCTCACACATTTCTGCTCTCCAGGTGGTAAAAGATGTTCTGGGACTGAGGGGAGGGATAAGAAAGATAGGGGTATGCCCAATTGTGGACAAAGAGCATGTATGAGCAGCGCCATTGGGACCTGGGGGCTTCTGGGAGTATTCCAAGACCTGGCATATATTGGGAGATACCTCTGGGAGCTGTGAATATTGTAGCATGGCAGGGGATTCAGCAGTTAGGGCAAGAGCATGTTTTGAGGGTAGATCATAGAACACAGGACAATAGATTCAGAGGAGCCTTAAAACTGAGGGAATTGAGACACAGGGAAGTTAAATGGACTGCTTTAAGGAGGGGCAGGAGTAGAATTTGAAATCAAGTCCTTTGTCTCTAAATCCATAGCTCTTTCCCATTGTGTATTCTCAAGAAGCTAGGTGGCCAGTGAATAGAGTGCTTCCTAAATTCAAATCTGGCCTCCAACACTTACTGTGTCAGTGTGACCCTAGGCAAGTCACTTCACCCTGTTTGCCTTATTTTCCTTATCTGTAAAATGAGCTAGAGGAGGAATTGGCAAACCTTTTTTTTTGCCAAGAAAACCCCACATGGGGCCATGAAGAATTGAACACAACTGAAACACCTGAACAACATCAACAAATTCTCATGAAATTAAAGAATGAAAAATGAGGCATGGAATGCCTAAAAAGTCTTGTGTGAGGGGTAGCTAGGTGGTGTAGTGGATAAAGCACCGGCCCTGAAGTCAGGAGTACCTGGGTTCAAATCCTATCTCAGACACTTAATAATTACCTACCTGTGTGGCCTTGGGCAAGCCACTTAACCCCATCTGCCTTGCAAAAACCTTAAAAAAAAGTCTTGTGTGATCAGGATTGAAGAGGGAAGAGAAAAGAGAGAGAAAGAAATAGGGAAAGAAAGTCAGAGAGAGGGAGGTGGTAGTTAAACACTTGGGATTGACTTGAGGGAGTCAGTCAGTGGATCCTTAAGGCAGATGATGTGAGTCCTCAAAGACATCAAACATCTCTAGGAATTTCTCTTTGGGAATTCTATCACATGCAAGAGATTTGTGACTAGTTTCCTAGCACCCCTCGCTTAAGACATAGACCAGTAGGGAGTGAACAGTGATCGAGTATTTCCCGATCCTGTCACAAGGACGTGAGCTTCTAACTACAAGTGGGATGATGAAGTCCCAAGTGTTAGGGGTCCCATGGTGGTTCTCGGACTTCTGACACTGTTTGGGACTTCATCATCAAGACATTATCCATCTAGTCTTTCAAGAAGAGTGGAAACACAGAAGAGTGGAAAGATCCCTGAACTAAAAATTTGAGAACTTGGGGGCCAGTCTTGGGGAATATCATTTTCTATCTTCCCAGGACCATGGATCTGATTGTTTGAATCTGGGCTCTTACTGGTTCTGGATTTGGACATGACATGGAGTCGGGGACCCTCTGAGATCTAAGACCCTGGGGCCCCTCACATTGTTGGGACTTTTTCTCCCCCTCTATCTATGGGGCATCCCAAGCCGCACTGAACTGACCTGCACAATGTCTTTGCTCCAGTGATGTCACTGCCTCTCCCTAATCAGAGCGCAAACAATCAACACAACCTAGAGCCAAGGCCCCAACCACCTATCACACACCTGGCTTCCACTCACCCAACCCCAAGCAGAAACAGCCTGGTCTACCCAGAGCAGGAAAAGGTAAAAATAAATAAACTTTGCCTTCATCTCTCTGCTAGATTGGAACAATCTGAACCAAACCCGACCTGTAATTTTATCCAGACATGGGGGGAAATAATTTGGAAAGAACACGAAACAGAAACACGCTTCCACTCCTTACGATTCCCTCTTCCATTCCCCTGCCCCCTTTCTCTCCATCTGTGCTTTATTCAATGAACACATCTGCATTCTCTCTCTCTCTCTCTCTCTCTCTCTCTCTCTCTCTCTCTCTCTCTCTCTTTCCCTCCCTCGCTCTCTCTTGCTTTCTCTCGCTCTCTTGCTTTCTCTCACTCTCTTGCTCTCTCTCTCGCTCTCTCTCTCTCTCTCTCTCTCTCCTCTCCCTCCTTGGCCCGAAACTCTATCCAACCTTATCACTGACACCTCTCGGCAGTTTCAGATTCCAACTTTGTGCCAAATCCCTATTTCCTGCTGCTTAATTTCCATTCATTTAGTCTTGTTTTTGCTTCTTCTGCCGTTCGCAGCATGGACCAGCTCCAGCCCAGCTTCTTCTAATTTTTTAAGGAAGGCTCCCCATTGAGTGCTATTGGAATTTGAGCCCCAGCTCCACGCCAGTGGCTGGCCCTTGTTTATACTACCTAACAACAGTTACCAATGTGACTGCCTTTCCCCCTTTCTTTGTTTCCCTCTTGGAGTGTGTATCCTAAGGCCCAAGAGAACCCCTCTCCACATATGGTGACCCATTAGGTCTAGTTTTGTTATTCCTTCTGTAGAATCTGAAGTAGCCTCTTTTCTTTTTCTTTCTTTTTTTAATAGAAAAAAAAGAAAAGAAAATAGAGTGAGGGGAAGGGAAGGGGGAGGCAGAAATCCCTGTTTACCCTGATTGTATTGCCATTTTCAATCTTAGCTTGGGAGGGATGGCAATGGGACCAAGTATTAGGAGGCTTGACCAGTTCAGGCTTTGGTGAAGAGCCAGACTGAACCGCCCCCCCCTTTTAAAAGTACTGAATCCGCCTTATTTATTGACTGGGATCTTTGCTCATGTTGCATTCATTCATACTTGATCTTGATTAGAAGGCAACTGCACCCTAAAATTAAAAAAACCCATTGCATTTATTTTGATTGTGTAGAGATCTGGACTAGGGATCAAGCCTGTGGTTTTATTGGTCCAGAGAACTCCCAGGTGAGCAAATTCTCTCTACTAATGCAGGTTAACACCTCCTCTGCTACTTAGAGGTACCTGGGACACAGATAAGATGATTTGTCCAGGACCACCCTTTGTGTTATTAGAAGTAGAAGTTAACCTGAGACTGCCCAATAGGACACCTAGATATCTCAGAGAACCATTTTTGACTCCTGCTTTCTGTATAAGCATGGTCCTTTGACCATCACTGCCTGATCCTCCCTACAACTACTGCTGGTGCCCCATCCACCCTGAAGCCCCCATCTCCAGGATTCTCTTCTAGCTCCTCTGTTTTGCTCTCAGGGAGAGCTATCTCACAGGTTTTAGCCTGTTTATGCCAGATGATAGCTAGATGATGGATGAGAGAGAGAGAGAGAGAGAGAGAGAGAGAGAGAGATAAATGGATAGATATTTAGATAGATTTATTGATAGATGATAGAGAGATAGGAAGATAGATAGATAGATAGATAGATAGATAGATAGATAGATAGATAGATAGATAGATATTCTGGATACATAGATAACTGATAAAGAGATGATATAGATAGATGGGTATGTTATATGTTTATGTATGTATGTGGGGGAGAGATAAGGAAATGGAGAAAGACAGAGAGAGAGAGAATATGGGGGGGGAAGCATTTATACACTAGGATTAGCTTAAGAAACAATAATAGATAAGGGAAAAGACTTTGCAGTTGAAAGAGGAAGCAAGTGAACACAAATACCAGGAGCTTTCTGAGGCATCCAACTTCTTTCCTGAGAATTTCTCTCTGAGAATTGTATCTCATACGCAGGATTTGTGACTGTATTCCTCGCATCCCCAACCAAAGGTATAAGCCTATATGAAGTGATCAGTGATGAAGGGTATTCCCACCTTCCCAAGTCAATATAATAATATTTGCATACAGATGTGTATATGTGTGTATATATATATATTATATAGTATATATTTCAATTGTATTCTGACTCTCTGTGACCATTTGGTGTTTTCTTGGAAGAAATACTAAAATTGTTTGCCATTCCTTCTCCATTTCATTTTACATATGAGGAAACTGAGGCAAACAGGACTAAATGACTTGTTCCAGGTTCCATAGCTACTAAGTGTCTAAACCTGGATTTGAACTCCTTAATATGAGTCTTCCTATCTCCAGGCCCAGGCTTTAGCCACTGCTGCCCCGTCTAGCTACCTGATCTGGACAAATGGATAGATCGATCAATCTATCTACCTATATGATATATATAATCTAATATATAGACTGTATATAATATATTATATATAATAGATAAATATATATAACCTAGTAGATCTAGTAGTTATAATCTAATATATATGTTTGCATGTATGTATGTGTCCATATATGGGTTCACTACATATAGATTCATACATACATACATATTTAGGTTATCCCCATATACACAGAATATAAGATCCTTTTTGCCATTATATTCCCCATTGCCACCTAGCTCCTTGCCCTTAATAAATGTTTGGTGGATTAAATTGAATGACAATCCCTCTTTAGCCAAGCCAGCTTACTTATTTGCTCCCCATACTAAGATTCTTTCTCCAGTCTTTGAGGTTAACACAGGCTGCACACCTCATATCTGTTGTGTATGTCTCTGTCTCTCTGTCTCTGTCTCTCTCTGTCTGTCTGTCTCTCTCTCTCTCTCTCTCTCTCTCTCTCTCTCTCTCTCTCTCTCTCTCCCCTTCTGCCTCTCAGAATTCCTAGATCTCTTTGCCCAGCTTAGCTCAGGTGCCATCTGCTCCAAAAGGCCTTTCCTGATTCCTCCCTCTTGTTGGTTCCTCCTCTCCCCCAAAACCATGGTGACTTTGTATTTACTTTGTAAATCATGTCAATCACAATACTGTTGAGAGGTATTGAGAAAGACCCAAACTGGGTGGACCCTAGTTGGACTTCGGAGAGTGTGAACTCAGCCAGCCCCTGGGATATGTCTCTTTTCATGTTGGGTCTCCCACCCCCATCCCAAAAGACAATCCATTCCTTAAGGATGAAAATCATTGGGATTGGGTCCCAGCACTCAGATCAGTGGCTAGAATCCAGTCAGACACTTAATTTGAATTGAAAAGTTCATCAAGGTGAGTGACCATCCAAATCAGAGGTTTTATATGGAACTGAGGAAAATAATGATATCTCCTGTGCCTAAGGGATGCAGCACCTAAAGTGTTAGGCTTGGATTAACACCTAACACCTAAAGTGTTAGGCTGAATTCAAGTCTCTTCTCAAACACTGATGATCCTGGGCAAGTCACTTCACTTGCTCAGTTTCCTCAACTGTAAAATACGGACCATCCCAGAGACATGGGAAGGATCAAATGAAATATTTGTAAAAGTTGGCAAACAGTTACCTAAATGCTAGCTAATAACAATAACCATCCATAGAATTTTATAGACTAATGAACATCATAAATAATAAATGATTCATAACTCCTATTTCTTTAAGATGCACAAGTATTCCCATTTTACAGATGAGAACACTAAGGTCCAGCAGTATGTAGTAACTTGACGAGGATCACAGGTAGAGGCAAGGAAGTGCTGGAGGCTCAAATCCCTGTACCCTCTCTTCCAGACCTCACCTCTCCTCACTACTCAATTTCTATGGCCCTTTGAGGTCCCCACTGGATTTTCTCCTAAGACCCACAAGAGATAAACGTACAAGGACCTTTCCATTTTGCAAGAGGTGTTGGAAAGAAGAAATCGAGACCCCCAAGAAGTAAACGGATTCATCTAAGATCACAAGCTCAGGAATAAAAGGCAAGATTCTAACTCTCAGTTATTCTCTCCCCTTCCTAGATCAGAAAGCTGAGAAATGGGCTGAGACTTTGAGAGTCACACAGTTCAGAAGGAAAAGCAGAAGTTAGACCACGGTCATCTGACACCTTGTCCTGGCTTGTTCCTCTTTAGTGGGAAAGGCCACTGGTTAGTTGTTACACCCACAGCCTTCCTTGGGGCTTTTGGTGAATTT
The DNA here is from genome assembly GCF_037893015.1 of Macrotis lagotis. Classification (NCBI taxonomy): domain Eukaryota; kingdom Metazoa; phylum Chordata; class Mammalia; order Peramelemorphia; family Peramelidae; genus Macrotis; species Macrotis lagotis. The sequence continues at coordinate 17,447,285 of NC_133658.1, read as the reverse complement.
ATAAAACCCAAAGCAATCCAGGATTGACTTTTTGGCTTCTGTGAGAAAAAACCCCTGAGAGCAATAAATTTTTTTAATTTAAAAATGTATTTTACAAGCAAATGAATAGTGGTGTGAAAAGATAAACAACATCCCCCCCCAAGTCACACATTTCTATAATGGGACGGACTCTGACCTCTCGAGCTTGAGGGTCTCCTTCCTCGGCCCCAGACTGGTTTCCCCCACTTTTCCTTCCTTACCAGCCTCTAGTCTTTGTCCTATTGTTTTACCCCTGTAGTTTCCATAGACCCAAAATGCTGGCATCTGGCCCCAAAGAGGAAAAAACTCCAAGGCTAGGATGCCTCAGAACCAAGAATCACAGAGGAGAAATAACTTTGCTGTTAATTAGGGGATCCTCAATTTCTTCATCTGTAACATGGTAATAATAAAATCTATATAGCATCTAACTCCTGGGGTTCTTGTGAGTCTCAGATGCAAAACTCATTTTGCCAACTTTAAAGTATTATGTAAATATTGATTATGATGATGATGGTGGTGGTGATGATGATGATGATGATGATGATGATGATGATGATGATGACGGTTGTTAGGCTTTCCCTCCAGTCCTCTGCATTCCAGATTCCCACCCTTGGCCATTCACAAACAGATTCAGCCCACATTCTCTCACTGAGGCTTCATGTTGAGATTTTTGAATCCAAGAGGAAATTTCAATCCCACAAAGCCTGAAATGTTCTCTGACACGTTCTCCCTTTTCTTGTCCAATAGAGAGGGGATGTTACCTCACCAGCAAGTAAAGGAAGCACAGTTCCTTTCAAAGTTTTATGGCACAGATGTGTTATATGCCTCTGAAAAAAAATTTTTTTTCATTGGATTTTATTCCTGTTTTAATAGCAAAGCCATTCTTCTAACAGGGCTGTACTGGGTCATTCATTCCACCCAAGCAGAGCCAAGAGAATCCCAAGTAATAAGAATTCCCACTTATGTCACTCCAAGGAGTTCAAAGTATCTACAATTTTTTTAAACTACTTAAATTTTCATCTAAGAAATCCTCAGGCCAACAACAAAGAATGGGTAATATTTTCCCATTTTCCAGAGGACAAAACTGAGAGCTGAGTATCTTGAGGGTAATTAAGACAATGATCATTGAGGACTTAGAATTATGAACTAAAAGCCAGCAGGAAAATGAGCCATCACTTTGTCCAAACATCTTGCTTTAGAGAGGAAGAAACAGATCCAGAACAATGAAGAGAGGAAGCCAGTGACGCCCAGACAGGAAGCAGACAAGCCTGGATTCTAACCCAAGCCCAATTCTCTTTGAAAGGATGAATGAAAGAAAGAACAAATAAAAAATATGTGTCTCTTCTAAAAAATGTAATAGTGAGGCTCTCCCTGCCCTCAGGAATCCAATAGTATCTAAGGTTAGATTTGAACTCAGATCCTCCTAACTCTAACCACTGTACCACCTAACTGCCCTAATGTTCAATAGACATTTTGTAAAGTCATCATGACTGGAAACCAGAGAGATCTACCTCTGACTTGTTCTAACTGTGTGACCTTGAGCAGATGACTCAGCTTACAAGGTTCCAAGTCACCCTTCTCAAAGTCTCAAAGTCACACAGAAAGTGCACCCCTGCTTTGGAAACAGGATTCATCTTACCCTCAGAGTTCTGATGCTAAAGAAATCCCAGCTTCAACTCCTATTCCGCTTTGTGGAGCATTATGCAAATTAGAGCTATTATTATCTTTATTATTGATTCAAAGAAATACCACTTTGCCTTGGGAGCTTCACAGACAAGCAAATAAATGATGTAAAGGATTATCATTTCTATTCCATATGATAAATAAATGATGGGTTGTTAGTTGAGGAAAAACTACAGCTTTGTTCTATACATTTCTATTAATTTCCCTTCATCAGGTTAGTCTCCCCTGGGGAAAAAAAGTTTAATTCATTGAAAAATGAGTTTCCAAAGAAGTGACTTTTTGCTGAGAATTGAAAATAAAAATTGGGGAAAAAAAACTAGGCATTACCTTCAAGGAGCTTGAACTCTTTTCTAAGTCAAATTCCAACATGATTCAGCCTCTACAGAAGCTGAAAATGCTTCATAAATCAATCAATGGTCATGGGTTGTTAGAATACCTGTGTAGAAATTCACAGAACCCCCAGATCTAAAATAAAAGAGATTGGGGGCAGTTAGGATAGAGCACCAGCTCTAGAGTCAGAAGGACCTGAGTTCAAATTCAGCCTCAGAAACTTAATTATTACCTGTGTGACCTTAGGCAAGTCACTTAAACCCATTGCCTTGCAGATATATAGATGATAGATAGATACATAGATGATAGATAGATAGATAGATAGATAGATAGATAGATAGATAGATAGATATAGCTAGATAGATAAATGAGATCTCCAAGTCCATAAAAATCATATGATGATCTTAGATGAACTGGAACTTTTTCTACAATATCTCACAAAAGAGCTCCTCCAGTCCTAATCTCTAAGGATGAGACCCATTACTTCCAGAGATGATCCCCATCTCTGTCCCTAGTAAGATCTGGAGAAGGTTATCATATCCCCACCTAAGTTTTGTCTTCTGCAGGATCAATATCCCTAGTGCCTTCCACCAACCTTAGTTTAGCTCTTTCACCATTTTTGACTAGAGGGGATTAACCTCAGTTCATTAATATCCTAAAATGGGTTGCTGCATACAGATAGACTAAATAGGAGAGAAGACTACAGAAAGATGAATTCACTTTATTCGGCTTAGTCTCAGCGGTAGGATTTAGAAACAACAGATTAAACGCTGACAAAATTGAGACATTTCTTCAAACAATTACAACCATCCCCAAAGTGGAATGGGCTGCCTCTTGGAAGGAGTGGATTCCTCCTCATTGGAGATCTTTATGTAGATGCCAGAGGACCACTTGTTTGGGTATTATCTAGGAAATTATCAGTGTGTCATGGCTGGGTTGGGTGGCCAAGGAGTTCTCTTCTCATTCTCAACTTCTGTGATTCAGTAACTATCACCTCCCTCATAACACCTTTTATGAATGTAGCTGTTTGTTAGTTGAGTATATTAAATAGACAACCTGGCCAAGAAGTGAGGCCTTTGTTTTTCAGATGTCCTTCCCTCCTCCTTCAGAGCATCATTCCATGGCTTCCCTAGAGATGTGACCTGTTGGATTGGTCTGGAGTCCTCCTTCCCAATGGACAAACCACGTGATCAAGAGATTCTTTGGGAAGCCAGTTGGCAATCTGAAGTTAATTATGCTCACTTAAGGGTGGCAGGGACTGGCTCCCCACCTCCTCAAATTTCTCAACCTTGGACTGTTTAAGGTCTCATTGTATAATTTATGCTAAACTTATAGACATACACCCATGCATATATACACTGTCTCCCTAGATGTATATAAATATTCATATACATATCTAACAAAAATGTAGCTGAAGCTTAATTAGATATGTGGCAGGAATATATCAGAAATGGATCCCACAGCTCAGAGGTGGAAGAAAAAGGGGAAAGGATGGAAGAGAGAAGAAGAGACAAAAACAGAGAGAGGGAAAAGGAGAGACACAGAGAGAAACTCGAGTTGAATAAGCAAGCAAATTAGAATTAGCAAAACTAATAAAACTGCAATTTCCCGAGTGGATGTAAAATGCATTTTTAAAATTAATCTCTAGGGGAGGTTTCACATAATGGACAAAGTGGCTACTTCTCATCATGTTCTTTCCCTTAAATTTCAAAAGCAGAGCAGTGTGTGCAGAGCAAATGAAGAGAGTTCCTCTATTCAGAAGGAGAAAGAGCCTAAGAGGTATACAACCAGAAAGAGAAAGGGGGGTGGGCTGGCGGATTAGAGGATGAAGCCAAGGGAATGACCTGAATGCACACTGAGAAGGCAGAAGTTTTTCCCCACTATGTTTCTATGTGAAAGTCCAAAGCAGGTTATCCGATTGCAGATCATGTCTTACCCTCAGTGGATTGTCCTTGGTAAATTTTTCATCTTGCCATGCTTACTGTATTGCCTCTCCACCTACTACAGAACTGATAGAGGTTCAGAATATTAACTCACTTTAATATCCACCTAAATGAAAGATAATCTGGAAACTAAATCAGAATTTTTTTTAAAAACACCCACATAACATTTCCATTTCCAGCGCCCATAACATTTAAATTATCTGCTTTTTGCATTATATGCGACCCTTCTCTTCAAAATTACAACAAGGGATAGTGGCAAGAATGCTCTGTTTAGAGTCAGGAAGACTTGGGTTCGAATCTCTGAGGCTAACTAGTTGTAGGACACCGAGCAGGTCATCTACTCCTTGTGTGCCTCAGTTTACTCCTACTGATTAAATTCTTGAGCATTGTGGTCTGGTCGGAATTGGAGACAGTAGTGAATCAGATTGGAATAAGAGGACCTGATTCAAATTCTGGCCCTGCCATGCTCTCTATGTGATCTTGAGTAATTGCATCATTTCTCTGGACCTCTAGTTCCTCCTCGATAAAATGAGAGGGTTGAATCTGATGACTTTTAAAGTCCCCTTCAGCTTTAATTCAAAACATAGTTATAATACAATTCAATAATATAATTCAACATAAACTAAAGGACCTTTAAGCTATTTCAATTACTACCTGTTAAAGTTTATCCACGTACCTTCTCTGGGTCTCAGTATTCTCCTTTGTAGAAGAGGTGACTTCTAAGATCCTGTCATGTACCAGATATATACTCCTAAGGTATGGAGATCCCCCTAATAAAAATCATAGAGCCTCTGTAATTTTCAAGGGCTCTTTCTCTCTTAGCTGTAGATAAAATGAGAGTTTGCCAAGAGACCTGGTTTATCTTAAATCTTAACAAACAGGTCAGAAAGGAAGGCATAAGAGAGTTCAGCTCCTAACAAAGCCCTCTTTCCTTGAAGCTTAACAAAAAAACCCATTGATGGTGATAGATACACCTGTCTGATTTCCCTGGACCTCAGTGGCAGCAAGATGGAAATGGAATAATAAACCAGATCCTGGATAATTTCAGTTCTATCCAAAAGCCAGAAGCACTATTCCTTCTCCGTAAAGTTTGATCCTCAAGAGGATCCTGAGGCGGTTGGATCGTCTTCCAAAAATCATCCTTACTTATCTAAACCTGGTCTCTAAGTCTAAGGAGATCCATCCATCATGAACAGTCCCACACATGTGCATTCTTACCCACATGCAGACTGAACAAAAATGAAAAAAAAAGAAGAGGAAGAAAAGAACCAAATCTTGCAAGAGTGTGACACCAACATGTTTTTGCTCACTTAACAAGCCTCCCTCTCTCCCAGCAGCCAAAAATGTTAAGTGCCTCTTAAACAAAGGCAGCCCAGAGAAGACTAATGATGTCAGACCCCGGCCAGGGTGCAGCAGTGTGAACACAAAATCTACGGGGCCCAAGTTAAAAATGATTTACACACAGTCTGATCCGAATCAGATGGAAGATGGTGTCTCATTGGAGGCCAGCCAGTGGCTATCAGTCCAAATCCCCTACAACAAGTTATGTCATTAGCCAGAATCAATACATTATGGAGACAATTTTCTCGTTTGTTTCTTGGCTCGGGGAATTTTTGAGGTTGAGTTTCATCACCGCCTTGCTAGGCGTTTGCCTTATGATGCTCCTGACACAATCCACATCTTGACTCCCTTACCCGACTGGGGAAATCAAAATGTTTTAGTGAGACAGGAGACAAATTTCAGAAAGGAATTTGATCTGGATGTGGGAACCGCAGAAGGACGCACAACAATCCCAAGCCATTCGTCGGCAGGTTTACTTTGCAGTCACCCAGCCCATTTCTGGTGTTTATCTTGCTTTTGGAGGACATGGCTTGGGACTTCCAGGGTGTAAGGGTCAAGAAAGAGCTATGTGGAAGGAGGCAGCTGGATTCCCTGGCTCCTGTGGGAGAAGACACCTAATCCCCTTGGTTTATCCAAGAAGTAGGGAGAAGGATTATCTGATAAGGGGTATGGCTTCTGGCCTCTGGCCCATGTTAATACAGATCCTACCCAATCACCCCCCCACACACACACACACACTTCTACTAGAGCCACTGCTTCATCTATTAACTAATAAGGAAACAAAGGAGGGGTATCTTGTCCCACCTCTTGATTCCCACCCCCAAGAATGGTTCTATCATCTAATACCCCATAAACTAGCAATGTTTACCAAAAAAGAGGAAATAGTCACTACTGGATGGGGCTCTAGGGAGAAAGGTACATAATACACTATTGGTAAAATTCAAACTAGACTAACCAGTCTAGAAAATGATTTGCAATTGTGAGAAAAATCACTAAACTGTTCATAACCTTTGACCAGAGATCCTACAACCAGTTATGAACACCAACGTCAGAAAGGTTCTGCATATACAAAACTATTCAGAATGTGTTATTTGTTGATAAAGAGCTAAAAGTATTCCCTTATAGATGTGTCACCTTGGATTAGTTGCTTAAATTTTCTTGGTCTCAGATTCCTCATTTGTAAAATTAAGAGTCATCCAATTCTAAATGTATGAGATCCCATGGTCCTACTACCTAGTGACCTTAAGGCAAGTCACTTTCTCTAGGGGGGAAAAAACTCAGTCTTCTGTTAAATTAGTGCATTAAAGGTCAGATAGGTGGCACAGTGAATAGAGCACCTGCCTTGGAGTCAGGAGGACCTGAATTCAAATCCAGCCTCCAGTCACTTAATACTTAGCTGTGTGACCTTGGGCAAGTCATTTAACCCCATTGCCTTGCAAAAACCAAAACAATAACAACATAAATTAGTTTCTTAGTCATAGAAGCAGTCAGATGGCAAAGTAGATGGCTTGCTGGATCTGGAGTCAAGAAAATTTGAATTTAAATCCAGTTCCCAATATTCATTAGGCAAGTGACTTCACTCCTATCTATTTCCCTTTCCTCAATTGCAAAATGGAGAGATTAATAATACCTACAATCTAGTGTTGTTGAAAAAGATAAAATTAAATCCCTAGTTTCATAACTAAAAGACACTTAATAAATTTGTTTCCTTTCTAGATGACCTCTGAGATCCTTTGGTGTTCCAAAATCTGTGGTTTTATGACCTTGCAACCTTTGTGACCTCAGTCAAGTCACTTCATCTCTTTGGGACTCAGTTTCTTCATCTGTAAAATCAGGGAATTGCACCAAATAGCTATGAGATCCTTCTAAACCAATGAGTTTTTTGATTCTACTTTATATGTGACTTCAGAGAAGTCATCTAATTTTTCAGGGTCTCAGTTTCTTCATCTGCAAAATCAGGAGTTGCACCAAATAGCTATGAGAATGAGTTTTTTGATTCTACCTCATATGTGACTTCAGGGAAGTCACCTAATTCCTCAAGGACTCGGTTTCTTCATCTGTAAAACCGGGGGTTGCACCAAATAGCTATGATGAGGTCTATGATTCTACCTCAAATGTGGTTTCCGAGAAGTCACTTAATTTCTAAGGGACTCAGTTTCTTCGTCTGAAAAATGATCCCTTCAACTCTAGATTGCTGATCCTACTAAGCAATTAAGTGCCAACCCTAATTGCTGTTATTTTCCTTGCAAATATCTTCCTGAAGACCCTCCCAGCTAGACTGAAGGTTTCTTCCCCAGCCCTTCCCAAATAATCTAAAAGAGGACGTGAGGGAGAAACGGCGCACGAAGAGGAAAGTGTGAGTGGGCCTCTCCTTGCCTCCCATCTCCAAGTCCCAGATCTGGAGCAGAAGCAGAGAACTGGGGGCTCTGCTCTGCACCACGTGGGACTCCAATGGGCTCTTTTTTTCCAGCTCACTAGTATTTCGTAAACACCATTTGTTGTCCTGTGGTTAAATTAAAACTGAGGATATCAAACGTCAAACAGCGTGTTAATGTCAAACATGCTTGAATAAATAGTAAGAGTTCAGCTGAATGAAATCTGTGGATTGCTAGCTAATTAAGCAAGAAGCAGGTGTGAAAAAAATCTAATTTAAGCAATTTTTTATAATTAATAATGTTTACTTGTAGTACCCTTCTAATAGGGCTCTAGTTTGGCCTCTGGTGGATTGCTAGGAGTTTACTCCAGTATTTTTAAATCATAATTGAACGGGGGGAGTGTTCAGAGGGGTATCAGGTTTCCTTCCTGATGAGGAAGCCCTGCCTTGCCTAGATCCAGTTTTCTTGACAGCACTTTGTATCAATAGGATCAATTAGGGAACCAGCCGGGCAATTAAAACTTGAAACACACAGCCCCACAACCAACCTGCCAAGCTGGAGATAGAAATCATTTTGGACCCCATGAGCTACATGGGGATCCAGAGTGGTTTCCAAAGCAATGTTTAACCCAAAGGAGCCACAAGAAGAAGAGACAAAGATGGAAACCGTGGCTTATTTTTGTTTGTTCCTTTTTTTTGCAAGGCAATAGGGCTAAGTGACTTGCCCAAGGTCTCACCAGCTAGGAAATTATTAAGTGTCTGAGGTCAAATTTGAACTCAGGTCCTCCTAACTCCAGGGCCAGTCCTCTATCCACTGCAACACCTAGCTGCCCTAACCATGGCTTATTTTAAGGGAGAATAGTACAAACTCATCCAAAATGGAGTGATCTACCTTGGGAAGGTGGGGATTCTTCACCTCGGAGCTTGCAAATCTGGGCATCTTTAAGGAAGAGATTCCCAATGGTGCAAACTCTTCCAAAGTGGAGAAAGGAAGAAATTGTGGCTTATTCTAAGTAAGAGTGGGGCAAATGCATCCAAAATGGAGTGATCTACCTTGGGAAGGTGGGGATTCTTCTCCTCAAAGCCCTCAAATAAGGGCATCTTTAAGGGAGAGCTTCCCAATGGTGCAAACTCTTCCAAAGTGGAGAAAGAGAGAAATCATAATTCATTTTCTGGAAGAATGGTACAAGCTCTTTCAAAGAGGAGGAAGACAGAAATTGTGGCTTGTTTTAAGAAAGAATGGAGCAGGCTATTCCAAAGTGGAGTGATCCACCTTGGGAAGGAATGGATTCTCTCTCTGGAGCTCACAAATCTGGGTTTCTTTAAGGCAGAACTTCCCAGTGGTACAAGCTCTTCCAAAGTGGAATGATCTACCTGGGGAAGGAGTGAATTCTTCTCTCTGGAACTCTCAAATCCAGGCTTGGCTACCACTTCTAGAGTAGATTGTAAAAAGGATTATTATTTAGGAACAAATTGGACTAGAATCAGTGATTCTCCCTGTTTTTGCCTGTCGATCTGGCAAAGCCTATGAATCTTTTAACAGAAAAAAAGGGTATTTTTTTTAATACATAATTGAAAGAACTGCTCAAGTTTAGTTAGAGGTTAGTGAAAATAAAGTTGTAATTTTTTCCCCCTTCCAACTTCACAGACCCCTTGAAATCTATCCATAGAGCCAAGGTTCAGATCTCCTAGACGAAATGTCCTCTGAGGTCACTTCCTGTTCTGAAATTCTGACACAATCAATCTGTGATGATGTCCTTCTGTTGTGAGCTCCCGAGTGACTTTCCACACCCACATTTCAACACCAGCAGAAACCCAAAATGAAGATGCTCTTTGAATTGACTTGATAACTTGCACACAACCAATCAATAAACCTGCAACTACATTTACTGGTGATTTTCTTTCCAAGGAGCCAAATGGAAAGAGGGAAAGAAAAAAACAGCCACAGATGTAAAAACAGACCTGGAATATTTCATTGACATGACATATCAACTGTATTTAATTAAAAGAAGAATGTATGGGAACAATGTATCCCTCTCAATCCGGGCCGAGGGAACAAAATAGGACTGGATTAGATAGGACAACTGGAATCCCCAGAGACATTCCCATATTTAATGGGAGCTGCACATGTTTGATATGCAGGGAAGTAAGTGGGTGTCCTGGACACAATCCACTATTCATCATAATACCACAGCCTTGCTCATTCCCAGTGAGGAGGCTTTAAACCATGAAACCATATGTAGAATATTAAAAATCATTTAACGTTCAAATGCACATTAGGAAAGCATGCACTCTGGACACGGCTCCAGTCCAAAAGAGCGCTGGGAAACCTCTGGTTCGGTTGTGAATGGTTATTAGGGAGGTAAACTGGGTTGTGGACACATAACTCTATGGAGTCATACCTAAGGTGAGGCAATGGGGGCTTTACCCATGGGTCTCCACATTTAGAGGGGCACTGATCACTTTTCCAGGCTTGTAGAAATGTAGAAACAATTGAGCATAGAACTTAGTTAGCAAGAATTAGATAAGATAGGAAACTATCCAATGGTGTCTCTCTCCTCCAGCAGTCACAGTACTAGTTCTTTCTTGAACTATTCTTGCCCTGTCTTGGTCTACCCACCCAACCTGTCAGTCACCCTCCTGGCAGCATCCTAAAGATCCCTTGATCTTGGGGCAGCTAGATGGCACAGTGGATAAATCACCAGCCCTGGAGTCAGGAGTACCTGGGTTCAAAACCGGTCTCAGACACTTCATAATTACCTAGCTGTGTGGCCTTGGGCAAGCCACTTAACCCCGTTTGCCTTGCAAAAAAAAAACCTAAAAAAAAAGATCCCTTGATCTTCCCAATGCCCCCACCTCACCCAAAATGAATGGATAGAGCATTCGGTGGCATTTTCCAACAGAACAAATATTGGTAGTCACTCCTTCCTACACACGTGTTCACACATACAAAGAATCACTCAAAGAAGCATGAATGTTTACAGACCCACCCAGTCTTCATTCATGGAGTTCACACATCCCCTTCCCTGCAATTAATTTGTATGTATTTGGAAAGTTTGATACTCAATGTTCTTGGGACATATTGCTCCTGGACCCAAGAATGCAAACTCTTAGAGGGCAGGGACTGCTTTCATTTCTACCACTGAAAGTTCATTAAATACTTGTATTGCATTTCTACACCCAACCCCCATCCTCCTCCCCCTACTTCCATCATCCTGTTTCATTACTGTTGTCCATTTAGAATTCCATGTCCCTGATGGATGGGGCCATGATACCAAGAGCATCAAGTGCCTTCACTTCTCATTAAAGACCAGAAACTCCCGCTCCTCTCCCCCTGCCTCCCCTTTGGGGTTAGCCTCCTGTCTTTTTATTTTTGCTTTTGCTCACATTGAATTGTTTCTCAGACAGAGTCAATAACTGGACAATATTTTCCTGGTCTTTTCATTGCCGCTGAATTAATCAGAGCTCGGCCCGAACCACATGGAATTTTATTTCCCATAAGGACCGTGTTTACTTTGGTTTACTTGGTTGGAACTTGCTGTGCTTATTCAGTCTATAAAGATTTGGTGTAACATGTTTTGTTAAGCAACATTCAAAACACTCACTGACAGATCTTGTCTTATTCGGCTTTGTTTCTATGCAGATTCCTAGAGTTTTTGATCTAAGCTACCTCACCAATTAGGCCAAGCCCCTCAGCTCCAGTCCCAGCTCCAACAGGCAGAGGAAAAGTCATTGGAGATTGGGAGTTTTCTTGACCTTGCCTAAAATAATGCCTGCCCATGGCCCCTAGCTGAAAGGCTAACCAATGGATGGTCACCAGTCCATTCAGGGAGACATTCTACAATTAACACTGAAAAGAAGGATCACAAAAGGAGAACCTAACATCACTCCCTTCCCGAGGGTCTCGATGCCATCCCTCCAACCTAGGAATGGCCTCATTGTCGCAGATTCAGAGCTGGGAGGGCCCTGAGCACTCATCTTGTCCAGTCTCCTCATTTTACAAGGAAGAAAATTGAGGCCCAGAGAAGTCAAAGAATGTGCCAATGTACTGTCCCTATTCTGGAACTCTGGTTAGATAGGTAAATAAACGATGTCACTAAGAGAAAAACCTTTCTAGTAATAAGAATAACAGTATTTAATGTAAATCCTACTATGCGTCTATGATGTTAATCATTTTTTGATTCTCACAATAATCTTGAGAGATAGATGTTTTTATTCTCACTTTACAGATGAGAAAACTGAGGCAAGTGATTTACCCATGGTCACACAACTAGTAAGTGTCCAAGACTGGATCCGAATCCAGGTCTTCCTGACTCACCTGGTGCTTTTGAGCTGCCACTCTGTCTAGATTTTGCCTTTATTCTCAGCACAACCCATTTTCCCTTGCTTAGATGCATGCCCTATGACCCCCAGTAGAACACAGACAGCCAGATACTATCCCCTCCAGAAACCAAAACACACAGGAAGTGCTAAAGAAACGTGGAACAAGATAGTCTAGAGCTGGTAGTGTCTATCCACCATACTATATCCCATTGGGTCTATTTCTCCTCCCCTATACCCTGAGCCATCCCTGGCTCCATGGAACTTGGAAAATCTAAGTTGTCCAGTCACCCTTTCCCACCAGCCTTGAGTAGGGGCTTCCCTTGGGACCCTTCCCTGAATTGTTGTACCCATAAGCTAAAGCTCCAGTGCAAAAGTAGGAGGTTGGGGTGGGGGAAGAGAAGTGTCCCAGACCCTTCTAAAAACAAAGAAGCTGAGGCAGGCAGACCAGGGCTTTGGCAACATTGGACCTCCCTTTCTCAGTGCACACACATTGGATGTTGCAGGGTGGAGCCTGCAACTGGGTGGGGGCCGGCAGGGAAAATATGATTTTTGTTTATTAAGTCATTTCTGGGGAGAGAGGGAGGCAAGGGCCTGGGAATCTGCAGCTGAGCCTTGGAAGAGGGAGGGCTGTGCAGGATCAGTCTTTTTCTTTTCTTTTTTTTTAATAAAAGGGATGTTTTTCTATTCCCCACAGGATGGCTATTTTATATCATATGATCACATATTTAGAGGTGAAGGGACCTCAGAGGCCCTTGATTTTATGGCCTCCTAAGCTTAGACTGGTAGGGCTCAGAGATCATCTGGATCAAAAGTTTTGCGAAGGACAAAACCAGGAATGGGAAAGATAAAGAGGTGTTAAGTAACCAGGCAGGATCTGAACTCAGAGCTTCTGAATCTAAATCTAGCACTTTTCATTGCCATCAACCAATAAGTATTTGTTAAACATCTACTTGTCTCTCCAAATCATCCCAATGGTAGAGCACCATCGAGTTGTTGAACCCTCTACTCTGGTCAGAATTGGAGTTCAAGCCTTAGGGAGACCAGAGAGATATCAAAATGCCTGTTAAAAGAACCTCATGAGTCATTAGGTGACCAAGTGGATAGAGCCCCGGCCCTGGAGTCAGAAGGACTTGAATTCAAATCCTGCCTCACACTTAATGCGTACTTAAATTGTGTGACCTTGGGCAAGTCACTTAACCCCATTGCCTTGCAAAAATAAAAATCCCATGAGCATTTTCCTATGAAGATGGATTCAGAATTACAGTAGATTCCAAGATTAAAAATTAGCCCAAAAACTGAAGGTGGAAATTATAATGATTGATCCATCAACTATGAAATTTTCCCACACTGACCAGAATCAATTTCCCCTAAGTGTTACTGGCAGGCGCCTAGGAAGAAATCAGGAGCTTTCTGAAAGGATGGAAGATCAACCCAGGTTCATAGCAAAATGGGTCATAACAATTTAGTCAATGTTCAGCCTCCTTGCGACCTGCATGGAAATGAATTCATTAATGACCTGACCAATATTATCATGCCATCCTGCCGGGGCAAACTTGAAATAGCTCCATTTCTCCCCCCATTGCTCAAGTGTTCAAAGTTGAACAACAAGATGGCATCATGGCTAGGGTCTCAGGTTCAGGTCCTGACTCTTTCCCCCTCCTCCAAGGTGACCTTTGCTGGTCCAGGCCTCAGTTTGCTAATCTTTCCTAGGAGGAAGTCAGATTTAATAGCATCATGCCTAGGGGGATGGCAGGGATCTTTTTCCCCAGAGTGTTGGATTTAGAGGGCAATGACAGCACCGTGAAGTCCTTTAGCATCGCAGAAGCAACAGAGCTTAGCACCTAGTTAGCAAGAATAATTAGTTAAAATAGGAAGCTACCAGATGGCGGCTGGGGTGAGCTCCTTGCCCTGTTCCCCACCACCTGCTCAACTGAGGGCGTACAGCCCCTCCTGCCGCAAGCACAAAAATTCCTAGTGGTAGCTCTGGGATTCAATGAACCTTAAGATAATCTAGTTGTAATTTGGGGGTTTGGATTCCCAGACTGTGCTCTTTCCTCTAGGTCACTTCTCCCTCCAGGGCACATCTGGAAGCTTCCTCTGGTACCCACAGAACGGCCCCCAACCTTGCCCTTCTACACCATTCTTGCGTGAGCCTTGCTTGCGTCTCATCTGCCGCTGTCTTCTGGGGGCCAGCCGCCATCTCTGAACCAACACAGCTCTGAAGCAGGTGCAGGCATATTTTAAGCAACGCAAATAACTTTAATTGAGCTCTCCTTAGACATATGAACCTAGAGACGGATTTTTTCCCCTCTCCTAATAAAAAAAAGACCCACAACAGACCAGATGGGTTCATAATAGGTTCTCTGTCCCCACCCAACATCCCCTCCCCCTCTCTCCAATCTCCCCCAATAAATCTTTTTTAGCCATAAAGAAAACTGCTCTGTTGAAAGATGGGACAGTATTTGGTTTCATGCTGTCTATGGATCTGATGCTTGGATTTGGGGCAGAAGGATGCAAAAAATAGAAAGTGGGGATGTGCCACCTGAGACCTTATTGGCAAAGCCACAGCCTGGCCACCCAGCAGCATGGATTCCAAGGCTGAGGGCAGAGATCTGGCTTTGGCACCAACTATCTGTATGAACTCAGACAAATCATTGACATTCTCTATAAAAATGAAATAAATAGATCATATGATCTCATCTCCCTTCCAGTCCTGAGTCTTATGATCCTCATTGGTTCTGAGAATACATTAAGGGGGTCCTGTTACAGATCATAGAAGCTACCAAGTCCAATGACCTAATGTTGCAGATGAGGAAACTGAGGAATAGAGGTTAAAAATGACTAGCCCAGTCACATAGCAAGTATCTGAGGCAGAATTTGAACTCAGATCTTCCTGACTCCCCATCCAGTACTCTATGTTAGTTTATACTGTCAAAAATGAAGACATAAATGGGTGGTGACCTGAAGGACGTCCAGGGGCTGTGGTTTATGGTTCACTCAGGGTTTTCCATTACTGAGTGTTTCCCATGCGGCTTGCTGGGTATGGCTCAAGATCCCTTCCCCCACTTATTCGAGGAACTCCTCAAATTACATGCCCACAATTTCCACACTGAAAGCAGCCATGTTCTTGGCCTAATAGTCAAGAGATTCAGGATCAAGCCCTGGACTATATGACTAGGAACAAATCATTCTATGTCTCTGGAACTCTGTAAATTGAATTGCTTGGAGTAGATGATCTCAAAAGACTTTTCCAATTCTACCCTCTTATGGCTCTAGCTAAAACATGGCCACAGAACTAGGGAGCAACTCATCTGAAAAAGATCAGGAGGGGGGGGAATGGACTGCAAGGAGGATCCATAGGGGTCTTCATTGAGGAAAGAAAGCTAGAGGAGGCTCTGAGACTCCCCTAATCCTTTTTAGCTTTCAGATGAAAATAAGACCCAGGGTGGCCCAAGATGGTAAGGACCAGAAGTGGGATTTGAACCCAGGATAACTCAGAGCAGAATGACTTGAATTCCTCCAACCAAGAAGCAGCTTAAATCTTTTGGGATCATATCTAGGAAAGAATATGAAGTGAGTTCCTTCTGCACTCCAGGGAGAGAACTGGCCAAGGGGGTTCATGGGCTATTTTGCAGATGGATGATGTACCTCAGTGCTTTATATGAAAATGACAGCAGGAGAAGATAAAAGAAATGTACACACACACACACACACACACACACACATAGCCTATGAATGGATTCCAGACAAGTAGAAGGAGGGAAAGGAAGACTTCAAGATCTTGCCCAAGGCAAGATAGATGCAGCACACTCTGGATTCTGATTTATAGTTACTGAATTATGTGGTAGGAGAGCCCGGAAGGAATAGTTTACTACAGGAATTATTGCAGGTAAATGTTGGTTGGTATTTTAAATCACTCACTAATATTGATAGGTTCATGCCTGTCATGTTTACTTAAAGTTCACCAAAAAAAAAAAGGAAAAATTCCAATCCTATATCTTCAACTTGTTTCTAGCTCTTTGGATTCATGTTAGATTCACTTTTTTTTTAATGTAACCAAACCTGCTGTATTATTGATGGCTTCAAAATCACAGCCCACATCTGGATTTTAAATATGTAGAAAATATACACCCACAGCACCTAAGCCGATCTGGTCCCCTCAGGCCTTATGGGAAATGTATTGGCTATTCCTGGTGCCTCCAAGAGGCTGGACATTGTTGGAAGAAGCAGATGGTACCAGATGGGCTAAGGGCATTCCTCCTTCCTGGTGATGTCCCAGCAACTACACGCAGAGGGTTGCTATTTGTCCAGAAGGGAAAGTCACAGAGTCAGTTGACAACAAATTCAAAACTTTTTCCTTCATTTATTCATTGAAGCCCTAGCTCCTTGGCCAAAGACCAAGCAAGTTATCATTAATACAAAATATAAAAAGGAAAGTAGTATAGAATTTCTAAGACTTTAGAGCATCTCAGAGAAAAGTCAAAAATAAGTCAATAAACAAAGCAATGGTAGAAGTAGGGTGTTCATTATTCAGGGGATCAGGACAGACTCCTTGTAGAAGAAGAGACATAGACTGAATTGAAGGAAATCAGGGATTCTATTTTTTTAGGGAAATTAGGGATTCTAAGAGAAAGACTTGTGAGGGACATGTTCCCAGTGAGGCATGGCTTGTTCAAATGTGGAGATGAAATACTCGAACCCCAGTCTAGAGCCCTGAATTGTAAATGCGGATGTTTTGAGTTCTATTTTTTCATCAAGTTTCTAAAGCACATTATTTACCCAAGGGACCCTCCATGGGGACCTAGGGCATAGCACATAATTAGGCAGCCTGTGGAGTGTTTTGTTATTTACCTGCGAGATCCAGGCGGCTCCTTTGATACCAAATGGTCTCCCAGGTAAATATGAACTGAAGTAGATTTTTTTAAAAAAATAGTAAGTCAACATTAAAATATGTATTTAGGGAGTCTTTAAATGATGATTTCATCCTTCTCCCCCCCTTTCCTCTAGCCTCCTAAGTGGAGTATTATTTATGCAAATTTAGTTCCTTTGGAATGATTCTAATCCGCACCATATTTACAGACAAAGCAGACTTTTTCCCCCCTTCCATACTTGGCTTGTGGGAGAAGAGGAGTAAAGACAAGGGTAGATTTTGACTCTCTTCAGTAAGTGACTTGGTTGGGGGTGGAAGAAGGCAGCATCATTCTGTTTATACAGTCAGTAAAATCCTTTTACTTCCCACAGGCTCAAAGCTGTATTTCTGACCAAGCATGTACAAAAGCAGGAAATATCTACCCTCCAATCTGTCCGTTGGATAAGACAACGATACCCCCCTCCCCAGTACCACCACCACCCACCAAACCTACCCCCATTGGAGATGGATTCAAGCATTGTTCTCTTTGGGATGCAAAGAATACGAGATGTATCATATGTTGGAGATTGAAATTCTGACCAGCCTCTTCCAATACTGGTGATTTGGAATGAGAACGGGGTCCTTAAGAATTCTAACTCAGGGAAAATGCTGCATCTGAGTTGGGTAGAGGAATCCAACTAGTGTCAGTCATTCCTAGACCCTTGTCAGGATTAAGGACACAGTCGAAGAAAGAAACCTGGATTTCATAAAAAGCAATTCGAATTCCTCAGATAGCAAACCCCTCCTTGTGGAAGAGGAAGGGGAGCTACTAGCTAGTTGCAAAAGGCCCTCATTCTGTGAAACAAAGTGGGTAGGTGGGTGGGTAGATGCCCATCCATCTGAGCAAATCATAGTACATGAAATAGGACTGTGAAGGGACAGCTAGGTGGCGCATCAGCCCTGGAGTCAGGAGGACCCGAGTTCAAATTTGACTTCAGACACTTAATAATTGCTTAGCTGTGTGGCCTTGGGCAAGCCACTTAACCCCATTACCTTAAATAAATAAAATTTTAAAAAAAGAAATAGGGCTGTGAAGTAAGAAACTAGGAATATGAGAAACTTGGACAAACAAGAAAAGAGTTATATGAAATGATATGTGAATTGAGCAGAACCAGGAAAACAATCTACACAATGGCTATAATGAAAAGATGACTAAAAGGAAATCAGACTTAATTACTGTAGTTCCTGGGAGAACCTGGGTCCTAGGGGAGGGGAAAAGGGAGAAAAGGGGGGAGGGGAGGGGAGGGGAGTTGATGGGGGCAGAACCCTACATACACTGACAGACTCCATCACTTTTTTGTTTTTGTTTGTTGTTGAGGGAGAGGGTAGCTTAATTCTTTTTCTTTGTTATAAGAGGATGTTCAACCTTCTAAAATGATTGCAATATAAAAAAGAAAAGCCATATATGAAACTTATTTCTAAGAAAAGTAGCCATGCATTTGCCACTTAACCAAAAACAGTATTTGGAGTCATGCTTCTTGGAAATTATTGTTTCCAATACACACAGAACCAGCCTAAGACTGGAGGTGTTACTACAATGATGCAACCTTGGTGGGGGAAAGGAAGGGAAGGGAAAGGAGAAGAGAAAAGCAAAGAAGGAAGGTATAGTTCTCCAAGAATTGCATTTTTCTGACATCTTGTGCATATTGAGGCCCGTGGAGACTTCCCATTTTCCACACTCAGCACTTTGGGGGTCAGCAGGGTCAAGGAACCAGTATTCCCAATAGATCTCTGATAGTTCATCCAGAACAGCCCAGCTACCGACTGCTCCTCCCCTCTCGTTAGGAAACTGACATTGATTTAAAGAATAGCATTGCCTTGTTTCTTTTTAGCTATTTACTTAGTTATCCAGTTATTACTATAAGCCAAAGGCAAATGGAACCATTGGACTGATTGCGGCCCAGTAATCGATCCACGTTCAAATGGGTACAACCTATTGGGGGTGGGGGAGGGGTGGGAGAAAGGGGAGTGGCTGGAGACAGAGCTTCCCTCCCCCCATTTCTCAGAAATATCTACTGTTCAGCTCCTATCATGTTGTCCACTCTGGCCTGGAAGCCCCAACTGGAAGAGACAACGGCCAAGGCATCACGACCAACAGAGGTTGACATCAGGCCAAACACTAGGTCACATACAGGAGGCAGCTTTGTTCTTGGGAAAGCTGTTTGTCCCTAGACCAGGAGCTAAAGAAAGACATGTAGATAGATGGAGATAGCAGTGGCCAAGCCTCTTCTCTCCCTGTTTCTGTGGCTTCAAGACCAGGATCAATCCAGATGCATTTTCGCTGGATCTGATCCCAAGCCAGTGAAGTAGCCCAAGTTATGTACAGAGATAGTGATGGTATTGTGTCATTTGCAAGGATTTAATTAATTTAATTAAAGGCATCGATCATGTGTTCATTTATTATTTCCTCAATTAACCCACTCTGTCATAAATACTTTTATAGAAACAAGAACTGGGCAAGCCCTCTCACATAATTCATGTAGTCAGATCATAAAATTGCAGGTTTTGAAAGTTGGCAGGGTCCTCAGGTAAAGCTCATGCCCAGAAGGAATCTCCACACCCAACATCCAAGTGATCAACTCCACTGAGACCTCCAGGCTGGGCGGATCCACTGGGCTCATGACAAACAACTTCTGGTCCCTTCCAGCTCTAAACCAAAGACATTGTTGTTTTTATTTTAAAGGTGGGGGCAGGGTTTCTTCTTTTCTCTCCAATATATTAAAATATTTTTCCTGCCTTGTTGGAAGTTGGTATTTTGTAAAGTACTGTGCAAACTCCTACAACAAATAGCACAGCTTGGGGATCCACGCCTATGTGGATAAGCATTTATTGAGCACCTATTGGGACCACCTCCTATAAGGGAAGGAAGGCAGGGATAAGCATTTGTTAAGCACCTACAGTATTCCAGGTCTTGTACTTTACAAATATTGTCTCATTTAACAAGGCAGGTTGTGTTATTATTCCCATTTTATAATTGGGGAAACTATATTGGGAAAAAACAGAAGTCAAGTGATTTGCACAAGGTCTCACTGCTAGTAAACGTCTGAGCTCAAATTTGAACTCATGTCTTCCCAATTCCAGATCCAGTGCTTTATCGGCTGCTCCACTAACTGCCTCCACGTCTGACTTCAGGAAACCTTTCCTGATTTCCTCCAGCTATTATGCAAATTACCTTATATCTGCTTCACTTTTATTGATCTCTGTATATGTTATATATTCATGCAGTGGAATTTAAGCTTTGTGGGAGGAGGAAGTTTGGGGTGTTGTTTTTTCTCTGTATTCCCAGAACTTAGGATAATGCTTAAGATTTCTTGGATGAATGCATTCACAAAGGTAGGTTCTCGACTGGTATTTGAAGGCCACTTCTAGCCCCACTGACCAAATTAGCAAAATCAAAGAAATGTCAGAGTTCCATCCAACTGCCTGGAAGACCATAGAAAAAGATGGCCCATCTTTTGCTTCTTTCAGAACTTGATTCAGTAATGATTTAATAATCAACCACATCCTATTGGAGAAATGAAGATATTTTAATTCATTATTATTAGAAAAAATAATAGTGAGGGAGCAAAGAAAAATCAAATGGCAGCTTGGGAGGCTTATGTTTAAACAGAGTCATCTGGGAAGTTCCAGGCATCATCAGTCCTGCTGTCAATGAAATGTAGAAAGCAATAACCCAAAAGGTGAGGGACTTGGGTTGGAATACAGCCACAGGGCTCACTGAATCTGCCAGTTAGAGCTGAAAGGAACCTGGAAAATCTTGTAGTCCAATACTCCTCATTTTGCTTTGTATACGTTTGTTTACTTGCTGTCTCCTTGATTGGATTGTAAGCTTCTGGAAGGCAAGGACTATCTTTATCATCTTTTTTGTACCCCCCCCAAGAGTTTACCACAGTGCCTGAGAAAAAGTAAGCATTTTATAAATATTTATTGAATTCAATTATATTGAAACACCTCAGAGATAATAAGTCTTTCATCCAAGATCAAATAGAGCTGGGAATCGAACCCAAATCCTCTGGTTCCAAGTCCAGTAGTCTTTCCAATACACAGGAATCAAGACACTCCTGATTTTGCCAGACAAATAAGTATTTCTCTTTTTGCAGTGAGTCATACTTGCCAGACTCTTACTTTTCAAGCTTCTTTGACCCAAACAATAAAATAAAAATGATGAAAGTCCCTCCAATGAAAATCAACTCTGCTACCTCATGTTTTTTTTTATAATAGTGAATTAAAATATCTTCATTTCTCCAATAGGATGTGGCTCATTATTAAATCATCATTGAATCAAGTTCTAAAAAAGAAAAAGGTGGGAGCTTTTTCTTATGGTCTTCCAGGCAGTTGGATGGAACCTCTGACATTTTCTTGTTTTTTCTAACTTGGCCATGAGACTAGGGACGGCCTTCAAATACGAGTCAAGTGCTAAACTACAGCATCTCAACTCCCCCTGCCATTTTGTAGTTGTTCTCAGCCTTCCCCACCCCACACCAGGGCCCAGATTCCAGCCCACTGCCTTTGGAAGCTCTCACAATGTTCTGGGCAAAACTGTAGGAAAATTACATGATATGGGGTCAGCTGCCAAAATAGAAGGTCGTTGCAACGGAAGGCCAGCAATGCTAGGGCATGGTCTTCTCCTCGTTGGCTTTGTGAACCTGATATATTTTCCAGGGTTTTGAATGACCATATCCCATGTGTTCTAAAAACTTAGGGTTAAGAAGAAAGGAGAGAAGGAAGGTAGGAAGGAGAAGGGAGGGGAGAGTAGGAGAAAAATGGAGAAAAGAGAAGAGAGAGAGATGAAAGGAGAAAAAGAGAAGAAAACAGAAAGGAAAAGAGAAGAGGAGGAGGGAAGAGAAAAGAGAAGGGAAGAGAAGAGAAGAGAAGAGAAGAGAAGAGAAGAGAAGAGAAGAGAAGAGAAGAGAAGAGAAGAGAAGAGAAGAGAAGAGAAGAGAAGAGGAGTAGAAAAACTGATTTCCCTTCCTTTGCCTGATTACTTCATGAAAACTGTGTAGGTCTTTGGAGAATGGAGATATGTACATGTGATGTTGGACTTTAAAAATATTATTGTGATTATTATTATTGCTGTATTATTATCTATGTGGTCCTCTCCCTATAAATATGGATTCAAAAGCCTCTAAGTGGTTTGCCAAAGCCCATCAGCTAATAAAGGGTTTAAACTTTGCCACTCTGGGGTTAATGTGGAAGGCTTGTCAACATCAGATTGTTTAGACATTAAGAGGAACGAGCTGTGTGCCTCCCTTTAAACCCCTCGTTCACTGGGAAGGCAGCATCCAGTGGATTTACCCGACTCTAAGTGATTCCAGATGAGCTACAGTGACGAGCTGCAGTCTCAGGGCACTTATTCATTCCACATTAAAATCTCATGTTCCCAAGGCTGAGCTGTTATCTGACGGAGATCTGATTAGGGATTACGGAAAAGAGGCACTTCCAGACCTGGAGCCCCAATAGATTAGACAACCCTGGTAACTGACTGGCAGTTCACTTTTAGCATGGGTGGGAAGGGACAAGCAAGACAAGATGGTGGCAGCATATACCTGGCTTGGGATGTGGGGACCCAAGCACCAAGGTAGCCTGATGAACCAAACTCAATCACAATTCTGAAAGTCAAATTCAGAGTATCATAGATTTTTATCCAGAAAGACTCACAGAAGTTAGCTAACCCAACTCTCTCCATTTTCCAGATGAGTAAACTGAGTCCTAGAAATGAGAACTGGTCCTGAAATGCAATTTAGCGGTCATCTTATTTTGTAAATGAACAAAGGGTGACCCAAGAGGATAAGAAATTTAGAACCAAAGAAACATAGATGAAGTTGTTATTCTCAATCTCTGTGCTAAATGCTAGGGATTAAAGCACCCTTGTTCTCAGAGATCACATTCAAAGAATCACATCAAGACAATATATAAACTAGGTACATCACAGAGAGAGCAGATAGGAAACAATCTCAGAAGGGACCCCTGGCTGCAAGAGAAAGGTCTCCAATAATAAAAGGTCAGAAGCTGGATCTTGAAGGAAAGGAAGAGGTCAAGTTGAGGAAGCCGAGCCTTCCCAGAATGGAGAGAGCCAGGGGAAAATGGATAAGGTTGGGAGCTGCATCTTTTAGGGGAGGAAGAAAAGTAAGGAGACTGGTGTAGCTGGAGTCTAGTCACAAAGGCATTTAGTCCAACCTTCTCTAGAGTTCCAAGATCCAGAGAAGGGCAGTGACTCACCCAAAGTCATACAAGGAGTTGGTTGATAGAGTTCATATTTGACCTAGGTGCTGCCTCCCATATCATGTCTCATATAAGCTGTTCCCACCTCTGATCTACCAAAGAGCCCACTTTGTAGGTCTGTTTCACTTGGTTGAATGCCCAACACAATAGGATTGAGGCTTAGAGACACTGGATTGATGGATGGGTCAGGTCTACTCGGGTCACCAACCCATCAATTCGGCCTTGAATCTCCAGCTGTAGCTTTCAGAAGGGAGCTGCAATAGCAAAGAGAAGAAGGAGATGAAGAAAGGGAAAAGAAAAGAAAACTAGGAAGAAACAAGTTGGTGGTTCACGGAATCCAGGTCTGCCTTTCCTTCACTGTAGATCAAGAGTAAGAAATTCCTTCCTGGCCCCTGAGGCAACCAAGTGTTTTCAGAATCAAAGATTCTGAAGTTTGAGTTTGAGTGCCTTCAAACCTTGTCAGAGAAATGCCAGTGTTATTGATGGGCATCCTTCTTTGTGGTTCCATAGGAGCTATAGGTCTCCTGGTAACAGATCTATGTTCACTTGGGTCTTAGAGGTAGAGATGGGGTAGGGGGATGGGAGACCTGGAGGGAAATGTGAAACCTATAATGTCAGCATAAGAGAAAGAACAGAGAAGCTCATCCTTATTTTTTTTTCCCAATGACCCATCCTTTCAGTTCTGGTTTTTTTAACTGTCACTTTTTTTAAATGACCCTTTGTCACTTTGAAGGGGTTGGTGAAGTACCATGAACCCCCAGTTGATAGGCTGTGGTCACAGGCTGCTGGGCAGCTTGGTCTCGGCCCTAGAGTCCATCAGAAGCACCTGTCATCGAACTCTTGTCACCTGAGAAGGCCTAGCGGAACATCTCAAATGCATCGAAGGATGCCACTGTCTGACCCACCTCCCATTCAGACTCAGGGGAAAAGGTAGAGGACAGCTCCAAGCTGGGATTCCAAGTGGAGGCAATTGAAGAGGAGAGTGATAAAACCTGGCCCCCATGGGTACACATGGGCCCACTGGGAGGACAGAAGGTCCAGGGAGACCTAGACCAGTCAGCCAGCATCATGGCATTCAAAAGAGAAAACATTTGAGGTGTTGGGTAGCTCTTTATCTTTTCTTAATGGCTACTGCCCACCAGCGGCTCTTCCCCCATATAATCCCAGGAACAGTCAAACCACACCAAACTCCCACACCAGCCAGAATGATCCAGGTTACTTGAAATTCCTTTGGAATATCCCAGGAAGCTATTGGAGAAGATGGCACTAGCCATATAGTTCAATCATTAGGAGTGGGTAAGAGAAGCCTGGCCACAAGATTGAGGGAGTAGCTCCTTGAATCTTAGGAATCCAAGTACCAAATTCCCTTACTTGACCCCTTCCCTAATTTTACCCATGCCCCCAAAGGCAGGGCAAAATCCTTGGTGGGAACTCTCCATCTCCAGTAGTGACATGATGTAAATCAAAAGAAATTGCAGAGGGGTTGGCCTCCATTTACACATGGGAGGGGGGCAAGCATGCTCTCTGCCATCATTAAAGTTTATTAGAAGCAACCCAGATGTGGATCTGCTAGATGCAGCTGGTGTATTCTAGGTGGCAAACTTGTCTACGTCATCATGCATGCGGTGTGGGCGTCTAGAATAATAGCAACAAAAATAATAATAATAACTCCTATTCATAATGTAGTTTTACATTTTGCCCTATTAACCTGTCCTGCGTTCATGGGCTATGTGGACGCGTTGTTATGCAGGACATGCAGGCAAATGAGAGAGGCAAAGAGAGAGAGAGAGAGAAAGGAAAAGAGAGAAGCAGAGACATGCTAAAAGGAGAAAAACAGAGGAGGAAGAAAGACAGAGAAAGATGGGAGACACCTAGAGGTAGTGAATAGAGAACTGGTCTCAGTCAGAAAGATCTGAGTTCATATGCCGTCTTAGCCTCACAGTGGTTCAGCAACCTTGGACAAGTCAATGAGGCGTCTTCCTAAGGTTTTCACATACAAGCAAGCTGTTGATCTCTACTGATGACTGAAGGTCCTCCATTATTTGTTGAAATAATACATCTACTGAGGAAAAGGGATTCATAATCATAGGATCATAGAATTAGGCAGTCAGCAAGTGTTTATTAAGAATTTACTATATGCCGTCCAGTCACGACGCAGGCCAGAGCTGGCAGGCCTCTCCCTCCCTGCCCCCGCCCCACTCACCCACCCTTCTTCGGCTTTAGCCCAGAACTCCTTTCCTTACAAGGACAACTTTGTCCCATCCTTATGGCAAATCACCTGAAGTTCATTGCCAGGACTGTGATGGTACAGGAAGGGAATGTGGAAGGTGCCTACAGGACCCTGAACAGAATTCTTACTGTGGATGGTCTCATTGATGACATCAAGAGGCAAAGATACTATAAGAAACCATGTCGCCGGAGACAGAGGGAGAGCTATGAGACTTGTCAGTGCATCCACAACATGGAAATGGCACGAAAAATCAACTTCTTGATGCACAAGAACTGAATGGATCCATGGCAAGGCTTCTAAGGCCAGCAGGGATGAAGAAATCCAGGATGAAAATTCCCTAATAGGCAATAGTTGTAGCTCTTTAGATTTCTCCTAAGAACCTAAAAAAATTGGGGCATTTGCTTCCCTCTTTTTTTTTTTTAGGGAAATGACTACATCCCTCTTTTTCCAACCTTGTTTGCTATTGCCAACTTTTCATTCCCAATACATATAATATACATACATACATATATATGTGTATGTACACACAACACACATACATGCACGTATAGTAGGTATTCACACACATTTACACCCCCCCCCTTTCTGGTGAGTGATATCATTAAATGTTCCTCCTTGCTGCCATGTCTCCTTAATGAATGGAAAACTCTACAGAACAGTGCTTTTGCTATTATGAAGAACTTGGGGGGGGGGGACAAAGACTTCAAAAATAAATGAATGGAAAATAAAAAAAAAAAGAATTTACTATATGCCAACCAAGTGGTGCTGCAATGGATAGAGCACCCAGCCTAGAGTCAGCAAGACTCAGCTTTCTTAGTTCAAATCTCATCTCAGAGACTTATAAACTATGTGGATTTTGGCAAGTTGCACAAACCATATTTACCTCAATTTTCTTATCTGTCCAATGAGCTGGAGAAGGAAATGGCAAACCACTCCAATATCTTTGTCAAGAAAACCCCAAATGGGGTCGTGAAGAGTCAGAATGGAAACTGAACAAAATGTGTCAGCACTGGGCACATAAAAAAGCAAAAGATGGTCCTGCCCTCAGGACACTCACAGTCTAATAGAGGAAACAAGAAGAAATCCACATATGCTGGGGAGCTACATTCAGAAGTTGGGATGAGAAGATTTGGCTGGGGTCCTCACTCCTCCACTTTCCAACTAAACAAGCCCAGACAAGTAAATGAGGTTGGGTTAGATTAGAGAAAATCCCAGATCCCCTCTAGCCCTAAAAACCTATCACCTGGCTCAGGTCCCAACCCAACACCTCTTAACTGGATGAACCAGACATCCAACCTTCTCCAAGCCTCTGTTTCCTCCTCTGTAAAAATGGGAGTAATAATGTTATTCCAAAAGCGGATGTGAATAAAACAATTTTCAAAGCAGAAAATGGGATCTAAACTTACTGGTGGCTCCAACTAATAGACTGGATCCTTATGGGACCACAAATGGCCAGCTGGGAAGCTCAGCTGGGGGAGAAGAATGGTTCCATTGTTTGAACAGAAATCGAAACAGTGCCAGATTCAACTGACTGGTCAGTCAGTCAACAAACATTTATGATGGACTGGATACCATGCTAAATAGGGGAGATAGAAAGAAGGGGCAGCGGTGGCAGCAGGAGCTACAGCAATTTGTCTTCAAGGAACTTTGTGGTGTTACATGAATCTCTTCCTTATCTTTGTATGCCACTGAAGGATCCAAGTATAAAATAGAATCAAGTAAACAAAAGAGCACATAGCCCAGGAGGAAAGGAGAGAACTCATTAGGGGTTCCTCCTCTGACCTGCCCCCAACTGTGACCCAGGAGTATGCTATTGCCCCCTCCCTTTGGTACAGAGATGCAAAAATTCCTTCCTTCCATGTCTCTGTTGCAGGGGGAATCAGGAGGAAATGATGGAGGAAAGCTGCCAGCAGTGGCTCTGGGGCCAGCCAGGTGGACCCTGCCTGCCTGGAATAGACAACCATACCCTTGCCAGCTGCAGCACCCCCCCCCCAACCCACCCACCCCCTGCCTGTGAGTCATTATGTCACCACTCTGCCCATGAACCAGGCTCTGAGTGTGGCATGCTGGGTAATACTTTTAAAAGTCCATTTCCCCAAGCAAGGGAGAAGCAGGTGGAAATCAGAACCCCTGAAGGGCAGATCCTATGAAAGCCCCCAAAGGCAATTCTCCAGTAAACGAGCAAAGGCAAAGCTGGCAAATATCCCAAACTTTTAAATTGACCTTCTCTCCAGAGCTGGGACTTAATGTCTCCAAACCAAGC
This sequence comes from Macrotis lagotis, assembly GCF_037893015.1. NCBI lineage: Eukaryota > Metazoa > Chordata > Mammalia > Peramelemorphia > Peramelidae > Macrotis > Macrotis lagotis. The sequence continues at coordinate 17,419,649 of NC_133658.1, read as the reverse complement.
TAATTCCAAAAGTCACCTTCTCAACTTCCCTGTACAAGCGATGTGTGTGTGTGTGTGTGTGTGTGTCCACGCTTACAATCGGAAGCTCAGGTACAGCCTTCCCTTGCAAGCCTTCTGACATCCTCAGCTGCTCAAATTAAATCTGAATGGTTCGTCTCTTTTTATTATACGATGGGCCATATGTCACCAAAATAAAAATCCAACTGAAATCCCAATCCAGATAAAGGGCGTGAAAAAAGGTTCCGGCCACAAATTGTCTTCAACAAGAACACCCAATCCACCTCCCCTTTCAAACAACAAAGCCCCCTCCCCCCAAAAAAACTTCAGGAAGGAAATTGTGGTTAAATCATCTCCTAGTTTGGCCAAAGAAAAAAAAAGGGAAAAGGAATTTTTTAAAAAGCGCTTGGTTCTGACCAGGACTCACACACGCTAATAAAAAGCCGGATTGTATTGCTTTGCACTGGAGCTGTCAAATTCTCAGCAATGAAATACAGATCCTGACTTTCCCAGTCCCCGGAGTCCCACCCCCACAGACCACCAAAAAGGAACAAGGAGGAGGCTGCACAGGCTCCCTGAGCCTTCCCACAGAGTATCTTGTTTACTCCCCATTTCCTCGGTTGCCTTTTTCTGGCCTACACATCACTTGGGCTGAATCAAGTTTCCACAATTGTCAGACTGTATAGCTGGGCTCCTCCCGTGGAGTGGCTGTTCAGGTTTTCTATAACTGGAGGGGTTCTGTTTGGTTCCCAGCCTGGGAGGCCTGTTGTTTTCTCTATTGGGGTTTGGTTGGGTTTTTTGTTTGTTTGTTTTTGAACAAATATTCAGTAACTTTATCTTCTAGTCAGAGAAGCTGGAGCATTGTAGCAACTATTTCAGTGTTTTTTAATAAAAACAAAACTGATCTTTTTTTTAAAGGGGATGTGAGAGGAAGAAAGGAAGAGAGAGGGTGGAAGTGGGAAATGGAGGAAAGAAATAAAAAAGAAGGAAGGAAGGAAAAAGAGAGAAAGAGGAAATAAAAGCACAAAGAGCAAAAAAGAGAAATGAAAAATGAAAAAGAAAAAGAAAATAGAACTACAAAAAGGAAGGAAAGAGAAAGAGAGAAATAGAACTATAAAAACAAAAAAGAAATAACTGAAAAATGAAAAAGAAAAATAGAACTAGAGAAAGGAAGGTTAAAGAGAAATAAAACTATAGAAAGCAAAAAAATCTGAAAAATGAAGAAGAGAGCAAAGGAAAGATAGCACTAGGGAAAGAGAACTATAGAGAGCAAAAAATTGAAAAATGAAAAAGAAAGAAAAGTAAAAATAGAACTAGAGAAAGAGGAAAAGAACTATAGAAAATTAAAAAGAAAGGGAACTGAAAATGAAAAAGAGAGAAAAAGAAAAAAGAACTAGAAAAATGAAGGAAGGCGAAAGAAATAAACTATAGAAAACAAGAAAGAGAACTGAAAAATGAAAAAGAGAAAATAAGAAAAATAGAACTAGAGAAAGAAAGGAAGGATGAAGAGAAATAGAACTATAGAAAGCAAAAAAGAAAGCACTGAAAATGAAAAAGAGAAAAGAAAAATAAAACTAGAGAATGAGAAATAGAACTAGAGAAAAAAGAAAGAACTGAAAAATGAAAAAAAGAGAAAAGAAAAATAGAACTAGAGAAAAGAAGGAGAAAAAGAAATAGAAGGAAAGAAAACAAGAAGGAAAGGGAACTGAAAATGGAAACAAAAGAAAAAGAAAAAGTAGAACTAGAGAAAGGAAGGAAGAATAAAGAGAACTAGAACTATAGAAAGCAAAAAGGAAGAACTGAAAAATGAAAAAGAGAGAAAAAGAAGAATATAAGTATGGAAAATAAAAAAGAAAGAGCTGAAAAAGAAAAATAGAACTAGGGAAAGGAAAAGAGAAAGAAAGGAAGAAGAAAGAGAAAAAGAACTACAGAAAGAAAAAAGAACTGAAAAAATGGAAAAGAAAAATAGAACTAGAGAAAGGAAAAGAGAAGAAGAAAGAGAAAAAAGAACTACAGAAAGAAAAAAGAACTGAAAAAATGGAAAAGAAAAATAGAACTAGAGAAAGGAAAAGAGAAAGAAAGGAAGGAGAAAGAGAAAGAGAACTACAGAAAGAAAAAAGAAATGAAAAAATGAAAAAGAGAAAAGGAAAGACAGAACTTGAGAAAAGGAAAAGAGGAAGGAAGGAAGGAAGGAAGGAAGGAAGGAAGGAAGGAAGGAAAGAAAGAAAGAAAGAAAGAAAGAAAGAAAGAAAGAAAGAAAGAAAGAAAGAAAGAAAGAAAGAAAGAAAGAAAGAAAGAAAGAAAATATTACCATTTCACAAGTTCCCCCTGTGGCCTCAAAAGCCCCTCCTCCCCCATCAAAAATTCATAAAGGGGATCAGCATTCTTAACTGAATGGATCCCAGTGGCACCATAGACCTTGTTGGAGAGAGAGGCAATAAATATCGAATTATACACCTCATGGGCAGAAAGGGCTGAGGACTGGGCCTCAGCCCCTCACAGGGTCCCTGGGGGAGCTGGCTCCAGACTCAGGGTCCAGCACAACAAGGAAATGGGTCAAGTGTGTCAGTTTCTAGAGCACTGACCTCTGACCTATCCTCATGACTCTGGGAGTCCACCTCCTAAACATCAGCGGCATCACATACCACATGAATATGACCTGATGCCTTGGGGGGGGGGGGGTAATGAGGGGATATGAGGGGCAGGAAGAGAAATGGGGCTGGCCCATCCAGTTAAAACTGGGAGAAAGAAGCTTCTGAGGCCAGGTTACTAGGTGATGTACCCCAAAGTAGAGCTGATCAAATAGAGGAAAGTCAGACTAGGAAAACCAAGAGCTCCGGTGAACATAGGCTCACTGCTCTGGCCTCTGAGATGTTTCATGAGAAGCACTTTGAATGTGAGACCCAGAATGGAGAGACCTGGGTTCAAATCCACTGTGTAACTAATGAGAGTTTACTTTTAGCTCTATGATCCCCAGTTTTCTCATCAGTAAAACAGAAGTAATGATAGCTACCCTACCTCCAAAGTCACTTTTAAGGAAAATAAGGAAAGAACTAGGCTTAGAGAACACATGAAAGACCCAGATCTTAAATCTGTTTCTGAGACTTATGAGTTATGTGTCCTGGATAAGACATCTACCATTGAAGAATCTCCATTTCCTCATTCCAGCATCCACTTCCCAGAGTTGACTGTAGGCTCCAGTGGGACCTGTCAAGTGTTTTGTAAGCTCTATCGGAGGGGAAGCCTCTCTGAGGGGAAGTCACCAGGAGACCAACAAAGTCTTCTTGCACAAAGAAAAGCTTGAGGAAAAGCTTGAACAAAGTCAGAAATTCCAAGAACGAGAGCAAAGAGATCCATTGTAACCCCTTTATTTTACAGATGGGGAGCATTCAGCCCAGAGAGCTTAGCTAGGGTGTTTTTTAAGTTCTTACCAGGCACTAAGACAGGTAGGCAAAGTGGATAGAGCACTGAGTTTGGAGTCTGGAAGGTTCATTTTTCTGAATTCAAATCCAGCCTCAGATACTTCCTAGCTGTGTGACCCTGGGCAAGTCACTTCACCCAGTTTGTCTCCGTTTCTTCATCTGCAAAATGAGTTGGAGAAGGAAATGGCAAACCACTCTGGTATCTTTGCCAATAAGACCCCAAATGGGGTCACAAAGAGTCAAACATAATTAAAATGACTCCATGAGAACAAAGCACCAGAGTAAGGGTCCAAAGGCAAAGATCCCTGCCCTGGAGAAGTCCACATTCTAATGGTAAACAGGATATGAAAATACCTAGGTACAGTGACTTGTGCAAGGTCACAGAGTTTGCAGATGGTAAATCATTCAGTGATTTGTCCAATGCTTTAACTCACAAGGACCTCAGTCAATGATAACTTCAGGAGCCATGTCTGAATTGATCCAAACAAGAATTCCCTATTCTAGGAAGTTGGCAAATGGTCATCCAGCCTGTACTAGAAGCCAGGAAATGAGGGGGCTTCCCCAGTAACTCCACATCCCATGACTACTCTTTTCACTTTGGACTATTTTAATTATTAGGAAAGCTGTCATTTTGTTTTTCCTTCTATTAAACCTAAATCTGTGTCTTTATAACTCAGTAATTATACCTAAGAACATTTAGGGAATTCTGGGTTCTGGAATTTTCTCCACTAAGAGAGGACACCCTGAGAAGGGACATACTAGCAGAGGGTACATGTAAGTGATACAGGGTTTAGACTGAGGTTTAAGAGACTCTGCCAAGATCACACATGACAAAACTGAGATTTGAATCCATGTCAGACATTATTTAAACAATTCATCAAGCTGTTCTGACTCAAGTCCAGAATGTACTCACCATCCCAGGCTGCCTGATATCAAGTTTCCCAAAGTGATTTGCATATATTATCTATTTAAGTTGACACATGTGTATTATGTGTTTATTTTATGCAAAATACTGAGCTTTCAATGCAAGGTATCATGGGAGAAGAGAAAGAGACCATTGTTTATAAGTACTGCTGGAAGTTAAACACTGTCAGTAATCTATGGTGCAGTTAGTGAAAGGGGACTGAATTTAACCTCAAAGTTAGGGTTCAAATCCTAACTCCATCATTTGCTATCATTGGGACCTCAAGTGAGTCATTTCCTCCTTTTCTCTGGATCTGACCATCCTTGTTTCTCAAATTAAGACATGAAACTGGCCAACTCCTAATGTCTTGTCTAGCATCTAGGATGCCTAAACTTGGACCAAAACTGCCCATGATGAAAAGCTGTTGATGTTTTCTTTTCCTTCTTCAAACCTTCATAGATGTGCTTACCTGTGTCCTGGCTATGGAAACTTCCAGGAGGCAAGAAGCTTTTCATGTTTGTCTTTGTTTCCCTATGGAGAGCAAGGGAACCCAAACAGACCCAGAGCAGGAGCTAAATAAAGTGTTTAATTGAACTACATTGACTTCAGTCTCTTAGTATAGTGTCTGTCACACAGTCAGTGATTAATAAATGCTGCTGGGAACCCATCAGATTGTGAATGTGATCTGCATCAGTAGAGAAAATCCCCATACTGATAGAAATCTAGATCTGGCTACCCCAAAACAAACAAAACCCAAAGAATTAGCATCTGCTCATGGAGCTTCTTTAAAATCAGAATAAAAAGATTCTTTCCAATTGGTTCTCTCTCTCTCTCTCTCTCTCTCTCTTCCTACTTTGACTCAAAGTTCAAGCCCTTGGTGCAAAGATAGGATGGGAAGAGAAACTGAATTCCAGGCTCTTCCCAGGCTCCCTTTGTTTCGGGCACCATCTTTCTTTCTGTGTTTAAATACTCTGGCTCATAAGTGGCCGCAGTGCTCATGAATTATGAAAGTGCTCTGGGTATTCCCATCGCTAGGCAGGCATCAACCAAGCCTATAAGCTAGAGAGAAGATGATGGGTTTTATCTTGGATGCCAATGGAAATTTTAGAAAACAAAACAACATCCCCCACCAAAAAAAAAAAAGATTCTTTTTCCTCCCAAAATCAAATACTCCTCTAATAGTCATGTGTCTAATGGCTCATCAATTCAAACATCCTCTCCAGTGAGGAAGATCTCAGACTAAGTCTCCTTTGTACTCATCATCCATGTCTTCTTAGAGGTTCAAAACAGGGAATCTACCCCACAGGCCCAAAGCTTTGCCCCATTGCTTCAATATCATACCTTTTTTTTGGCTCAACATCACAAATTTAAAAATTTTGAAAAATATGGAAGTATTTAAGATCACTCAGAATAATAAAATTTAATGATTCTAATTCCAATAACATTTGAAAAGACAACCCCAGGTCATTAGATTCCTAGGAAGAGGAAAGTGGTATCCAGGGTAGGAAAGTGTTAAAAGAAAATGTATGTGTTTGTTCACGGAGACATGTGTGGGTGTAAAGTAGTGACTGGGTAAAAGAATTCTGGGATTTGTATCTGGAGTGGAAATAAGTTTTCCAAATGCAGTGTAAGGGGAGAGGAGAGGAGGGGCACCTACAGAATAGCTTTATCCATGAGCAAATTTGGCTAAATGAGTGGGAATGTCAGATTTACACCACTGCATTAACCAGATAATTGAAAGAGTATGCAAACCGCCTGACAAATGCAGGTTGGCCAACGTTTACAAGGAAACGAAAGGTCTTTACTAGGCAGACCGCAGGGGAGCAGTCGGTAGTAGGATTGAGAGAACTCATTAAGAGTGGGTGCTCCTAATGAAACCCCTTTTTCCAAGCCAGAAATTTGCCCATATCCTTCAGTGTCCATGTCCTGGTAATCGTCCAGATTTCCCACTTCTGACTAAAGGAATATGTATTTGTTTTTAACGGATGGCTATTCTCAAAAGTTGCAAAGCTCAGTTCTGCAGTTGTCTCTCCTGGGTGTTCTCAGGGATGGCACTCCCTCTGTGATTTCATCTAACCACTCAAGAAACATCTCAGCCATGCCCCTCCGCCTTTGCCCAGCAGTTAGTGGTCTGGTAGGAGTGACCCAATCCATCTGATTCAATGTACCAAGTCATCAAGTGCTAGCCAGAGTGCTAAAGGTAAAAGGTAAAAATAAAACAGTCCCTGTTTCAGAGCATTTATATTGTCCTGAGGGAAAACAAACAATCCCACAGAAATGGTTTCGTGAAGGCAAGGCCAACTACTGGGAGCCATGACGGAAGCTAGGGTTCCCAAGATGTGTCAGTGCTGGACTCCTGGGGCACAGGAGCCCCAAGTGGTTTTGGGGGGAAAGGGAAAAGCTATATAGTCTAATAAAGCTGGATATGGGTGAATCATTAAAAATAATTTGGGGATTTGACTAATGAGGCCCATTTGGAGACCTGGGGTTGCACATATTCCTCGGCAATGCCCCGAAAATGAGTTTTACAAACCTTACCATAGCCTCCATAACTGGTCACACCCTTACCTTCTGCCAACTCAAGTCACTTGTGTCTTTTAAACTGGGCTAGATTTGAGTTATAATCTTCTCAGGGGCTGAGTATAAACTGTATGGGCCTCCCGAGCTCCTTCTCATCTGATATACACATAAAATCACAGACAGCCCTGAGTGTGAGCCTCAGGGAAGACCCAGTGGGAAATGTGAATGAGGGGAGAAGATGAGGTGAACTCAATACCAATGAGCCAGCTAGTCTGCCTCCTCCTAAATAGCACAGCTTAAATAGCACTCCTCCTTGACCATGGCAGCCCATCTTCTAATGCTATGGACTTACACTAATCATTCCCTTTGGTTTCTCTGGTTTCTATCAAGATGCCTGCCCTCTGAGCAAAGCCTTTCCCAGTCCCTCCAGCTGTTTTCAGATTTCCTTCCATAAGTTCTCTACCTAGCTTGTTTGGACCTAGTTAATCACATGTTTATACAAGCAGTTAGGTGGTCCAATGGTTAGAGCACCACGCCTAGCATCAGTAAGACTCATTTTCCTGAGTTCAAATTTGCCTCAGACATTTACTAGCTATATAACTCTGGACAAGTCATTTAATCCCATTTGTCTCAATTTTCTTATCTGAAAAAAAATGAGCTGGAGAAAGACATGGCCAGATACTCCAGTAGCTTTACCAAGAAAACCCCACATGGGCTCCCCAAGGGACAGACATGACTAAACAATAACAAATTTACATGTTATCTGTCTTCCCCATTAGAATGTGAGGTACTTGAGGGCAGGGACTGTTTTTGACATTATGCCCCAAGCTTAGCACAGTGAGCATTAATAAAGAATGGTTTGTTGGCTGACCAAGACCTGGGTTCTAGTCTTGATAGATATCACTGAACATCAAGAAATGTATGACTTTGGGGCATCATTGAATCATGTAATGCTTACCAAAGAAGAGTCTTTTTTTTTTTAGGTTTTTGCAAGGCAAATGGAGTTAAGTGGCTTGCCCAAGGCCACACAGCTAGGTCATTGTTAAGTGTCTGAGACCGGATTTGAACCCAGGTACTCCTGACTCCAGGGCTGGTGCTTTATCCACTATCCACTATGCCACCTAGCCGCCCCAAAGAAGAGTTTTAAAGGTAAAGATGCCTCCTCTATGAGCAAATTGTTTTCTCTGAGTAGAAAACAAACTTCCTGAGGGCAAGAACTAGATCATTTTTCTTCTGGATCCTCAGAGTCGAGTACAAGGGCTAACACATTCTAAGGGTGTAATAAATCGACCAATATTAGATTAGTTTTCTCAATGTTTATTTCAAAATCATGCTTTTTCAATGGACAAAAATCTATTTTTTTTCTCCCATACACTTCCCCTCCCTCACCAAAAAATAGAGAAAGAAAGAAAAATAAAACCCTTGGAACAAATATGTTTTGTCAAGGAAAATAAATTCTCACTTTGGATACTGAACAACCTCTACCTCAATGAGCCCTTGAAACCCACCTCTATATCAAGAGACGATAAATTGAAGCTCAATAGTAACAATCAAATCTTTATAACAACAGTCCACATTTCATTATTGTGAAGCCAGAGTTTCAGCCCCTCCCAAAGAGATTAAGGAACAAAAGATAACAATCAAGTCCCCAGGTTTGGAAGAAACATTTGCTTATTCCTGTCTCTGGGTCTAACCCAGAATCTCTTCCACCCTCCCAGTGACTGGACACTGGATTGAATCTCCCCAAGATTCAAATCCTTCTTAAAGATATAGAAAAAGGGCAGCTAGGTGGCGTAGTGGATAAAGCACCGGCCTTGGAGTCAGGAGTACCTGGGTTCAAATCCAGTCTCAGACACTTAACAATGACCTAGCTGTGTGGCCTTGGGCAAGCCACTTAACTCCATTTGCCTTGCAAAAACCTAAAAAGAAAAAAAGATATAGGAAAAGGGCTAGCTAGGTGGTGCAGTGGATAGAGCACTGGTCTTGGAGTCAGGAGGACCTGAGTTCAAATCCAACATCAGACACTTATTAATAATTACCCAGCTGTTTGACCTTGGACAAGTCACTTAATTCCTCCCCCATTGCCTTGCAAAAATAAAAAATAAATAAAGATATAGGAAGAGTGTCTATAGAAGGAAATATCAAAGAAGTAATTTCAGCCACTTGAAAGTAGGTATTATGTTACCCTACACACACCTTTTACAGATGAGGAAACTGAGATTCAAAGAGCTTACATCACTTGTCCATAAAGCATCAGTGGAAAGACAAGACTAGATTCAGATTGTCCACCCCATCCTCTTCTCCATAACAGAAAAAGAAACTAAAGTTCAGATGAGGAAATGTTTTATCTAAAGTCACAGAGCTATCAAGGGACCACGGTAGGATTTGAACCCAGAAAGCAGACAAATGTCAGATTTCTGCTGAGTCTCTACCAATTTGAAATTTTCCATTTCCCACAAATGGTGCAAAATTAATTAAATTCTTTCCTAACCTAGGTGAATTCCAAACACACCCTGGCTCACCCCAGCACCATTCTGCACAGTCCACTCTCCTCACACCCACTGACATTCCCAGGAATCAGATATTAGAGTCTGAGAGCTCTGAGAGGTGGGTGGCCAAGGGCAGTGACCCACCAACAAGAGGACTATAAGACATTCACTGCTTCCCCAACAGAGACCAGATCAGATTCCTGCCTTCTCCCAAAGGCATTTCCACATCATGGAATTGTAAAGGATCTCAGGAATCACTGCATCTAACTCCACATTTTACAGAAGAGGAGACTGAGGTCCAGAGAAGAAAGTGACCTGCACAGAGTCACACAGGTAGCAAACAGCAACACCAGGACTTGAACTCAAGTCTTCTGCCTCTAACAGAGTTTTTTTCTATTATACTGCACTCACCTGCAGTGTTTGGATTGCCACATTTTCTGCTCTGATATACATTCTGTCAGGGGCCCCTTAATCCTTCCTCACAACTTACTCTCCCATGCTTGTCCCAGCCACCCACACAAGTCTCTCCCCATTCCAGTTCATCCTCCATATGGCTGCCAAGGTTATTATCCCTTAAGGCAGAAATGACCATGTGACTTCCCTACTCAATCCATTCTAGTGGTTTCTTTGAAAATATTAATTTCTCTGTTCAGTTTTTCCAGTCCAAGTCTACCTTTCTGGACTCATTGGGCATGACTACCTCTCCTGCACCCTTCTAAAGAGCCAAATTACCTTTGCTCTGGTCACATCTGGCCCTCCATCAGGGTCCTGATCCTGGCTATCCACATATCCCTGGATGGAAGGCCTTCATCTCTCCACCTCAAAGAGCTCCATGATGCAACTCAGGTACCAGTTTCTACAAGAAGCCTTCCCTGATCCCCACCCACCCACCCAATCCTGCCTTCTGAACTGCCTTGTAGATAACTATTTCATATGTTATACATCTCTTAGATGTCTACTTTCTATATTTTTCTAACCCTTCTTTTGTCCCCCATTAGAGTGAGCCCTTTGCCAGTAGGGATTATTTCATTCTCTGTATTCTATCTCCAGTGTCTGACCACTGTAAGCACTCAATAAATATTTGTTGATGGATTGATTATTTAACTACAATGCATGTTGGCACATGGTCAGAATTTGGTGGCTGCAGTCACTGTTCTGGGAAAGAGGAAGAAGAGAAGGAAGACAAGAAAGAGAAGCAAAAGAAAATGAAAGAGGAGGAAGAAGAGGAGAAGGAGGAAAAGGAAGAAGAGAAGGAGAAGGCTGTGAGTAAGAGGAGGAGGAGGAGGAGAAAGGAGGAGAAGAAGAAAATGAAAGAACAGGAAAAAGAGGAAAGCAAAGAGAAAAGAAAGGAGGAGAAGGTGAAGGAAATGAAAGAGCAGGAGGAGGAAACAAAAGAGAGGGAGTAGAAGGAAATGAAGGAGGAGGAAAAGAAAGAAAAAGAGAAAAAGGAAACGAAAGAAGAGGGAAAAAGAGGAGGAAGAGAAAGAAGAAAAGAAAGGAGGAGAAGGTGAAGGAAATGAAAGAGGAGGAGGAAAAGGAAGAGAAGGAGGAGAAGGAAATAAAGGAGGAGTAAGAAGAGAAGGAGAAGGAGGGAAAAGAGGTGAAGGAAAAGAAGAAAAAGAGGGATAAGAGGTGGAGGAGAAGAAGGAAGAAGGGAAAGAAAGAAAAGGAGGTAAAGGAGAAGAAAGTGAAACAGAAGGAGGAGGAAACAAAAGAGATGGAGTAGAAAGAAATGAAAGAGGAGGAAAAGGAAAAAGAAGGAAGAGACAAAAGAATAAATAAGGAGGAAAAGAAGAAAGAGAGGAACAAAGGAGACATGAGGACAAGGAAGTCATTATCCATCTATACACAAACTAAAAATGAAGGAATAGCCGCAGGAAAGCCATGTATTCCAGGCCCATTTCCATCAAAACTGTATTTAAAAATGTGAGACTCCAGGTAGTTAGTTGGTCCAGTGGATGGAGTCAAGAGTCAGGAGGACTTGCATTCAAATATAGTCTCAGACACTTATTTTACTTAGCTGTGTGACCTTGGGCAAGTCACTTAACTCCATTTCCTATCAAAAATCAAAAAATGTGAGGCTTCTAAAACTGATAGGAATTGGAGTGAAGCTTGTGGTTTCATTTCCTGAGAATGCCTCCCAGAGAAAGATATTGGTTGGCAACTACTCTACAATTTATAGTATTGAAGTTTCTTGGGCACTTTGATGTTCAGTGACTTGATCAGGGTCACACCAACAGGATTTGTCAGAAATGGAACTGGAAGCCAGGTCTGCCTGTCTTCAATGTCAACTCTCCAACAACACCACCCTCACCAGCTTCATTATCATTGCCCCCACTTCTCTGTGACCTTAAGATTCAGCAAGTGTTTTATTCACATTATCTCATGGGATCCCTGAGACGAGGTGTGTGAATGCAATGACTATGGGAAAATGTGTGAGGAGACTGAAAAACCAAACAGTGTTGAGTTCAACTGCCTGTCATCTTCCCATCTACCCTTTCAAATGAATCATTAAAAACCTTAACTTCAACACACATTTCTTAAGGATTGTGGTGCTTGATGCTGAGAGAGGTAGCCTGCTTTGTTGGGAAGAGTAGTGGAGACAGGAGAAGCTAAGTTCAAAACCCACCTCCAATAGTTAATAGCTCCATGACCATGACCAAGTTACCCAGACTCCCTGAGGGTTCATTTCCTCATGGGTAAAATGGGAAAAAGAATACCTGCTGCATCTCTATCACAGGGTCAGCAGTAAGGCATATATCCTCCTTGAATGCAGGGATCCTCTTTCACTTTTGTCTTTGTATCTTCTGCATCTAGTGGAGTATTGGGACCAGGGCTGCCTCTTGGTCAATACTCATTGGATGAAATGGAAAGCATTTTTGAAAGGTTACGACCCTTCCCAAACATCAGTCATTATCCTAAGCCAGTTAGTAACCTCAGAATCCAGATTCATAACATAGGAGTTGATGGAGACACAAAATGATTTGTGATAAGCACTCCAATTGGGTCATATTGCACCTTAGCCCACTCTACTTTCCAGGCCCACTTGGGGTCTCTAGACCAAGAATGGAAGGTGGGAGGAGAGGAAGTTCCCATCACCACCAACACCATCAATATCACCAACACCACCAGCACCACCACCATCACCACCATCATCATGGGTTTGGAATCCCCTCCATCTTCTCCATATGAAGTGGACCCAAGTTGGGGTTGATTAGACTCAGCCTCACAACCCAGAGTTTACCCACCCCAGCCAAACAGCATCAAGCTTCAGCATAAACTTTTGCTAACTAGCTCCCATAGTTCCCATATGTTCAAAGATGTTGTTTGAGCCAACTCGGTACCTTATAATTATAAACACCCGTCTTTCAGCTCTTCTGTGTATTCTTCCCAGGCAGAACGGAAATATGTCACTTAAATTAGCAGGCAGCATACGGAGTGGGTGCCAAACTTGGGTTAGCACAAACAGGGTAAATAAAGCAGCTCTGAATTAAAATGGTAAAATAAACTTCTTTCTGCTCCAGTGGAAACTGCTAAGTCCTAGCTGAATGTCAGTTAATGGGTCCGGGAAAAAGGAGAGCCGTCCAATTGTAACTCTTGGCTCGGGAAGGAGGTTTGTTCATCCAAGGATCTCTAAGCAATTTCTTGCAAGACCCTAGCAATGGTGGGGGGAGGGGGGCAAGGGAGAAGCTATTTATTTCACAAACTGTTCTGCTATCTTCTTAATTGAGGATTCCACCCCAGTGCAATACTGTGGAGGTTTGTATTTTTATCCCTATGTAACAGATGAAGAGAGGGGAAAGCGTTTTTCAGAGGGATAAATGAAGGTTTGCAGAATAAGATGACTTGATAAAGGCTACAGCTCAAGAAGATGCTGAAATATTGGCTTAACAAACCCACCAGTGGTAGGTGCTTGCGCCCCTTCTCTAGAGTGGGGTGTGGAAAGTGAGGAGGGAGAGAAAGGAAAGGAAAGGAGACAGGGAAAGAGGGAGGAAGGGAAGGAAAAAGGAAGGTGGGAGGGAGGAAAGGAGGTAGAAAGGGGGGGAGAAGGAAGGAAGGAAGGAAGGAAGGAAGGAAGGAAGGAAGGAAGGAAGGAAGGAAGGAAGGAAGGAAGGAAGGAAGGAAGGAAGGAAGGAAGGAAGGAGGTGGAAGGAGGGGGAGAGAGAAAAAAGGAGGGAGAGAAGGAAGGAAGAAAAGAAGGAAATAATAAGGAAGAGAAAAAAGAAAAAAAGGTAGGGAGGGAGGGAGGGGAAGGGGGTAACCACTCTAAGATACTGTGTCTTGTCTGGTCTAGTTAGGAAAAATACAGGAAAAAATATGTGGAAGATCTGGGCTCTATTTCCATTCTCTTCATTCTCTGCTTCCTTCTCTCTACCATTCTCTGCAGCACCTGCTTTCCAAGGCTGATTCAGGCTTGTGATCATGGATATAAAGAGTCATAGACATTTTAGTTATTTCCATGTGAGCCCCAGTTTCCCTGTATGTAAAAAAGGAAGAGGTCAGATGAGAAAATCTCCAGGGTTCTTCTAAGTTTGAATTTTATGCACCTGGAACAGAGGCAACTCTAACTGGGATGCCCCTGGACTGGCAACTGATGGGGCTTGGCTACTTGACTTCAGAGATTTTTATAATAGGTCAGCCAAAGCACTACCATCCATATTCTGATTATTGTGGCAATGCCACCCTAAGGAGGTGATGGGATAAAGGGGTTAAGAAAAGAGAATTTGGAGGAGCAAGAACTCTCCCAAACCAACATACTCTGTAACCTCACTAACAGTGTAAAAGCCTTCTGTGGGAGGCAATCTTGGCCATGGACCATTTTCATAGATCACGAGTCACCTGACTTTTAGAAGAACAAATCACACCCTTGAGTTAAGAGTTCAAAGAAAGATCATAGCAACTAGAAGATACAAACATGATTTTGAACCCCAATTCTGTCACTGACTAACTGTGGGCAATGAAGGCATCACCCCCGCTGAGCCTCACTTTATTCACATATAAAATGGGAGGATAATAAATATCACAACATGGTCTACTCATGGCAGTGTGGTACAAAAGGTGGTCCATGGGATAGTGATCAAATGACTGACCTTTCCAATCCTTCAAGTGACTTCCTAAGGCTAAAAATTTCAGGGCAGATAATACTCAGCAGCTTTTTCTTCATTAGGACCTTACTAGACTAATGATAATCAGAAGTCACAAGACCATAGAACTGGAAGGAAATTTTTAGGTTGTAAATCACCTCATTTTACAGACAGGGAAAGAGGTTAAGAGACTTGCTAAATGCATCAGAAGCAGGACTGGACCCCAAGTGTCCTAAATGAAGAAGAAATCCTCCCTCCATCACCCATCACTTGTGGCAGCTTTCCATCAAAAATAAAAATATTGACCTATGGATACCTTGTTTCTTCTGAGAGGGCAGAGACTGTTTCCTTTTGTACCTTCATCCTCTAGCACCTTCCTTAGCCAATAACTGGTACTTGGTATATGCTTGCCAGTGATGAAAAACCTTGACTGGAGTAATTGAAGGGACATGATGGTTGACTCTCTCACCTACCATAAGGTGGCTGCATTCTAAAAGGACTGGGGGGGGGGGGGAGTCCCCTGCAGAATTCCCATATGTCTACACTCACACTCCCAGACCTTAACCATCACTTATTTAAACATAATCATGTAGGAAGGAGAGGAAAACCTCAACCAATCAGAGTCAGCCTAAACATCCTCTCATTGGGGTGTAGTGAGAAAAAAACAGGCTAGGAATAAAGAAACTTTGGTATATATGCTGCCACTGAAATTCACTGTGTGATTTGGGATAGATCCTTTCTCTGAGTCCCCATTTCTTCATCTGTAAATGAAGAGTGAAGACCTCACAGTGGATGAAATAATGTAGACAATCTGGGCTCCACTTTCACCTCAGATGCTGACTAGCTTTGAGACTCTTAACTGCTCTGTACCTCAGTTTCCTCATCAATAAATGCAGAGGTTGGACTGGATGGCCTCCAAGACTTTATGATCTGATAACTCCAGATTCCTTCTGGTTTTATAGATCTTTGCTTAGCATGTTGCCTTTTTTCCTAAGCCAGTCTACAGTAGCTGAAGTCATGCAGTGGAAAGGACCATAGGATCTGAGTTCAAATCCAGTTTCTGCCACTAGCTAGCTTCGTGACTTGGAGCAAATCAATGACTTTCTCAGCTTCTTCACTGATAAAATCAGGAGATTAAGAAAAAAATGAGTCTAAAGTTTTTCCTATCCAAAATCTCTGCTCCACTGACCCAAGTCCAAAAGTATGAATGAGGGTGATGAGGGAAATGTGAGGAAGGACAAAAAAATGAATGAATTGAGTTAATGAGTCCATTTTTTCAACCTAATATGTAATAATATATAATATATAAAGCACTAGTAATACTATTATTAATGTCTTTGATAGCTTCTCTGTGAATCAAATATAAGCCACAAGAGCTTTTGGAAAACTTAGCACATGAAGAAATTAAATACAGGTCTAATTATACCACCCCCACCATCCCCACTCAAATGCTAGTGGCTTCCTGTTACTTCTAGGAACTTAAACTCTCACTTGGATATTTAAATCTCTCCACAGCCTGACACCTTCCTGAATTTCCAGTCTTCTTACACCTTCCTCCCCTCTGTGCACTCTAAGGTCCAGACATATTGAGCCTTTCCTGTTTGCCTCACACAACACCTTATCTACCACCTCTGTGTGTCTTTGCATTGCCTGCATCCCATGCCGGGCACTCCCTCCACACCCTCTGTTGGGATTCCTGGACTCAGCTGTCATCTTCTGATGGCAGTTCCCCCTCCCAGGTACTTTTGTGACCCATCTCTCCCCAAACTACCTTGTACACATTATGTCTATATAATCGAGGTATAAGTGATCTCCTCATTAGAAGGCAAGCTCCTTGGCGGCAGAGACTGTGTCAGGATTTGTTCTAGTATACCCAATGCAAAGCACAGTGCCGTACATACAGCAAGTGGTTAATAAATGTTTGTTGATTAGTTTATTGATAATAATACAATACAAAGATACGGGTGCTTGAATGAGTGCAGTCGATGGTGAACAGCTCGATAAAAGGATCGGGGACAGTGGAGAGATGAAGGCAACAGTAAGAACCTTTCATAAGCCAAACCCTTTACAAACAGATGAGTTGTCTTTACAAAACCCCAGGAGGAAATAACTATTATATTACTTTCTCCATTTTACAATTGAGGAAACTAAAGCCAACACAAATTAAATGATTTGCCCAGGATCACAGAGCTAATAAGTAGATGAGGCTGGATTTGCACTCAGGTCTTCCTGACTCCCTAGCTGCTTTCATCTCCAGATAGCCTTCATGGTGGTCTTACCTTCAGATAAGAATGACTCTTATTGTGTGTATTTAATACTTTGCCATTATAAAGCATTTCTTTGATTGCTCTCTGTTGATCTCCATGTTAACCCCCAAGGCAGGTAGATCAGGTATCGATTGTCCTATTTTTATAGACATAACAAAGGGCAGCAAGGTGGCACAGTGAATCAGAGCACTGGGTCTGGGGTTAGGAAGCTCTGAGTTCAAATTGGACCTCAGAGACTGGGTGACCCTGGAAAAGTCCCTTCACCCTAGTTCCCTCATCTGTAGAAGGAATCAGAGAAGGAAATGGCAAACCGCTCCAGTATTTTTGCCGAGTAAACCCAAATGGGTTCACAAAGACTCAGACATGACTGAAGAGGAAAAAGAGGCATAAAAAAGGCTTAGAGAGAGGTTCAATGACTTTCCCATAATGACACAGTCCCTCAGGTTCAGAATCAGAGTTCAAATCTAGCTCCTTCAGGTGAAAAGATGGGAAGCATCAAGAGTAGGCCAACAAGGAGAAGGGAAAGAGATCATGGAATTGGGGATGTTGAGCCTGGACAAGAGAAGACCTAAGAGATACATTTGACCCAGAAGGCAGACCTAGAGGCATCAAGCTGGACATTTAGGCTGGAAATAAGGGTGGATGAGGAGGAAACTTCCTAACAATCAAAAGTATCCTAAGATGAAACGAGCTGCCTCTGAAGTTGGGGGATTAGGAGCAGGTCTTCAAACAAATGCTAGATGACTATTTCTAAGTTTTTAAAGAAAATCAAACTAACTGACTCCTGGAGTCCCTTCTAAATCTGATGTGTCGTGTATGATTCTGTGGGTTTGACTCTACTGTTCTTTCTATGAAACCACCCTACCCTGAAGGGGTAGAGGTTGCAGCCCCTTGAAGGCAGTCATTGAGCAGGACCTCTGAATGCCCCCAAAGAGGCCACCCTGGCCATCCAGGCAGCCATTCTGGGCACATCACTCAGTTGCCAATACCAGTCTTGGGGAGGGATAACTCAGAATCATCTTGTTATCCTCCCATTTACTCTTTGGTGGTTGTGTTTCTGAGCATCATTAGACGTCATTTTACAGCTCCCTCGTTGTGCCCGTCTGCAGCAGTCCAAGATTTACAACCTATGTTAAACTCAGATAATGGTGCTTAATTTGTTATTGGCTGTGTAAAGGTTAACAAAGAAATAACTCAAATTATCATCTCAGGGATAACACATTACAAGGGGGCAATTAAGTGTAGTACCTGGAATTACATAAAAGATTGATATCTTGTTACAGAGGGAAGGAGAAGGGGGAAAGAGGGAGGGAGGGAGGGAAAAAACACAGAGGAGTTCAGGTTTCACCCAACAGGAAATGCACTCTTCCCCACCATCTCTCTTTGAATAAAGAAATAATATGAATCCCTCTCATCAGGGCCACTGCAGAACTACCAGGAAAATGAAAGGGGCAGGCCTCAGATCACTTCTCAAGAGAGCCAAAAAAGAATCTCTGTCCTATGGAAGGGGCACGATGATGATAGCCAAGTCAATGACTAGGCTCCCTCTCAAATGAAAACAAAATATGGTGAGAAAGGAAGGGAAGAGGAGGGGAGGGGGGGAAGATGATGAAGAAAAGAAAAGTATGAATGATGAAGAAGGAAAGGAGAAGAAAAAAAGAAAGAAAGAAAGAAAGAAAGAAAGAAAGAAAGAAAGAAAGAAAGAAAGAAAGAAAGAAAGAAAGAAAAAGAAAGAGAGGAAGGAAGGAAGGAAAAGAAAGAAAGAGAAAGAGAAAGAAAGAAAGAGAGAATGAGAGAGAAAGGAAAGAAAGAAAGAAAGAAAGAAAGAAAGAGAAAAGAGGGAAGGAAGGAAGGTGAAAGAAAGAAAGGTGAAAGAAAGAAAGAAAGAGAGAGAAAAGGAGAAAGGAAGGAAGGAAAAGAAAGATGAAAGATAGAAAGAAGAAAGAAAGAAAGAAAGAAAGAAAGAAAGAAAGAAAGAAAGAAAGAAAGAAAGAAAGAGAAAGGAAGGAAGGGAAAGAAAGATGAAAGAAGAAAAAGGAAATTGAAAGAAAGAAAGAAAGAAAGAAAGAAAGAAAGAAAGAAAGAAAGAAAGAGGAAGGAAGGAAGGAAGGAAGGAAGGAAAAGAAAGAAAGAGAAAGGTGAAAGAAAGAAAGAAAGAAAGAAAGAAAGAAAGAAAGAAAGAAAGAAAGAAAGAAAAGGAGAAAGGAAGGAAAAGAAAGATGAAAGAAAGAAAGAAAGAAAGAAAGAAAGAAAGAAAGAAAGAGGAAGAGAAAAGAGGGAAGGAAGGAAGGAAGGTGAAAGAAAGGTGAAAGAAAGAAAGAGAGAGAAAAAGGAGAAAGGAAGGAAGGAAAAGAAAGATGAAAGATAGAAAGAAGAAAGAAAGAAAGAAAGAGAAAGCAAGAGTAAGGAAGGAAAAGAAAGATGAAAGATAGAAAGAAGAAAGAAAGAAAGAAAGAAAGAAAGAAAGAAAGAAAGAAAGAAAGAGAAAGCAAGAGTAAGGAAGGAAAAGAAAGATGAAAGAAAGAAAGAAAGAAAAAGAAAGATGAAAGAAGAAAAAGGAAATTGAAAGAAAGAAAGAAAGAAAGAAAGAAAGAAAGAAAGAAAGAAAGAAAGAAAGAAAGAAAGAAAAAGAGAGAGAGAGAAGGAAGGAAGGAAGAATTGGTTACAAATCATATAAGATTATTAGGCTGTCTCTGAAATGGAAAATGCTAAACAATATCTAAGCAATCATTTCTTTTTTGCTCTTTACATTTTTTTTCTCACAACAAACACCTTTCCATGGTGATCTGTTCTGTATTCCCCAGATTTTTTATGCCAAAAAAAAGTGCTGGCTTCTTTCCTACCCACATCAAATGAAGTTTCATCTTGCTACCTTGTTCTCCCATACTCTTATTAACAAAAGCACCAAATTGGAATTCTGTAAGGCCCTAACCACCCAAAATACTTCCCCCATACTTTAAAAAAATAATTTAACTTAGTTTTGATTCTTCCTCCTCAATTTTATTACCCCTTTAGCTAAGATTTTAATTTCTTCTTTGGTTCCCATTATTCTTCCAGCTTTCTTTGAGTGCCTATTCCCTCTCTCACACCTTATTTGTTCTCCTTTTCCCCTACACACACACACACACACACACACACACACACACACACACACACACACACACACACACAGACACCCCTTCTTTTCCCATATCTTTGTTTCCCCACTTCAACCTGTCCATGGTACCTCTTCTCCCATGTTCTCTTCCCTCTGGATATACTCTGTTGTCATCATCAGCTGTTTGTTCTCTGCCTGGTTTCTCCTCCATTTCTAGTTTTCAGCATCCCTCCATCCCTTAGTTCTTGTGCCCTTTCTTCCAACCTTCCTATTTCCATCCTCCAGTCCTGGCAAACTAGAATCTGATTGGATCCAGACTTGCAGCCAACTGGGAATCTCTGCTCTGATATAGATATTCTTCCAGTTCATCCCAAGCCCCACATCCTAATGACCTAGAGCCAGCCACTGCTGCCCCCAAAGTACTCATAAACAATGGGTTGGTCATTGGCAGAAAATTGCCAAGCTGTGAGAAACTCATAAAAGGACTATGAAAACTGTAGAAATCAAAATTTTATTGCTCCAGTAAATTTCTAGAGGTCTGGAGTCCACTAAATGATGAACAACTGAGAGACCAGCCCTTGGAATCTTTCTTCCCATATCAGTGCTATCACCAGAGACCTAGAAAAATCCCAGTTAAGAGCTGTGCAAAACTAGGCAAATGCAATCTGTGCAGTCTCTATACTCAAAGTGTTCAAGAGACAAGAATAATGCATTTGCCCTCTTTTTGATTTTTTTTTAAATGCAGACTCAGGAAATTTTCTCTGTTGATACCAATGAATTAACTCCTTGGATTGTTGGTGGTGGTGTTTTTATCCCCAAAACTGCATGTAGTCCTTTGGTTACAAGGTCAGGGATTTGAAATAAATGAAATTTATTTCACTGTAATTTCACAAGTTGATTTTAATAAATCTTGTATTCAATTCAACTCAGCTTAATAAAAAAAATGACTTCTCTATTGTGTTAGGTACTGGAGAATTACAAAGTTAAACACGGTCCCTGCCCTCATGGAGTTTATGGTCTACCAGGGAGTTATGACTCATAAAAACAACTTTAATAATCATAATTGGAGTTAGGTTCATAAAACCTTCATTCAGATCTTGAATCTATCACTTACTAGTTATGTGACCATGAACAACACACTTCCCCTCGGTTTCCTCATATATAAAATGGAAGTAAAGAGACTTTTCCTACCGCCCTTATAGTGTTATTGTGATGCTTCAATATGTAATTTGTGTAAGGAGCTTGACTGAACATCTTAGGGCAGACACAAGTTTCTTGAGGGCAGTGACTGTCTCATCTTCAGGTCTGTAGCCCCAGCACCTGGTCCAGGACTTGGCAAGCGATAGATAGATAGATAGATATAGAGATAGAGAGAGAGAGAGAGAGATAGGTAGATGTACATGCATATATGTATATGTATGTATATACATATGTGTATGTGTAAGTATGTGTGAGTATACCTAAATGTGTGTGTGGTGTTTTCATATCTACATATGTACATATATATGTGAGCAATATCTATACATATATGGATATATAATTAAAACTTATTGATTGATGACTATACAACTATAAGGCAAAATAATAATGTTCCATACCAGGGAATCAAGAGCAGTCAGTACTTTCCTATCTTGGAAAAATGTAATCAAGGGGATCATTCATTAGTTAAAAGACCAGCATTTATCGCTTGACATTGAAAGATCAACAAAAGGATCACGTGAATTTGCTCCTTTTTCTCCCTTCTGGACATCAGCAAGACATCAGTCATTCGCCAGGAAGATCAACAAAGACTAACAAACAAGGACCAGTGAGCACCAGCGACCAAAAGGCTAAGCATTATTAAATAGTGCATGGCCATGCAACAAATTCTACTAGAGGCTAAAGAAATAATCCACAAATCAGAATCAGTGGTAGCAGAACAGGCAGGTGCACCAATTCCAAATCCACAGTACTATAGGGAAAGCTCCCAATAGCTCCTATATCCTTCATACTTAATATATTGTTTGTAATATTATTCCTAGCAAATGAAGAGCTTAGCTCACTTGGCTCTCTCTTGCCAAGGCTAATTCTCAGAATCTCAGTCTCTACCTTGGCCCAGGGGTCTCATGACAAATTCTGCAATGTGGTACATGAATAGATGGCTTAAAAGGGATTGGAAGATTCATTAATTTGGAATTATGTGGCAAAAGTCACTCCACTGTCCCTCCCATTGGCACTAGCAATACTACCAAAGACTATTGCCCAAGAAGAATAAAATAAGAAGTCCCATGGTGACCCCAATCCACATATCGTTTCTGTGGTGACCAAAACTTGGAAACAAAGTGAGTGTCCCAAAAGTGAGGGATGACTGAACCAGTTGTAGTACACAGATCTGATGGAAGATTATTAGGCTGAATTAAACAATTGTGAGGAAGGTGGAGAAACATGGGAAGGTTTATATGAACTGATTCAGATCCAAGAGTAGAATCTACACCCTGACTCCTGCCCAGTAAATGAAAACCACATTAAAAGTCTGTCAGACTTGGATAAACCAAAATGAGCTGCCTTGGTCCCAGAGAATGGATGATGAAAAACATTGCCCGCATCTATTTATATGAAACTATGGAAGCATAATGTTATATATGTTATCTAATATAGTTATTGTGTTGATCTGTTTACTTAACTGCCTATTTGACAAAAGAAGGTTTAGTAAGGAGGTTGACTGGATTCCCCCTGAACCCCCTTAATGACAATCTCTATTCCTTTGGTGATCTTCAGTAATCCTGATAGTGCTGGGGACAGATATGACCTTCAAAAGAGACTATAAATCTAAAATTGAAGTGAAATTACCTAGAATAATAAACTTTTCCTTCTTGAAGGATACTGGCCAGAAACAATTGGTTTATAACTCTACCCACTCTTTTTTTTTTCATTTTTATGAAGTACTTTTCTTATAATAACATTCTAAGGATAATACAGGCATTGCTCTCCCATTTCCTAGACTGGAAAACCAAAGCTTAGAAATAGAAGATCAGAGTCTAGCTTTGGGCCTCCATCTTCTAGCCAAACTGCCCTCTCCTGCAGTTTTGTCCCAAGCTGCCCTTTAATTCTGACCACTAACCATAGCCTCAACTCCAGAGATAGGGGATGGAAGAATGACCACTGTCTTCCTGGAAATCCCCTTTCGCATCATTAAGAAGTTTTCCTTTTACCTGCCTGCCAACCAGGAATGGACACGAATAACAAAAGCATAGAGGATTTGGGGTGAAGGGTAGAAGAGACCACCAATGGGGTGGCTAGGTGGCACAGTGGATAGAGCAGGAGAACCTGAGTTCAAATCTGACCTCAGACACTTAATAATTACCTAGCTGTGTGGCCTTGGGCAAGCCACTCAACCCCATTGCCTTGCAAAAAAAACCCCTTCAAAAATAATAAAAAATTTAAAAAAAAAAAAGAAGAGACCACCAAGGATAGGACTGAGGCCAACCCATCATTTCACAGACAAGGTTACAAGGGTCAAGTCAGACATCCAGGTCACACAGGAAATAAGTGGCAGGTAATCCCACCTGTACCTCTGCTGGACCAGATTCTGTGCTAGGAGCTGGGCGGGGGGGGGGGGGGGGGAAGGGTTGGAGGACAAACAAAATCATAGCTAAGTCAGGATTCAAACCCAGGTTCTCTGCCTCCAAATTCAGCTCTCTTGGGTGCATGAAAGAAACACTAGTTTTGGAATCAGAAAGCTTGAGTTGAGGGGCAGCTAGGTAGCACAGTGGATAGAGCTCTGGCCCTGGAGTCAGGAGTACCTGAGTTCAAATCCAGCCTCAGACACTTAATAATTACCTAGCTGTGTGACCTTGGGCAAGTCATTTAATCCCATTGCCTTGCCAAAAAAAAAAAAAGCAAGCTTGGGTTGAATTACAATTGCTGCAACATGCTACTCATGAGATCTTGGCTAAGTCCTTTCCCTGACTCCAGACCACAGCTTCCTCCTCTGTAAAAATTGGGGCAATTGTTAAAGGACCCCTAAAAACTTTTTCAGCTCTAGATCCATGAAACTTTTCTCATCCTCAATTTCCTCATCTATAAAATGGGCAAGTAGTCTCTTCCTTGAAGATTATTGAGAAGAACAAATGAGATAATATATACAATATATATTGCCAGTTTTAAAGTACTGTACTGATATTGTTATGATGATGATGATGATGATGATGATGATGATGATGATGATGATTACCCTTTGGTGTGACATATGCATTTCCTACTCCCAAGTAGAGACTATAGCCTCCTTGCTCAAGGGGGGAGGGGATAGGAGCCAAGTTGGGGAAAGGGATTATTAAGTATCTGACTGACTGACTGACTACCTAATCATCTCATTTCATCCTTAAGGGGGAGGTTTGGAATTCTTTATATTTGCCTGACCTCTTGGATATGGATGTTAGAGAGAGAGAGAGAGAGAGAGAGAGAGAGAGATGGAGATGGAGATGGAGATGGAGATGGAGATGGAGATGGAGATGGAGATGGAGATGGAGATGGAGATGGAGATGGAGATGGAGATGGAGATGGAGATAGAGATAGAGATAGAGATAGAGATGGAGATAGAGATAGAGATAGAGATAGAGATAGAGATAGAGATAGAGATATAGAGATTGATACCGATGTTGATATTGATATTGATATTGATATTGAAGCATTCTGTCATTGTTCACAGTGTTCCCAACGTACTCCCAGCAGTCCCACTGGGAGGCAGTCAGCCTCCTTCCAACAGGACTTTCTGGAGACCAGCCATGTAATGTGCATTAAGTAAGGTCCATGAATCCCATTGGGGCGAGCACTCTGACAGGGCCCTCAGAGAAGGCCCCTGTCTGATCAACTGCCCCTGCCTCCTTCTTCCTGTTGTCCTGCTTCTCCCCACAGAGCCTGCTTCTAAGCATCTCCAAGGACCCATTTAAAGGCCTACACTCCAGTTGGAATCAATATTGTAAGGTTGGGAGAGTCCTCCCCCCCCAACAGACCTTCTTCTTTGCCAGCTTTGAAAAGATGGGCAAAGAATAGATCACAAGGGTAATAATGAGCTTCATCTCTCCCTGGGTGTCATACTCCCCCTGAAATCTTGGTTGTGGATTCGATTATAGAAATAACTAAGTAGAAGTGAGGTCCCCACTGGAGATCTCCAGGCACTTGAGGAAAAGAGGCCACATTACCTGGTACTTTAAGGTTAGCCATGTACTTTACATCGTGTGTGTGTGTGTGTGTGTGTGTGTGTGTGTGTGTGTATGTGTGTGTGTGTACTCCTGGAGAGCAGAGATGGATTTGGCCAATCTTTCAATCCCCAATACTTAGCACAGTGGCAAGTAGAAAGGGATTCTTAAGTATCTGAATGACTGACTACCTACCTAATCATCACATTTCATCCTCAAGCAGCTCACTGTAATTTCCTTCAACAGAGTCATAACTAGGGTGGGACCATCAGAGTTGCTCCCCAGGGTGCCAAGATTTGGAAAATGCTCACAACACTTCAATTTCATCCTACACGCATGTATCAAACCCCATTCCAAGCTGGTAGGTAGATGTCATAACAAGCACATGAATTGGATTTGAGTGGGGGAGGGGCCTGGGCTAAATCCCCAGCCTCATTTTGGCCTCCAGAGCCATCTGGATTCAGTGGCCAGATATGAATTGGGATTACCGGCAATATCCTGGATTGGAGGCGATCGGGATTAAGTGACATGTCCAAGATCATGCAGCTATTAAGTGTCGGTTGTCTGGGGTGGGGTCAGATTTGAACTCTTGTCCTCCTTACATCGAGGTCAGTGCTCTATCCATTGTACCAGTTCAAATTAATATTTGATTAAGATAGCAGGGCTGGTACCTACCCCTCTGATGAGCTCTCCCCTGGACTGCCCATCCTGCCCTTCAAAAATAATAGCTAGCAAGTATTTTACACACATAATCTCACTTGATTTTCACAACTGTGAGATAAATGCTATATATCCCCATTTTACAGATGGAAAAACTAAGGTTGAAAGAGGTCTTGTCCAGGGTCACAGCCCAGTGGTATGGGACTCCGTCCTCACTGATGGAGATAAATGAGATTCCTAGGATAAGGAAGCCCATGCCCTTGGCCAAGATCACCCAGCCCAATTGGCAGTAGAAGAAACCCAGTTCAGTCTAGTTCTGCAGACTCATGTGCCATTGGTACCAGGCTCTCCTATCTAAAGTCTTTCTATCAACAACTCAAGGGGACTACTCAGTTTCTCATTTTCTAGACAAGGGAATCTAAAAGGCAATGGAGGTCAAGGGAGAACAGGGATAGAGGCTGGAAGAGACCCAGGATTCTCTTCCATACTGCCCACACTTTCCCATAAGTCCCCAGTACAATACTCCAGGCTCTTCATAAGAACAAGCCTATACTCAGAATTGGAAAGCAGAGTGTAAAGGGAGACATCAGGGGAATGGTTATCTCCTCTCTCCTTTGGTAGGCTCCAGGCACAGAGGATAGAGTATTGGCCTTGAAATCAGACCTGGAGTTCAAATCTAGCCTCAGATACTTGCCACTTACTAGTTCTGTTACCTTGGGCAAGTCACTTAAACCTGGTTGCCTGGCAACCAGGGTCATCTCTAGTTGACCTGATTCATATCTGACCACTCCTGACAGATGGCTCAGGAGAAAGTGAGACTGGGGACTTAGTGTAGCTCCTCCCTCACTCAAATTCAATTTATGGCTTGTCATGGCATCACCTTCCCTGGTGCATGCTCTTCTTCAAAAACTGAAGGACAAAAACAAAACAAAACAAAAACATCTGGGATTTCAGGACCTCCTAGTAAGAAATGGAATGACTTCTCTGTGCTATCTCTAGGCCCAGTGCAGTTGAGGGGTACTACAAAATGCCTCCAGTCCCTCTCCTCTTATTCCCCATTACAGTCTCCTCCCCCACAAACAGGAACTGAATCTACTTAGCTGGGACTATTCTGCAGGTTGAAGGAAACTTAGAGATCATCTAGACCCACAACATCATTTTACAGATAAGTCCTTTCTGAAACTCAGAAAGGAAAGGGGTTTGCTCGGGGTTCCAGAGGTACTGGAATTTGATCTCAGGTCATGGGAATCCAAAATCAATGCTCTTCTCAGTTTTCTGAACCTGGATAGAAATGGTCACCGTAGGTGCTTCCTTGTACCAGACTCAACATATGGAAGATGAAATAATAGAGTAGAAACCTCGGGAGGGCAGGCACTATCACTGTTCTCTCATCTCCCACAGTTTCTGAAGCCCTTCTTTGCTTTTCCTGTCCTGACCCCAAACTCCCTCTCCCATCCCCCTGCATCCAAAGCAGAAGGCCAACCATCCAGGCTCAAAGACATCTTGCTTACAAGAATCAGGAACCTAGAGGGCAATAAGGCAATTTCTCTAATAACTCTTGAATCTGGAAAAGATAAGAGCACAAAGTTTAATTTTGTGGCCTACCCTGTTGAGGGCAGGCCTTCAGGGGTTTGTGGTGACAGAAGATTTTAGTCTCTGGTTATCACTTAATTGTGAACGAGATCATGAGCTCCCATGCCTAGAGGTCCAAGGACAAAAGTGGCATTTTGAATTAACCTGAAAAATAGGGTCTCCATGAAGAGTCAATTGCTCTCCAGAAGTCTTTCCATTGACTCTTTATAGGACATAGCACTGAACAGACTGGAGAGGCAGAGAGGGTGCAACGCTGTTTGAATTTAACCATAATTAGCATTTACTTGCAAGGGATGGGAAGGAGCAGGTTGATCAATTGATACCCTCTGCACAATTGTTGTATGTAAGTTTTTTCATTCTATATTGGACTACATACAACACCTAAAGCTAGATGACTTGCGAATTTCAATTGCCCAAAAATGCAATAATAAAAACCAAAACAAATCAACTCATTCTGCCTCCATATCTGACAGGGAGTATAAATAAATTTCACAACTTGCACATCACATTATATATGGCCATGGTAAAACCATTAGTGGAAAAAAGAGCTTGCTTGGGATCATCATCATACTGAATAATGCTAGCATAGGATTACTTCTAATAATTAATTATTATAATAAATTAATGGCATTAATAATTAAGTAAATATTGGCAATAATGATAAAGAATAATACTAGAACACCTTGTCCATCTTCATCAAAACTCTTAAATCATGTAAATGAGAATGAGAAAAAAGGATAGTGATAATAACGATGGAAAGCTCTATACTGCACATTATGTTTATTATCTCCTTTGATTCTGCACAATAGCCCTGTGAGAAAGATGTTATTATTATTATTATTATTATCATCCCCATTTTTAGGTAAAGGAAAACAATTTCCAAGAAGTCCAATTACTTACTCATGAGCCTGTAGCTAGTGAGTGTCTAATATAGATTTGAACTCAGGTGTTCTCTGACTTGAATTTTCTCCATCACACTATGATATGCTATGCTGAAAGGAACACTAATTCTGGAGTTAGAGGCAATGCCAAACAGAAGGAAGAGTTTGGATACTGGTTCTACCATCTATAACCAGTCATTTACTTGACCTGGACTCCATTTACTCTCCATTGGGCTAGATAGGTTTGGGGTTTTCTAGTTCTGATAGTGTGCTCCTACTTATCTCAGCCCTTCCACTTAACTAGCCAGGTGACATTGGACAAATCATCTCATTTCTCTGAAATACAGCTGGCAGCTCTGTGAAATGAGGGGGTTGGGCTCCCTTCACCTCTGAAACCTTTAAGATGTCACCCAAAAGTCCTCTGCCAACCTGAAAGTGCCATATTAAGACCAGTTATAATTGTCCTCCTAGTCTGTCCTTGACTGTTCTCTGAACAGCCCCTTGAATTCATGCCCCATTTTTTTCCCCTGGGCCAAAGCCTTACTACCTAAAAGTAGGTACAGACAAGACTTTCCCCAAAAGCCCTTGAATGCCAACACGCTGACAGAAACAAAAAATTTGAAGAAAAATTAGAAATGTGGTGGCAAGATTCCTGTAATCTCTGCTGCCGAGTGGCATATTGCCAGGCCCTCTGCCCTCCATTCCTGGGAGCCTGGGAGCCTGAAGCAGGCTCCAAGCCTCTTAAGCCCATCTCAAATTATAAAGTGACTCTTCAAAGAATCAAAGCAATTGCTTTTCCCCTTCAGGTCATAGGGCTGGGGACCAAAAATGTATTACCACACAGCCCTAGACAACGGCCATACTTGGAGGAACTCACAACCTTTTCCATCAAAGATAGTTTCTTTCACCAGACTGGCATTTCTCCCAAATGGCAGAACAACTCAAAGCTTCAAACTCTTCTCAGTTTTCCTCTTCTGCTTTGTCACTGGGGAAACAAATCCCTTCTGAAAGCCAAAATAAGCAAGCAAATGAACTCAGAGACTTAGCAGGGACCTCCAGTAATTTTGAGGTAGATGTTATTGCTTCTATTGGCTCCATTGAGAAATCAGAGCTTTAGAACTGGGAGGAACCTGAGAAATCCAAATAGGCCCAATGTTTCATTTTATAGCAGAAGAAAGTGAGGACCAAAGTCACAAAACCATTCGAGATCATAGACAGACCTGAATGAGATGTTAAAAAATCACAGAATCAAAAAAAAAAATCATAGGATCCTACAATCAAAAAAATTGTGTGACTTGTTCATGGATGCACAGCTAATAAATTTTAGGAGTGGAATTGTTGCCCAGGTCTCATTCAAGCATCTGCCTCCTTGTTTCAGCCAGAGGAAGAGATGGAGGCATAGAATGACTTGGGATCACAAGATCAAAGGGCTAAAACTGAAAGAGATCTTAAAAGACTAAAAGTTCATAATTAGGAAATTAGTGCATGAAACAGTAAAAATAATTTGCTCAAGGTCACCTCAGTGGTGGCTGAATTTGAACCTAGTTCTTGGACTCAGAGACTAAAGTATACTATACTATTTCTTTGCCAAATTTCTTTACCCAAATCTGTTGATCATAATGGGTCTCAATTTCTTTGCCTATAAAATGAAGGAAAAAGGAACGAGAGATGAAGGTCTCTATCATCTCTAAAGTGGCCATAATAAATGATAACATGTGGCTATCAAAATAATGGGGGATAGGGGCAGCTAGGTGGTGCAGTGGATAAAGCACCAACCCTGGAGTCAGGAGTACCTGGGTTCAAATCCGGTCTCAGACACTTGATAATTACCTAGCTGTGTCGCA
Organism: Macrotis lagotis; assembly: GCF_037893015.1. Lineage (NCBI taxonomy): Eukaryota > Metazoa > Chordata > Mammalia > Peramelemorphia > Peramelidae > Macrotis > Macrotis lagotis. The sequence goes on along the minus strand of NC_133658.1, from coordinate 17,389,714 downwards.
TTGAGCAAGCCACTTAACCCCCTTTGCCTTGCAAAAAAAATAATGGGGGATAAACAAAGGCAGTTGAAGTCTGAAAGCTCCCTAAGGACAGGGAATCAGTCTTACCTAGATTCTATATCTCAATTAAGGGGAACCAGGAAAAGAATATAAGCAATGACTCTCATGATATGACCAACAGACCAAAGTTATGTGATGATAATGGCCTCTTGATCCCCAAAAAGAGATGAGGAAATCTTCAAAATGTGCTTCTGTTAAAGAGGTAACAGACTATAGGTGGGAAGTGTTGTATATACCAGCTGAAGAGATCATTGTGTCAGCAGTTTTAATTTCCTTTGTAACATGAGAGGGTATTGGGGCAACTAGGTGGTGCAGTGGATACAGCACCAGCCCTGGAGTCAGGAGGACCTGAGTTCAAATCTGACCTCAGACACTTAATAATTACCTAGCTGTGTGACCTTGGGCAAGTTACTTCAAAAAAACCCAAGAGAGGGTATCTAGAATTGACTGATGCAAAAAAAAAGAGAGAATCAATAATATGAAATGATGATGATAATTAAAATGATATTGATGATACTTTTGTATCTCCCTAGCACCTTAAAGTGCAGCTTTGAAATTGTTTGTTGAATTTATAAAAGTAACATTTAACATTTAGGGTCAAAGATCAGAAAGAGGACCTTAGAGATCCAATCCAAACCCCTCTTTTACAAATAATGCAATTCAAGTTTAGGAGAGATCAAATGACTTAAGCTCTAAAATCAAAGGTCTTTGCACAATAGGACTCTACCCAAATTCAATTTATAGGGCATTCACACTCAGTTCAGTGAGGGAGAGAGAGAATGGCATCATGATTCCATTCAACAGTTGAAGAAACTGATGTTTCACAGATGTTATTCGGTTTTTCCATAGCTAAGGTCAGAGTCGGGACTGGAATCAAAGTCTTTGACTTCTGAACTAGTACTCAGTCTGTTACCCCCACAATTAGGTTATTCAGTGGATAGAGTCCCTGACCCAGAGTCAGGAAGATCTGAGTCAAAATCTGGATTGTGACCCTGGGAAAGTCACCTTACTGCTATCGACTCAATTTCCTCAACTGTAAAACATCTGTAAAGCATCTGATAGGCCTTATTAAATGCTTATTTCTTGCTTTCCCTTCCATACTGGCTTCCTATATGTGGAAAGTCAAGATTCCTCTCCTGACTCCCCAGACCAGGGCTCTTTCCCTCACACTGCCCCTTCATCAGATGAAAATCTACCCCCCCCCCCGCTCCCCCAAGAAGAGACCAACAAACTTGCCAATCCCAACTTGATCTAGGATCTCTGCCCCCTCCTCCAAGTACTCATGTTCAATGACTCAGGTTTTCCTGAAACATTCTTTACCAATTATTTTTGTTTTTATTTTTCCTTTTTTTCTTCTTCTCTTTCCATTCTTCCTTCCTTCCTTCCTTTCTTTTTTTTTCTCTGTAAAGGAAGATATGACTGCATAGTTTCCGAGTGAAATCGTTCAAAATTGTCCTACTTTTGGGCTGTTCGCAGAGGCTAATGTCAGAATCCGCTTGGGAGATTTTGTCCCCAATTCCAATGCAATCATCACTACAGACAGGGCCTGAGAGATCTTGGAGGTCAGTATCTGTGGCCATAAAGTATGTGTGTGTACGTGTCTAGTCTTTGTGCATGTGTGTGATGCTTGCAGTGTTGGGGAGAAATGTGTGTGATGTTTGTGTGTCAGTGAGGGGAGCTAGAAAGAAGAGGGGGAATGGGAGTGTGTACATTTGTGGGTACACATGTGTGGATTGTAAATTATGTTATGGTGTGTTTGTGGGAGGTGCATTGTGCCTATGTGGTATTGTGTGGTGTATGTTTTCTTGGGAGGTTGTTTTGAGGTGTACATGGTTGGGGAGGGAATTGTAGTGTGGTGTGTGTGTGTGTAAGGTTGTGGGAGGACAGAGTGGGGCATGGGGGTAGGCTGTGTGTGCTCCTGTGATGTGGGGTTTGTATAGGGTGCACGTATGTTATGTGAGCACAGAAATTTTCCCATGAATTTGTACATCCTACCCATCATCCATAGATCAATCAATATCTATTAGACTGTTTTTTCACTGCCTCCACAATGGAAGGAAGGACAGATACCTCAACACAGGATTCACTGGGTCCTGTTGGATTCTGCAGGATTTGCACCAAAATTCCCAAGAGAGCAACATCTGAACTACTGCATTCCTTCTGGTTCTAACCAGAAAAACCAAATGAAATCAGATTTTATAAAGTGCTTAGCATAAGGTCTGCTACATAATAAATGCATATTCTCTTCTCCCTTCCCTGTACTTTTCCTTCCTTTTCTTTTACCTCCTACAAGAGAATTCTCCTGATTCCCCTTCCCTCCCCCAAGCATTAGGACCCTCATCTTCTCCATAATATTAATTCATTAATCCATTCACTATTCATTTATTAAACAAGAAGGGAACTGTCTACTACTAGGCAAATCCCTGACCAAAAAAACCAACAACAAAAAACACAACAAACTGTTGCTACCCTTAAGGAGAGTAGATTCTTGGATGGAGGAGGGAGTAGACAGGAGTTACTTTGTATCTATCTATCTATCTTCTATTTACTTTGTATCTACCTTGTATCTACTTTGTATCTTCTTTCTATTTACTTTGTATCCATCTTGTACTTACTTGTACTTACTATTTTCTTTGTATATATTTTGTATATATTTGTATATATTTTTGTATATATATATTTGTATATATTTTTTATATTTACTTTTTATTGCTTTATTTACCTTGCCTTTATTTTGTATTATGCATCTATTCATTCTCTGCTTCAACAACACTCCTCCTCCCCAAGAGAAGTTCTTTAAAGGCAGAGATGAAATGTTCCTAAAACTTTGTGCAGTGCCTGTATCCTGAGGTGCTTAATAAAAGCAGCCTGACTTTACTAACTGAATGTACTTATACTTGCCTAATATTAAATATCTTTTCTAGAGTAGCCTTTTCCTTTATTCCAGTGAGAAGCTTCAGAGACGGTCACCCTCCCTGTTCGGTTCACCATTTGAGACTTGAGTAAGTCACTTTCCTAGTCTAGACCTGAGTCTCTTCTGTCATATGATAGGAGAAGAGAAAGAAAGGGAGGTTGGTATAGACAACCTGGAAAGCCCCTGGTATTCTTTTGGGTGGGGGGCAACATGGATAGCACAAGGAGTTATGGTTCAGATTCAGATTAAAATCCAACTTATATATAACTTTGTAGATAAATCTTAGAAATCCTTAATTATCCAACCCCTTCTTCACAGTTTCATTTAGAAAAAAAGAGTCAAACCAACTTTCCCAGCTCTCTGCCTTTGTGATATTTCATACTGCATGACTTGATGGGGGTGAAGGCATGGGGGAGAGAGAAACATTTTTGATTGCTTATGTATTCTGAAGGGTTTCCTGCCTCTCCATCCCCCCCCCCCCAGAAGTCCCAGGAGATTTCTTAGGACACATGGAAAATTTCAAGGGAGGGGGCATTTTTTTAGTTATCTGTGATCAAGACAAGAAAGGGGGAAAAATCATAAGAGAGAAGGAAGTCTGAACTTTTCTTCAAGGAACAAAAAAATTCCTTTGCTCTCTCCCTTTCTTCAGGTTCTTCAACAATGCTTGGAAAGATCTTGCCCAAACTTTTTTGTTGTTGTTCCTTCCCCCGGAAAGGAAAGAGAGAGTCACCTTTGTACTGGGCCAAGTCTGAGTGCATTCAGTGAATTCTGTGCAACAGAACACAAGGGACTTTTTAAGGAAAATCTATGTAAAACCTGAATACTCAACTTACCAGACATGGATCGCCTCACACATCATAATAACAAATGATAACTGGAGAAATAATAAAGCTTACACGTCTCAAGCATCAGCCATCCAGCAACTTGATTTATTTCTTAGAAATTGCAGAATCGAAATGCAGCCGCCTAGATGGTGACTTTAGCAAAACTCTCAGCAACAGAGATCACTATTGAGTTTCCAGGTCTAGCAGCTGCCCTTCTGACTCTATCTTTCCTACCTCAACTAGTCTAACCCCCACAATTGCAGGCTCTCCTGGACTTTGATTGGGGAATTGGTTGTCTTGTCCCAGCTAAGAAATAATACAAGATTTCCCCCTCAAAAAGAAAGAAAAACAGTTACAGGCCAAGAATGCAAAGAGTTTTTAAAAATTGGTGTCATCACTACCACTACCACTACCACTACTCAAGGAGCTTTAAGAAGAATGGGAGGTATAGAGAAGTAAGAACTAGGTAGTTCTGAAGAAAACATGGTGCGCGTGCGCACACACACACACACACACACACACACACACACACACACAGAGCACAATACAAAGTATGAGACCTGCTAGAATATGCAACAGAATATGCTATCTAAATCAGTAAGTAATTCATTAAGGGTCTAGTATTTATAAGAGGCAGTATGGAGGATGGTTAGACAAATACAATCAATGAAATAATTGCTTCTCCAAAGGAGCTTACATTTTAACAAGGGACAATAAGGGCGCAAGAAATTCTAGAGAGAATGGGAAATATTTGACCATCAGAGAGGTAATCCTAGAAACAAAAAGGTAACCTTAGAAACTAAAGCAGAAGGAAGGAGAGTATTCATGCTGGTCTGGCCAGGAGATTGGGAAACTTGGAGATTTCAAATCACCTTACCAGGGAAATGTGCTATTCATCAGAAGAAGAAGAAAAATGAGACGATGAAAAATCCATGAGATTTAGGGTCAGAGGAGAAAGATTCAAATGCTAGCTTTGCCATTTACTAGCTGTGGGGCCTTGGGCAACCTACTTAACTTCACTGGACTTTTCTTTCCTCAGTTTTAAAATGAGAGAATTGGACTGGATGGATCCCAAAGTCCCTTTCCTGATCATCACTCCTATGGCCCTTAGAAACGGAATGGGGAAGAGGGGATGAGTTAAAGGTTTACCTCCTATTTACTAGCATTAATTTCTCCCTTACCTCTTAGCATTATCTTGCTGTAGCTCTCCCTTTCTCTCTCCTTTCTCTCTTCTCTCTCTCTCTCTCTCTCTCTCTCTCTCTCTCTCTCTCTCTCTCTCCCCCCAACTTTGGGACTCCACTGTAGTGTGTCTGCTGTTATTGGTCTAATGAGCTATCTCTGAAATTGGAGCTACCGACAGCTCCCTAGCGGTTGCCGGGGGCTGGGCCAGCATGAGGGAGCTCTCTCTCTCTCTCTCTCTCTCTCTCTCTCTCTCTCTCTCTCTCTCTCTCCCTTTCAGGGGCCCATCAGGGCCAACCGGCGCTGACAGCTTGGAGCTCTCCAACACCCAGATTGATTTCACAGACAGCCCGAGACAGGAATTTCGCACCCTGGCTTGGCCTCCTGCTTAGCGGAGAAGGTGTTAAAACGCAGCCATGCGGAGCTCTCCCTTGAACAAGACCCAGTAGCGACTAATCAAGCGGTCACCCATCCCCAGCAGAAAATGCCCACCCACCCGTGGCTATGCAGCTGAGAGGGAAGTGGGGTGGGCAGGGCCTAGTTTTTTGCCAGCTGCCGCTAGGCCAGAACCATCGCTTGTGACTACGGGGGGGGGGGGGGGGGGGCACCCGCTCCCTCCAAAGTGTCCAAATATTGTGCGTGGCCTTTCCACTCCCCAATTAGTTGATTTATAAACAACAGCAAATGTTATTTGTTTATTGCTGCCATTCTGGAAGGCTTTTCCCCAATTTAAGGGTGGGCTATTGGAGAAAAGTCTGATGGCTAGAGAACTCCCTCTCCTTCCTCCATGTCCATGGGCACCCATTCTGCTAATGACTTGAGTGTTTGGGGGCGGGGGGGGGGGGTAAGTTACCCAAGGAGATATGTGAGTAAATGCGAAAGCACAAATATATTCACAGAGGAAGTCGTTAGTTGTCCATACTAGATTTGGATGGCTCTGCAAACATCTTGTAAGCTAGAGGATGATAGATGCTTTTAAGGTGAATATCAGCATCAAGACCAATGAAAATGATGCTAGGATTCAAGTGGTTCAACAAGCCTAGTAAGTGTTCTGCAAGGGGGGATTCAATAAACAACAGCAGAAATTAGAATAAATGTGAGGCTCAATCTTGGTTGCAATGGAAATTCCTGAAGAGCAGGGACTATTTAGATCCTTGGTATCTGGCACATTGCAGATACTTTCATGTTCATTGTGGGGTTTTTTTAATTGTATTTATTTAAGGCAATAGGGATTAAGTGACTTACCCAAGGTCACACAGCTAGGCAATTTTTAAGTGACTGAGTTTGGATTTGAACTCAGGGCCTACTGACTCCAGGGCCTGTGCTCCATCCACTACACCACCTAGCTGCCCCCTTTCATGTTGATTACTGATAGGGATTTGTCTTGGTAGGGCAGCTAGCTGGCCCAGTGGATAGAAGGCCAGCTCTGGGGTCAGAAAAACCTGATTTCAAAACTAGCTGTGTGACCCTGGGCAAGTCACTTAACTCCAACTGCCTCACAAAAACAAAGGGAAAAAAAAGAATTTGCATTTGGTAGAAGGAGTGCCCACAATGAGGAAATTGCATGTTTTTTAGAAGTATGTTGTATTTACTTATCTGTAAATGTTATACCCTATCCACCTCAAAAAATGAAAACTCCTAGAGGGCAGAGCTAGTTTTGTCCCTCTAAGAGAGACAGTAGGCACTTAATAAATACTTGTCTAATTAGAATGAATCAAACAGGCCCCAAAGGACTAAAAACATCTCTTTTCTTCATATTCAGGGAGTAAAAAGGGGTGCAGAATTTTGTACAATCTGTTATCTCTGGTCACTGCGTAGAATGAATTTGCTTTTCTTGGTTATGAACAAGTATTCTGAGAGGTAACCCAGCCATCTGGAGATAAGGTTGGCATTGGAAACCACTAGGAGAAGAGTTCAAGTCCTGATGCGGACACCTATTGATTTCAAAAACATGGGCAAGTCACAACTCATCCACTTGCCTGGCCATTCTCTAGTCTGGTGAATCCATTGGTTTCTGGTGAAACCTGGAGGGCCCTTCTCAGAATGGGTTTTAAAAAATGCATAAAATAAAATACACAGGTTTACAAAGGAAATGATATCGAAATCAAATTACCAAAATGGATTTTTTTTTAAATTATGAACTTCAGGTTAAGAAGCTCTGCTGAAGCTTCTAGATGAGTTGCCACTTTTCATCTCCAGACAGAATTCCCACACCAGAATGGATAAAATCATACGTCCAGACCAAAATATGTAAGTCTTCACTCTGACATGTAACTGGCTGTGTGACAGTGGGTCGGTAATTTAACAGTCTCAGTGCCCCCAAGCAACTCTCCAAGACTGAAGAAGGAATGATTGACTTTCATCCATAAAGGAAATTTCAACACTGAAAGTTCTCCATAAATGGAATCACAGGTCCATAACCATCTCCCCCCTCCAAAAAAAGAGGGCACAGGTAGAAAAAAAGGGATTAAGAAAGGAAAATGGGGAGAGGAAAAAGGGATGAAGAGGAGGAAAAAAGAGAGGCAGAGGGAAGGAAAAAAGGAGGGAAGGCATTATTGGGAAAGGCATTGCAGCATTCAAAAAAATGCATCAAGAAAGCACATTTTCAAAAGTAAATAAGCATCACAGACATCTCTAAAAAGCAGCAATTTCATCTCCAAATTTGTTATTAGGCTTAATAGCCCTCTGTGAGGTTCCATTATAAATAACCTGATTATAAACCTGAGTTCAACAGCTGATCAGCTGACTCTTTAGAGATGGAGGCAAAGGGGTTTGATTAATGCAACTGCTAAGGACAGATTCTCCTGCCTGGGAACCTGGGTTTGTTTCCAAGGAAATTGGATCTAGTTGGTAATGCTGTTTCTATTGATTATTTTGTTACTCTCTCCTCCCCCATGGAGGGGTTGGAAGAAGGGGGCCTATTTTTAGGTAATGTTTAGGGATCAGCCCTCTAGGCAAAAGAAAGAGAAAGAAAGAAGAAAGAAAGGGGGAGAGAGAGGGAGAGAGAGAGAGAGAGAGAGAGAGAGAGAGAGAGAGAGAGGAAGGGAAGGAAGGAAGGAAGGAAGGAAGGAAGGAAGGAAGGAAGGAAGGAAGGAAGGAAGGAAGGAAGGAAGGAAGGAAGGAAGGAAGGAAGGAAAGGAAAGGAAAGGAAAGGAAAGGGAAGGGAAGGGAAGGGAAGGGAAGGGAAGGGAAGGGAAGGGAAGGGAAGGGAAGGGAAGGAATGGAATCAATCTCTTGTGTTTACCTGATTCAGATGCAGCCTCTAGGTCATTGCTTTGAAATCCCCCTGGTTACTGGGTTATAAATGCCACCTTTGCCTCTGTTTATTATTCCTAATAAACATATCACTTCAGAGTACTTCTCATTATCCCCAGCTGGGCTCCTAAAGTTGGCCGATCAATAAATAAGAGATGACAATAATAACAGATGACTACATGACCCTCCAGCTGACGTTCCAAACACTTCTAGAGAAGAGCCGTAGACTGGCGGACAGTAAGAACAGTCAACACATGGCTCCCCAGAAGAACTGGGTTCTTTCTGTAAAGCATCTCATAAACTGACAGCAGAGAAGCAAACAGGGCCAGTGCCCTAACCCAAAAGGCTCTTGGTCAGAAGCCCCTGTGATAACAGTTTATTTTTATAAAATCCCATCCGTATTCGATTGACATTCCCCAGTAGCCCTCTCCTCTAGAGGGGGTCGCAGCATCACAGACTTGGAACAGGACGGGATTTTGCCAATACTTCAACATTTGGAAGGAAACAATGATCTTTCTTTGGTCTGCTCTTAAGCTCCAGACACAGCCTAACATGGCAAAGGAGCACTCTGCCAGTTAAGCCCCCTTCATGCCACAATCCATTCTCCCAAGAATGGAGAAAGAGGTCAGTCATCAGATGACCAAAGAGCTTTTCCCCCTACCTACTGGGAAGTAGGCTCACAAGAGGGCTGACAAGCCCAGCCTCAAAAAAGAGAAAATAATGATTGGCATTTCTAACCCAGCACAATGCCTCCACAAGGGAGGCACCTAATAAATGTTTGTTGATGGATTTAAGGTTTGCAGAGCACTCTCCATAGACATTCTCTCATTTGATCAGAGACACCACCCTTTTGGAAAGCTGATTTGGACTGCTCAGATACTAAGGCAGAAAAACAACCTTTTTTTTTAATATAGTGACTGCCTTGTTTATCTTTCTAATTCTCCCCCTTCTTTACAAGTGTTTCATTTCCCTGGAGGCTCTGGGTCATAGACTTTTATTAAACGAACGCATTTCTATTTTGGTCCTTGGAGTTGGAAGTATTTTTGGTGGGAGCTAGGGTTGGGGGTAGAGAGAGGGAAATTGGTTGGTTTGGGGAGAGGCTTCCAAGGAAGGGGTTACTTTCACTTAATACATATTAAAGAATATTTGTTGAATTAAATTGAATTAGAATATTAGTAGAATAAATCATATAAATGAAAAGAACATTAAAAAGGAAAGCAAACTGGGAGCCATTGGATGACCAATCTTGATTCTAAAGAACAGATGCTAAATCCTAGGTCCCTTGAGTGACCCCCATTGGGCATGCAAATACCTCTGGGGGTTAGGGGCAGAAACAGTTTCAATTAAATATCCATAGAATATCCATAGAAATAATCATTGTAATAGTATTGTTTCATTAATTTAAGGTTTACTAAGTGCTTTAAAATATCTCATTTGATCTTCACAATAGCTTTATTATTATTATTATTATTATTATTATCCATATATTATAGGCTAAAAAAACTAAGACAGACAAAAATGGCTTGCCCAGGGTCACACTGCTAGTAAGTATCTAAGGGCAGATTTGAATTCAGGTCTTCCTGACTCTTGGCCCAATGTTCTAACCACTGGACTGCCTAGCTATCTCGCAAAACTTTGTGGCAGTAAAGAAATGGATATGAACAGGTGCCCACAGAGGTGAAAAAAAACAGGAAAATAATGTGGCATAAGAGTTTTGGGGAATATGATAATGTCATAAGAAATAACGAAAATTAGGAATTCTCAAACACTTGAGAAGATCCAAGTATTTGGCGGAAGAGTGATGGAAAGAAGGGATTTCCAAAGAGAAGGGCAAGGGGAAAACTTGTCTAGAAAAGGAGTTCACTAAGAACAGAGACTTCTTAAGAAAGAACCTCCCTAAAGCCCACATGGTTTTGCCAATGCAGATTGCCTCTCCATGAGTAGCCGCCGCTCTCTTGCTCACCCTAAATAATTCCTGATGCTCACTCAGGAACCCCCGCCTCTTCTCTTATCCCCAGAGTGTGTAGGAAGTATATTAAACAAGCCCTTTGCTATACTCTAGGAGTGTTTGCATTCCAAGACAAAATTAACTCAGAGAAAGATGAAGTGTGAGATTTCAGGGAGGCTAAGATGGCCAGATAATAGTATTAAGCTCTCTGGGCTGATGGATCCAGTTACACCTCTCTCTGGCTGGATGGATACATGTGCTTTAAACCTCACTTTGAGTGGCAAAGGACCCTCCATTTCCAGTGGGGGTGGGGCAGGGCATTGGGAGCAGGGAGCAGAAAGGAGTTCAGAATTTATTGTAAAGACTTCACAGAAGAAAGACAGCACATCTAACTAGAATACCCCATTGTACAGATAAAGCAACTGAGAGTCAGAGAATGGAAGTCATTTGTCCAAGCTCACAGAGCGTATTAAGTATCAGGACCCAAGCTATTTGGTCAATAAATATTTATTCATCCAGAAATTATGCTAAACTCTGAAATCTTAGATTTAGAATTGAAAGGTCCTGTTATTCATCCTCACTATTGTGACAAAATTGTCATCACTATTAAATGGACCAGAGAAGTTAAGGAATTTGTCCAAGGACACACAGGCATTAAGAGTTTTAATGTTGTCCTCTATTTTCTTTCTTTCTTTTTTTTTTATTTTTGTGGTTGTAACTGGCCCAAAGTCCCTCAACTAGGTAATTAGTGTCTGTCTGAGGTTGGATTTAAACTCAGGTCCTCCTGACTCCAGAACTGGTGCTCTTTCCACTGTGCCCACCTAGCTTCCCCTGTCCTTCGTTTTCTTTTGAGGGGGAGGGTTGCAAGGCAGTGGGGTTTAAGTGACTTGCCCAAGGTCACACAGCTAGATAATGATTAAATATCTGAGACTGGATTTGAACTCAGATCCTCCTGCCTCCAGGGCTGGTGCTCTTTCCACTGTCCCCACCTAGTTACCCCTGTCCTTCATTCTCAAAGAAGTCATCAGGAGGCGATGCTATGACAAGCAAATGAATTGGATTTGAGTGAAGGGTGTTGTGCTAAGGCTTCAGTCTCACTTTCTCCTCCAGAACCATTTGGGTCAAGTGGCCAGATATGAGTCTAGATGACTGGAAATGGTTATGTGACTTGCCCAAGGTCATATAGCTAGTATGAGTCAACAGTCTGAGTCTGGATTCAAACTTCTGTCCTTCTGACTCCAAGGCCAGTGCCTTCTCTTCTATGCCACCTAGCTGCCAATTCATTTATTCAATCAATAAATTCCTACTATACTGGGAATACAAAAAAAAAGGCAAAAGACAGCCCCTGCCTTCAAGAACCTTACAATTGGGTAGGGAAGATAACATGTAAATAAAACTATTCAAAGCAAGCTATAGTATACAGGATAAATAGAAATGAACAGATAGAAGATACTGGAAGTAAGAAGGATTGAGGAAGGGTTCCTGAAGCCAGGTCCTGTACTATCAAAGGAGCATAGATTCCTAGATTTAGAATTAGAAGGAAGCTCATAGATCCTCCAGTGCAACTCATTCATTTGACAAATGAGAAACCTGAGGTCAAAGGAGTTAGTCCTGGGTCACACAAGGTAATCATCAGCAGAGGTAAGATCATCTAACTTCAGTTTCAATATTTCTCCACTGAGCAAATCTGTCCTACAAAGAAAAAGCTCTCTATATAGGCTTGGCCCTTGGGATTCCAAGCCCAGATTAAAAAGTACTATGATTAATAACTATAATAATAATAATGGCTAACATTTGCCATAGCACTTTCTTAATAATGATGGTTGGGAATTCTGAGATGCCTTAAGGTGATGTATGCTATCCGATAATAATCTGGTAACTAACTTCTCTAAGCTTTACTTTCTTGGCCGATAGTGAAACTCTACTGCAGAGTTCTGGTCCAGTGAGATAATGTATAATATAGCAATGTTCAAGTCTTAAAACGCTATTAATGTAAGTTATTATTATTATTGTTGCTATTATTAATATTCGTTAGGGAGAGTTTTTCAGAGACTAAAAAGTGAATGTCTCCAATTCCCTGCCTCTGCTGCCTTTATAGCCCCACAGAGAGAAGCAATGAGGCTGAGGAGGAAGACTGGTCTCAAAGTGAAAGCATAAAGACCTGGATTCAAGTCCCCTCTTCCCCATGTACAGACTGGGCAACCCAAGGGAAGCCCCTTTACCTCTCTGAGACTTCCATTTCCTCATCTATGAAATAAAGAAATTATACACAGAGGTCTCAAAGATTTCTTCCAGATCGAAATTCTACAGCCTCTAAACTGACCACTACTCCCTTAGTCTGAGTTTAGTGGTGACCTAGAAAGAAAATATCTTTATGGGGAAGCAATCCTCCCCATTTCCCCTTACCCTCATACCTGCTTTGGCTTCAAACTTGGGGTGTGTGTGTGTGTGAAATAGAAAGAGAGAGAGAAGGGGAGGAGGGAGAGAAGAAAAGGGAGGGAGGGAAAAGATAAAGTCACTCACTGACTATGTGACTTTGGAGGAGTCACTTCCCTTTGAGAAGGATATTCCCAGTTTCTGTGATTCTCATCCTCACTGCCCCCTCTCTGCATTCCCCCTTTCCTCCTCTCTTCCTTTCTTCTGCTGTTTCTCCTTTCCCTCACTCCACTCTGCTCCTTTTCCCCCGAGGAACCCTGGGACAGCAACCAGAAACAAAACAGAACCTGGGGTTTTCACATTTCACCTGCCACCATTGAGTCAAATGGGCAGCCAGTAAATCAAGTCTGTTCTCTCTATAATTCTCCAACAGACCCCAGTCAAAGCAGCGGAATACTAGGCTTTGAGTTTTTTTGTTGTTGATGGGGTTTTTTTATATCAAGGCCAGCCATAACAAGATGCTTCCATCTTGTTATGGATTGTAGATCCCAGGTAAAAGAAAACCTTGTCCAGATGAGGTCTGACAATGTAAAATGCACTCCCGCAGGAATCCTAGATTATTACATCTCCCCATCAATCATACTGTTGTTTCTTTCCGGATTGTATCAGGTTCAGCATCCTGATATTACCATGTCATCCAACCGACCCAGCAGCCTCCTTTCCATAAGCAGAACCAGTCAGGTCTCATTACAACAAGCACCAAGGCCACCTTGATCTTGGTATTACCAAGATACAGTGGAGCCGCTTCTGATTTCCAACAAAGTTCAATCATCCACGTTCCAGACCTCCAGTGACAAAAAAATTCACTGGTCTCTTGGCGTTGGTTGAAATGGGATTTGACCTATACTAGGGGAAATTCATCGCACAAGGGAATATACTTTCAAATGCCTTATTTATTGTGGCTTAGCTGTTTATTTTTTAAAGTACATTCTGCTTACGGGCAACAAACAGCTTCTCTCTAGCCTCTGCTGGAGATTTCTAGTACACCATCTCAGCACTCATCTAAGAGCCTAAGACTTATTCAATTCTGAATTGTATTGGATCATCGAATTATATACTAATTGAATGATAAGCGTGTATTAAGCTCCCAGTGTATACTCAGCTCCGTACCTGTCAAAATAAAAATGGATCAGTCCCTCTGTTCAAAGAGTTTACCTTATATCTATCTATTTATTTTGTACATTTTAAACTCACACTCAACTATGTATATGTCTGCCTTGATAAAAATGTAACTTCTTCATCCTTTCATTGTCTCCCAAGCACCTATCACAGAGAAGGCACTTAATGTTTGTGGATGGATTGAGTCTACCAAATAAAAATAGATATGGGTCACTGGCATTATGAAGGAAAGCTGCCACTTGTCTCTACATTTGTGGTGTTTCATTTGGAATCTCAGTTTCCCTATCTGTTAAATAGGGATAAAATGGTTGCTTCCTCATATCTATCTATCTAACTACCCATCTATCTATCTGTCTATCTCTATACATCGAGATAGACAGATATGCATATGTTATATCTGAATATAATGTGAGGAAAGTTCTTTTCAAATGTCAAAGTGCCACAGAAATGTAAATATTGTTTTTATTACTCATTTCACAAAGTAGATTTCAGTCTGTCGGAAGACCAGGATGCCCTTATCTTTGGTCCCTCATCCCTCCAAACAAAGAAGAAAATGAATTATGCAGGGTCCCTGTGTATTTGTAACTCTTTAGAATACCTAAAAAAATAGTAAGTTGGCTTGGGGAGTCTCTGACTCCATTAGTGTTCTTCCCACCCCTGGTGGGCACCCAGAGCAATCGGGGAGAGAATCCTTACCTCTGCCCCCTCCGGAGAAAACGCCTCCAGCATGAATACCTCCTGCACTGTATTTATAATCCTCTGTAAATTCACCCAAAAGTCATGAACTACATAATACTAATTCTTATAGGTTGACATATTTCCCTGATCTTTCACGAGCCACATGGGGAAACAGTTTTCTCCTGATCTGAATGAAGAAGAAAAACAGTGATCCTAATCAGCCATTTACCCTTACCGACTTCCCTAAACAAATCTGGGAGAGAGCTTAAAGGCTTGGGAATAACCATGACCCCGCTTGATGCACTGTAATAACCCTACCTAATTATACTGATATAAAAACTAATTGGAAAGATAGCAAATGTCAGGGTAAGATGCAAATTGGAGGGTGTTAATTGCTGAACAGGTGCTAGGATAGAATTAAATGAGCATTCTGATTAAAAGAGTGGAGAAAACAAATGTGGACCGACCCCCGATACCAACTTGGTCATGTGACTTAGCAGCCCATTCTAGCAAGGAAAGGTCATGCTGACGTGACCTCCAGAGGGGGTGATGAGTTGACTGGAAACAATAGTGACCAAAGAAGGAAAACCAATGGAACCGCCTCCCTAGAACTCCCAAATTGAACTGTCCCCAAAAGAATCCAGTGTGCCGCAACTGAACTCAAGAAAACTCATCTTCTTGATTTCAGATCTGGCCTGTGTGACCCTGAGCAAGTCATTGAACCCTCTTTGTCTCAATTTTTCCAATGGACGTGAGTTAAAGAAGGAAAAAGGCAACCACTCCAACATCTTTGCCAAGAAAGCCCCAAAGCAGGTCACAAAGAGTCAGTTACAACTGAACAACGATAATCCCTATGCTGGACTAGAAACTGGAAGCATAAAGATGGCCACTTCTCCCTGGTCTCTGCTTCCGTCTTTCACTGGAGGAGAAAGTGAGGCCAGTGACTTAGCACAGCATCCCCCTCACTCAAATCCAATTCATAGCATCACCTCCCTGAGGTGCTGGTCTTCTTCAGAAATGAAGGACAAGTGCTATTATAACAGGAGGGCATACCTAAGTCCTTGCCCATGGCCTTATGGTTCTTGTCCAATACCCCTGAGATCACATAGGCCAATATCCAGAGGTCTAAGTATGAAGATGATCTCCTTGAAAAGGACCAACTGTATTTCCCCAAGCCAGTTCCATTTCCCTTAGTGTCAGATTGTTCCCTGTACCTGGGAAGTCCACCCTTTCTCTGATTTTTCAGGTTTTAGTGCCTCTATTTTCACTGCATTATTTTAGTGTTTCTATTTCATTGCATTACTTCCAAAGAGTGTGACTCCCTTCTCCTTCAAGTGAATCTCCTTTTATAATAAAGCCAGTCATGAAAAAATAATCAATAATTTCCTCATCTGTAAGTTGAAGGGGGGTGAACTGAGGAACATCAAGGTCTCACCTACTTTCATATGATTCTGTGGTTTCTTTTAGCATGGGCAAAATTCTACCCTGTGGTCTTGCCACCACCACCACTGCCACAAACTAAAAGAAACTCAGAGACCATCTCATCCAGCTCCTTTATTTTACATGTGAGGAAACTAAGATCCCCACAAAAGAAAGGCACTTGGCCAACATCAGGGAGGGACGGAGAGGCAGAGCTGAGTCCTCCATCTCCAGATTCAGCATTATTTACACTGTGTACTTCATTATCTGTTTTCTGGGACTGAGATCAGTTATTCTTATAATTCTGTATTCGTTTTCTGTTAGCCATCTTTTCATTTAAATGATGGTAGTTATGGTGTCTGTCGTCCCTTGGGTCCTGCTCCTTGAAAATCCTCTCCATTCTTTCTCCCTTCCCTTCCCCCCCTTTGAGGCCTAGCCCAAGAGTACAAACCCCTCAGTATGTAAGGGATCTAGCCTTCCCTGAGCTCCTTTGCCTCTGAAATCCCATAGCAACTCAGCAGTCAATTATCTATAATGAGGCAACAATAGACAATGGGGTGGGTGGTTCTCTGCTATTTGAAGCACGCTAGTGCTCTCTTCCCCAGATGGACTGGAAGCCATTTGAGGGCCAGGCCCTGGTTTTGACTGATCTTGTAGACAAGGGTACCAACTTCAGAGAGCTCTAGAGGAGGATATCATCTACATTTTTATCCTCATCACCTGCCAGGATCCACCAGTGTCCTGTCCTTCAGTGACTTAGGACCAATTGGCTGATTAACTCAACAGATCAGACTACATGGACCTCCTTTGGAATGGCAAAAAGAGAGAGAGAGAAAAGGAAAATGGAGACACTGGCTTATCCTTACATCCTTCTAGTAACCATATCATTTCCAAATAAGATTTCCTTCCCCTCTCTGCCAAACAGCTTTTAAAATAAGCAAAACCAGGGGCAGCTAGGTGGCGTAGTGGATAAAGCACCGGCCCTGGAGTCAGGAGTACCTGGGTTCAAATCCGGTCTCAGACATTTAATAATTACCTAGCTGTGTGGCCATGGGCAAGCCACTTAACCCTGTTTGCCTTACCAAAAAAAAAAAAACCCTAAAAATAAAATAAAATAAGCAAAACCAAGTAGCAAACCTTCCTCTGGAGCCCTGAGAAATAATGAGATCTGCTTCCGACTTTCTAAGTCCTTTTTGGTTGAGATTCAGCATTTCAAGGCCCTTGGCCAATTTTAACTAAGCCTCCTCAAATCCCGAGGGAAGAAGTTAACTGGTTACATTCTATGAGAATTGGTACCCTTGCCAGCTCTTCCATGCCCACCTGGTCTCACCACTGAACTCCACTGTCCTCCAAAGGGAAGAAAATGGTGTGGCCTATATGAGGAGGCCTAACAACCATTAGTCAATAACCTCTGCAAAGTCTCTGCACTTTAGAGATCCCTGCAATTCAGAAAGCAATTATTAAAAACCTATTGTGTACAAGACCCTAAGGAGACAAAGCTCAAAACAAAATGCCACTGCCTAGGGTACCAGAGATGAGAACTAGAAGTACCAGCTAGTCTGATTCCCTTATTTTAAGGGATAAAGGTAAGGAAACTGAGGACCAAAGAACTGTCTAGGATCACGGAGGTATTATATATCAGAGAAAGGAAAGGAAACTCAGATCCTGACTCTTTATAGTATCATTCTCAGGAAACAGAGTGTTTAATTCCTGGCCTGGTTCCCTAGGATCTACAGCTGGATAAGGCCATAGAGAACATTGGGTTCAACCTCCTCATTTTACAGATTATAAAATTAAGTCTCAACAAAGTGAAATAAATCATCCAGACACACACACACACACACACACACACACACACACACACACACACACACACAAACTAAACTCACTCACCATACACTTATATAGACACTTGGCCCTACCCTCCTTCTATGCTCCCTGTTCCAGATCCAGCAAGCCCAATCTCCTAAAATTACCCCCCCCCAGAACTACCACAAATAACCTTCAGAGGAATTATTCCATTTCCAGAGAGGATGCTGCCATTTAAGGGTGTTTTCTTCTAACCATTTTCAAGTCTTTGGGATTTATGGTGATGGAAACACAGACCTGCTCTTTAGTACAGAGTGAGTGAAGGCAGCCCCGTCCCTGTTCTATGTTACTAATATTTCATTCCATCCAGTCCCAGGGTAAAGCAGCAATTCATTATCTGGGCTCATTCCACCTTGGGGCCTCCTATACCCACTGACTGCCAATCATACGCCATTCAGTGACTTTAGCAGTGGGGATGAGTAGCAGCAGGGGACCAGGACCAGCAAAGTTAATTTCTGTAACTCAGACCTCTGTCTAGTGAGGTAAGGAAGGTCAGGGCATGGAACCGATCAGCCCAACTAGCTTCCCCTATGGCTGAGTCCCTTTAACTAGCATGGCCTCTTTTAAAACCCAGTGAGGGGGAGAGAGAGAGAGAGAGAGAGAGAGAGAGAGAGAGATCACAATGGATAATCTCTGACCCAGAGACATCATTCCAGTGAACCTTCTTATAAAATGAAAATGAGGTTCTGACCAGCAGGGGTGCGGCTCTACCTTCAGTATTTATGCTTTTATCGGAACAATGGGAAATGTCATCCCAAAAATATCAAAGAAAGAATACAATCCTGATATAGTGATGAAAAAAGAAGGAATCACTTTGAAGACTTCTCCATTCTTTGGAGCTTAAGAGCAAAATTAAACTTTGTCTTCCACATAACAGCAAATAAGGGAACTAGCCAGCCAAAACAGTTGACATTCCATTAGAAGATTAACTGGATTTTAGATAAGATTTTGGGTTGGTTTTTCACTCAGCATAGTGAACTAAAGGGTTAAAGGAAAGGGACAGTGATGGGATAGTTGGGGTCTTTAGTTTTATTTTGTTTGGGGCTCTTTTTTAAGGCACAGAAGTCAGAGAGAAAATGAGAGAACCAGATGTCCTCAAGGAATGATGGGAAATGCTTAAGAGAAAAGATCTCTCCCACCCCAAGCAAATGCTTCCCCAAGGATTTTGGGAGGCTTACTGTCAGTATCTGATGCTGACACAACATCATACATCTTTGTTGCTTTGTTTAAAATTTCTTTTTAAAAAGAATAAAGAGAGCAAGAAACAGAATGAGAAAACAAAAAAGAAAATGAGAGGAAAGAAGGAAGAAAGGAGGGAAGGAAGGAAGGAAAAAGAGGGAAAGGGAATGAACTAAGGAGGAAAGGAAATAAACAAAAAAGAAAAGAAGGAAAAAGGAAAGGTAAGAGAGGGAGGAGGAAAGGAGAAGAGAAGAAAGAAAAATAAACTAACAAAAAAGAGAGATAAAGAGGGAGGGAGGAAAGGAAATAAAGGAATAAGCAAGAAAAGGAGGAAGGAAGAAAAGGAAATAAAAAAGAGGGAGGAAAGGAAATAAAGAAACAAAAAAGGAGAAAGGAAAGAGACAAGAGAGGGAGGAAGAAAGGAAAGAAGAAAAGAAGGGAGGAAAGAAATAAACAAAAAAGAAAATGAAAGAAAAGGGGGTGGGAGGAAAGGAAATAAAGAAAAACAAAAGAAGAGGAGAAAAGAAGAAAGAAAAGGAAATAAACAAAAGAGAAAGAACAGAGAGGGGAGGAGGAAAGGAAATTTTAAAAAAGCAAAGGAGAAAGGAAAAGGACAAGGACAAGAGAGGGAAGAAAGAAGGAAAGAAGAAAGGAAAGGAAATAAACAAAAAAGAGAAGAGGGGGAGGGAGAAAAGGAAGTGAAGAAACAAACAAGGAGGAAGGAAAGGGATAGGAGAGGGAGGAAGGAAATGAGCAAAGAAGGCAGAAAAGGAGATAAAAAAAGAACAGAGAAAAGGAAAGGAAAGAATGAGAGAAAAGGAACAAAAAGAAAAGAAGAAGAGGGGGGAAGGAAGAAAAGAGTAGAAAAAGAGGGAAAAGAAGAGAAAACAGCCATTTCAAGTTGGTCTCAAAGCTCGGCATCTCCCTGCCTGAGGACCTGGGGAAAGACTTGTGAGGTATTATTGAAGCCCCAGATTGGGGTGGACACAGGCCCGCCTCCCAGTTAACTTGCTTGGAAATGACATCGCCCAAGAGGGGGGGAACAAGGACGTGGAGGATCCCAAAGCCAGCTGACTCTTGTTCAGGGAAGGAGCGGGCCAGAACGTGGGAGGTTGTTGCTCGGCCTCCGTGGGTCCTCCTGGGATGCCGCACAGGATCCAGAAACGAACTGGAGCTCGGTGCTGACAGGCTGGCTGGTGTCCCTTTCCATGGTAAAATCCGAAGGCAGGCTGGCCAGGATCTTGCGGAATGACCCCCAGCCCCCTCCTCCAAGGGAAAGCTGTTGGTGCCAAAAGATGGTGGAGACGGGTATGAAGACACCCCAGGAGCGGTAGTCCTATTCTCCAAGTCTCACTCATTGTGGGTGCCAGCTGGGACATTGGAAAACCTCCCTCCAAGACAAATACCCTCCTTCTCACTGGAGCAGGGGTGGAAGTGCCAGCCAACCTCTTCTTGGCTGGCAGCGCCATAAGAAGGGCTTTCACTGTTTCCCCTCAACAAAAACGCCCTCAATGAGCGAGCATCCTCCGAGGACAGCCTCTGAAAAGGGCCTTCTCCTATCAGGTTAACGCATGCACTTGGCAAGGCCTAACTTTTACACCAAAGCTCTGGGGTATGGACTGATAAGAGCTCAATTCTGTTTGTTAACGATAAGGCAATTATTTCTTCGGGACTTTGTAAAGAAAAAAAATCTTACAGCAAAGATTCAAACAAGGATCCCATGGGGGACAACAGAACTAGTGGGTTGGAAAACTTTTTTTTTCTTTTTTGCAGGAGCAAACAAATGGGCCATTGAGAGTAATAGAACCTCTTAAGGCTAACATACAAACATGTTGTCACGGAGTTGTGCTTAGTGTAAACAGTGACCAGAGCAACAGACCGGACAGGAGAAGGGAAAGGGGAAGGAGGGGAGAAGGGAGAGGAGTGGGGAGGAGAAGAGAAGACAGGAAAGGAGAGGAAAGAAGAAAAGGAAGGAAGGAGAGGAAAGGAGAGAAAGAATGAGAAAAAGAAGAAAGGAGAAGGAAGGAGAGGAAAGGAGAGAAAGAATGAGAAAGAAGAAAGAAGAAGGGAGGAGAGGAAAGGAAAGGAAAGAGGAAAATGACAGAAAGAAGAAAGGAAAAAGGAGTAAGGCATAATCCAGGACCATGATAGACATCCTGTTGAGCCCTGAGACAAGTCCTCTGAGGCCAGTCAGAAGAAACAAAGAGAGGTGTTGTCAAAGCAGAGACACCCACTGGGCAACCCAGCCTGGAATCGAAAAGACTTATGGTAATCTGTATCCTCTTCCTTTGCTGGCAACAATGTGAATCAGAAGGCAAAAAAAAGGTTTCCTTTTTGCATCTAAGTTTGGAGGGAAAGCAGATTCATTTAGGCACAAGCTGATGCTGCCTGCATCTTTGGGGCATGTATTTGCCAATCATCATGTTTTGCTCAAAGCCAGAAATGGATTCCAGAGCTTGGGGGTCAGATCCATTGGGGAAATTTTCTCTGACAGTCTAGAATGGCTGATTCTCATGAGGCTCTGGACCATGCAAATAATAATAAATATGTAATAAAGAAATAAAACTTGGACTATGAATTAACTATGGCTATTTTTCTGTGGTCTCTCTTGTATACAGCACGGTTCCAGTTGCAAATATGTTAAATATGCCAGTTGCAAAATTGGGGTTTAAAAAATAGATGGATGAATGGATGAGGAAATATTGTGAGACTCAAATCCTCCACAGAATGGATCCCAGCCAAATCAAAAGGGAACTTTCTAATGCCTTCTACCATTATCCATGCCATCCCCTGAATTCCTATCCACTTATTTATCATCGACTGGAAAGACTATTGAAGACGGGTAAGCCTGGCAAGAAGTTCCCTCTTCGGGGTGGCTAGGTGGTGCAGTGGATAGAGCACCGGCCCTGGAGTCAGGAGGACCTGGGTTCAAATCTGGTCTCAGACACTTAATAATGACCTAGCTGTGTGGCCTTGGGCAAGCCACTTAATCCCATTTGCCTTGCAAAAACCTAAAAAAAAAGTTCCCTCTTCATAAAAGTAAAGGGGTTGGACCAGAGGGCGTTCCAATTTTACTTCTAGGATCCAATGAACAACCTTATTAGGGACGTATTCCATATAATAAATTATATTTATAATTAAATTAAATGTATAAATTCTACACAGGCATAAACAAGTATAAATTATTCCCTTTTTACAGATAAAGAAGCTTAGGCTCATAGAAGATACCCCTGGTCACTTAGCTAATGCATGTTGGATTCAGAATTTGTATCCACATCATTGCTAAGGCCAATTCCCGTTGGCTATCCACTAGGACGCAATTCCGCCATATTTCAGGTTACCCTTTAGACAGTTACCCATGGTCCCAAAGGTGCTGGGACAGTGGCTCTAGAGCAGTCTCTCCCTTTCACATAGATGACTCTCTGGGCAGGCTGAACTTATCCCCTGAATTCTGTAGTCGGAACATCTTAAGGCTAGGGATGATTGGGGTCAAGGATCCGGACATTCTTCAACAGTGCTGGGTCCACTACTTCTATTAGCATTAAGAAGTGAAAAAATGGATGGTTTTAGGACAACAGCAGTTCAGCTCCTAACTCTCTCTCCATCACCAGATAAGTCACTTCCAGAGTTCATTCCTCTGACTTCTGAGCACTCCTACTGGAGAAACACATGATCTGAAGGGAATTTTGTTTTCATAAAGGGATGAATGCTCACTCCAGACTCCGACCCCTTTCAAAAGAAAGCATCCAGAAAAGTGTGGCATTCAGAGAAAAAAGCACTGACTCTGAAGGCGAAGAACCTCAAGTCAAATCCCATCCCTGATCCTTACTCCCTGTGACCTTAGATTCATTGCCCTGTGCCTTAGTTTCCTCACCTGTAAAAACCTGATGACCCTTGAGTCTCTGAGTCCCACTCCGTTTCTAGAAATATGATGCCATCATGTCCCTGATTAAAAAGAACCATCTGTGAGGGAGTCAAAGAATCTCCCTTTTTCAGAGATTGTAGTAAATGGAGTCATTTTGAGATCCCCAGTCAGAGATCAGTTCACCTTATGGGGGGGGGGGTAGGACATGGGGAAAACATTTGGGAGGTTTTTGTAGCAAGATGTCCATAAATGAATAAAAGAAGAGTCTCATAAAAGAAAGTCTCAAATGAGAAAAGCTCCCCTATCTTGCACCTTCTCATCTTAGAGAGTTTATTGGAAAAACAAAGAGGTTGGAAGACCTATTTAGGGTCATCTAGCTGACTTCTTATCCAGTAGGCAATGCTGCCCCACAGCATTTTACTTTGTTATTAATAATACTATTTACATGACTGATAATGAGTATTTATATAATAATAGCTAATATTTATTTTAGTTTTTTGCAAGGCAAAGGGGGTTAAGTGGCTTGTCCAAGGCCGCACAGCTAGGTAATTATTAAGTGTCTGAGACCAGATTTGAACCCAGGTACTCTTGACTCCAAGGCCAGTGCTTTATCCACTATGCCACCTAGCCGTCCCCAATAATAGCTAATATTTAAATATCCCTCAAAATCTGCAAGGGCCTTAAGTACATATCATATCATTTGAGTCTCGTAACAAGCCTGCAACAGAGGTTTCTACTACCCCTATTTTCAAGTTTAGGAAACTGAGGACCTCAGAGATGAAATCACCCCATTTGTAAGCATCAGAAGGGAAATTTGAACCTGTATCTCCCTGCCTCTGTTCACTAAGCAGGAAGCCAGTCCTCTTTTGACTTGTTCATCCATTTCCAATCCCAGTGATTTGAATAAGCCAATTGCTTAAAAACTCCAAGCTACCATTATAATAGAAAAGGATGCTTCCTGTCATGGCCAAATATTAAACACAGCACACACCTAATGACTCCATCTCTCCCCAGGGAAGAAGCTTTATGAACAATAAAATCCCAGCAGACATCCACTGTTTGGGCTTAGAGGTCTCATTATAGGCTCACTGATCCAATACAATTTACAGGCACGACGGACTCCACTTAAAGTGTAAACCACCAAGCTGAAGTTATAAATGGAACACCTACAGAGAAATAAACATTTCCTTCTTCACTGGGGACAAGAGAGAAGAGGACGATCTGAGGGAGGAGGGAGGAAGGTGGAAGGAGGAGTGAGGAGCAAGATTGAGGATGCAAACTGCTCTTGGAAGGCCAGGCAAGACTAAAGGGTTCGCCTGTATCTGGGGGAGATACTCCCCTCAAGGGAAGAGAAGACAAGCAGAGGTGGGGAGGAGTGGGGAGCAAACTAGTACAATGAACCAGAGAAAGAAGACAGTGACTGAAGGAAATAGAGGATGGGCCAAGAAGAAAAACAGTGAAAAGGAGGGGAGTAAAGAAAGACAAATGGAAATCCTTGTATCTATTTCCTGCTAAAGGTTTGGAAAGTGTCTTACAAATATTATCTGATTTTAAACATCACAATGCTGGGAGATAAGGGCTATTTACACCCTCAGTTTGCAGATGAGGAAACTGAGGTCTGGAGAAGTTGTCACTTGCCCAAAGTCAACAGTAGCATTTGACTCCACCTTCCTGACTCCAAGCTCAGAATGTAATCCCCAGTGATCGAACATGTGTATCACTTCAAGGCCAAAACAACAATCACTGTAACTATGCCCAGTAATGGTAAAGCATCATTCTCCCCCTGTAGTTCCCCACCTCTCTGCTAAGAAGAGGAGTTATGTTCCATCACTGGGTTTTTTAATTACTCAAGATTCAGCTTCATTTTATTCTTTTCATTGGCATTAATGAAGCTCATTGTACAGTTATCTTTCAGTTCAGAAAGATCTTCCCACATTTCTCTGAGACCCTCAGTCCACCCTTCATACTTACACAATAACATCTCATTGAATTATAGTCATAAATCATTCCCCAATTAACGAACCTCCACTTTATTTCCAATTCTTTGCTATCATTAAACATAACAAACAAAGCAAGTTTCTATCAAAGTGTGGACTTTATGGGATTTTGAACTCTCTCTGCCTTCCTTCAGTGTCATAGCCCTAGTCGTGAGATCTCTGGCTCAAAGGATGTGAACATTTTAATCACTTCTCTCCAGGAATTCCAAATTGCTTTCCAGAATGGGCCAAGTTCACAGAATTCTTATACAACCAAAGAGGTCATACTCAAGTCCTCTCATTTTAAAAATGAACAAGCTAAGGTTGAGTGACTTGCCCAAGGTCACACTGATAGTAATAAAGGTGGGATTTGAACCAGGTTCTCTGAATCCAGGTCTGGCATTTTGCTAATTCTGGGAACCTAGTGAAGAGAATAACTCATCTAGTCCTGCCCCATTTCCTCAGTGAAGAAACTGGGGTCCAAACAGAGACAGTGATTTGTCCAGGGTCACCCAGGGAGCAGATGGCACAGCCTAGATCAAATTCAGGACTCGTTGAGCTTTGCCTTTATAAGACACTGGACTAACAGTGTCCTAAGCAGAGGTCCCTGGGTGAGCTTCCAAGTTCATTCATTTCCCAAATTGGTCCATCTTCTGTTGTCTTCCCCTATTTCAGATATATCCATTTGGAATAAGATGCCTTCCTTCTCCAGAAAAGACTGTCTATTTCCTGTTTTCAGCCAACAGGATGACTGAGCCTTGCTCCTAGCTGCCTCTTGACTCATCTGCTGGCTAGGAAATACACAGCCTAATCACATCATGAAGTTTTATAAGGAAGAAGCTGAAAGCTGAGGCATTACCATTAGCTCTTCCGAGAATCCCAATGCAGCTCGCCGGCCTCGCCTCGGGTTTCTAGCGGGAGCATCCCCTGGGGACCTGGGCAGGCGCTTTGACTGGGGACATGCTGGCAGTGGAGATGGGCTTGGATGGATGGCTCTGGTGTGGGGGGTGTTTTTCTCCTTTCTTTTCTAAGGAAGCCACTTGTGAGTAGGTTGGAAAATGCTCTGCAAGTTATGGATTTCTCACAAACATCCAGGCTACTAAAAAATTCACAGATGGCCAGATGGCATAACAGCTACTCAGTGAGCGAGATCTCAGCTCCAGAGTGAACAAAGGACTCGTCCTCCAGGGGAAAAGTGGAACATCAACAAAGCCCTGAGAATAGTGGGTGCGGGCAAAGGAGGGTACCACATAGAGCTGAGTACAGGGGCCTTTTCATCCCCATTCCCTGTGTTCACTATTGCTAGTGGACATGGGGAGAGTATATGAAAAGGGTGAAGCCCCTCACAACAGCTGCTGGGGTGCCAGGGGAAACTATAGTGAAATGAAGTCATCTTTTTTCCCATAGAAGTTTTCAGACACCCCAAAATCTATCCACAGACTCCCTAGGGGTCATGATTCATGGCCTGAGTCAGAAGGTACCTCAGAGGTTATCTAGCGTAATCCACTCTTGAATAAGAATTATTTCTACTACTTCCCCAAAGAGTTCTTGGCCAATCTTGACTCTCACTGATTGTCTTCAAGTTATGTGGAATGGGAAGAGGAAAAGAAAGGAAAGGGGAAGAGGAAGGGAAAGGGAAAGGGAAAGGGAAAGGGAAAGAGAAAGAAAAAGGAAATGGGAAGAAAAAAGGAAAGGGAAAGGAAATGGAAAGAGAAAAGAGAAAAGGAAAGAGAAAGGAAAGAAGAAGAAAAAGAAAGAGAAAGGGAGGAGGCAGCTAGGTGGCACAGTAGATAGCACACTGGCCCTGGAGTCAGGAGGACCTGAGTTCAAATACAATACAAATACAATATTACCTAGCTGTGTGACATTGGTCAAGTCATTTAACTCCATTGCCTTGCAAAGAACAACAGAAAGGGAGAAGGAAAGGGAAGGGGAAGAGAAAGGCAAAGGGAAGGATAAGGGAAAGGGAAAGGGAAGAGATTTATTAAGGCCTTGCTAAGTGCCAAACACTGTTCTAAGGGCTAGGAAGGAAGCATATATTAAGCACCCACAATTTGCCAGCAACTGTGTTAAACAAATATTATCTCATTTGATCATCACAAAGACCCCAGAGGTGGGTGCTATTTAGATGCTATTTTTATCCCCATTTTATTGTTGAGGAAATTGAGGCTGAGGCAGTGGTGACCTGGGGATGGAACTGTGTTCTCTTCAGTCCCAGACTGTTCTCAACTCATGATCCCAAGTACTATGAGAGGCACCAGGAGGCCAATGATTGCCATGCTTTCCCAGGAACATTAATAATACCTTGCCCAGAACAAGAATTAGAAAGAAGGGCATTGAGCAGGCTTCCAGTTGAAGATTTTCCTTTCCAAGGCAGCCTCTTTGAAAAAAGCTCTGAGCCTTGGGCTTATCTTGGTAGGGAAACCTAAATCTACTTGGAAGCTTTCCCCCATGCCTCCTACTTCCAGCCTCTGGAGTCAGATAGAACAGTGTAATCCCTCTTTCACCAAATAACCTTTCAAATACTTAAAAACCACTACCATGTCACTGCTAAGTTTTCTCTTCTCCAGGCTAAATATCCCCAGTTTGGGTTTGCTTGGGTTTTTTTTTAACAAACACATATAACATGATCTGCAGATTTTATTCTGTGTTACCTGAAGAATTTATTTAGGGAGAAGGAAATAAATTCATTTCTAGCTGATGGTGGTGGTAGGAAAAATAGAATAAATTGGAAATGTTTGCTCAGAAATAAGAATAATCCTCCAGACTCCATGGCATGTCCATAGACACACACACTAGCTGTGAGATTCTGAACAAGACTCTAAAATTCTTTCCTTCTTTCTTTCCTTCCTTCTTTCCTTTCTTCCTTCCTTATTTTCCTTCTTCCTCCTCTCACTTCCCTTTTCCTTTCTTCTTTTCTTTCTTCCTTCCTTTTTTCCTTTCTTCTTTCCTTCCCTTCCTCTCCCCCCCCCCAACTCCTCCTCGCTCCCTTCCTTTCTCCTTTCCCTCTTACTCTATCTACTTCAAAGCCTGGGTAAGATTCAAATAAATATGGAAGAAAGGAGGAAATTATTCTAAAGAGTATTGTGAAAATTTTAAGGATCACAGGAAAGTACAGAAGTTCTGATGAGCAGAAAATAGGACTGACCCCCCCCCCAGGACAGACAATTGATGGAGGAGAAAGTCTGGGATATAAAGGGGATGGTGCATGACTAGCTGTGTGGCTCCTTGACCATCAGATTTAAAATTTGGATGGGTCATTGCAACCTCATGACTCTCTGTGGGGTCACAGTCAGTCCCATGGAATGATACCGATTCCATGGAATAAGAAAACTGCTAAAGAATGTAACCATGTGATATCATCCATCCCCAAGAAGAATTCATATCACTTTGTGAGAAGCTCAGTCCAAGAAAAAGAGCCCAAAAAAGATTCAAAATGGCAGAAACTGATCTCTCCTCCCAATAGAAAGATAGGGGTCCACATGTATTATATAAGGATGTATTTGTTACAGACTCAGCTGTATTATGTGTGTGTGTGTGTGTGTGTGTGTGTGTGTGTGTGTGTGTGTGTGTAATGTGCTAAATACATTCTTGGTCACAATCACAATGTTGATTGTTTTTAGTTAGTGGGGGTGTTGTTACAAGGGAGGGTTCCATGTCAGTGGGGATTGCTTATACCTGTTATTATAATGTAAAAAATGAAATGAATGGATCCAATAATGTCCAAAGCAAGCGAGAATGATAATAATCTAGTAATTTGCCCAATAGTAATTTTAGCGTCTTTTATCCTAATAATAACAGCCAGAATGTATATAGCTCTGAGGTTTATAGAGCACTCCACAAATGTCATCTCATTCAGTCCTCAAAACAACCTTGGGAGACAGCTCTTATAAATCCCGTTTTGCAGAGGAGGAAACTAAGGCAAGAGAAGATGAAGTGACTTTCCCAAGACTACATTAGTAGTATCTGAGATGAGAATTGAACTCAGGTCTTCCTGACTGAATTCAGCATTCATACCCACTGAGCTTGGGAAGTACTGCCACCCTATGAGACAAGAAATGTGACTGCCTGTGTTTTAAGAGACAAGGCGGCATAATAGATCGAAAACTAGACTTGGAGTCAGGAAGACCTGAGTTGAAGTTCCTCTGACACATCCTGGCTGTGTGGCTCTCAAAGAAGTCTCTTTAGTTCCCTGACTCTAAGTTACAGAGATGGCCTGAACTACAAAGGTATTCCCAGTTTTCTCATCCGGGGCATCCCAAGGAAATCATTGGTCCAGTCCCTATTCTGTCTTACCTTCATTATACAGACGATGGCAGTGAATCAGAGAGACTAAAGAACAAATAGCTGGACAAGTCAAAGTCTCAACTTAAACAGGTCTTTTGACCCTACATCCAGTTCCTTAAAAATGGAATGCAGGGGGCAGCTAGGTGGTGCAGTGGATAGAGCACCAGCCCTGGAGTCAGGAGGACCTGAGTTCAAATCTGACCTCAGGCACTTAATAATTCCCTAGCTGTGTGGTCTTGGGCAAGCCACTTAATCCCATTGCCTAGCAAAAAAGAAAAGAAAAGAAAAGAATGGAGTACAGTTGATGTTTCTGAAGTGATCACAGTGCAGGAGGCATTAATATATCTCATCTTCAGGATTCTCATTTTTCTATATATGAGAGAACTAAGTACCAACAAGGAAAGCAATTGTCCTAAGTGACACAGGAAGAGATTAAATACAACGGGCTTCTCTGCTTCCTGCCTAGCTGATGTCACCTTCCAGGATGAGAACCCTAAATTCAGACCAAGGAATTCAAAGGGGTTTCTTTTTCTCTGCTTTTCCCTGGCTGAAATCTGAGGAGCAGGGAAGGAGTTTTTTTTTTTAAATGAGAATTGTATTAGGCAGATGATGTTAAGGTTGAGCATCTCCACTGGGAAGATTATTTCTTGTTAAAAATATAAGGATTTCCTCTCAGGACAGCTGGGAGGATTCAACCAGTCATTGTCCCAGAGGGTAAGGAATTGATATTTCACTTGAAAAGGGTCAAGCAGATAAGCAACTTCTAGGAAATTCCCCAGGAAGTTTCACAGAGCAATAGCTCCTGAAGACTAGAGATGAGTAAACTGAGGGCAGGAATCAATCATTCCAGCAATTTGGCAAAAGATGTTAGAAAGAGGTAGAGTCATGCTGGACAGCAGTTCAGTTAAGTCCTCCCAGGTGGAAGGACCCCTAGAGATCAAGTCCCTCGCTGGACCAAGCCCCTAAATCCTGATGCCCTGAAATATGCAACAGTATATTCCTGAGGTTACCCATCCAATCAGGGGTGGAAGTGACCCTAATCCCAGAAATTCCATCCCTTATTGAAGACAATTCCAATTCTATTGTTTCATCTCTTAATCCATCCAGAACTGCCAACCAGTCAAGTTAGACAAGAGACTAACTTAAAATTGAATAACTGACCCAGACCTCAACATCCTCTTCCAGAGATGCTGGAAGGTAATATCAAGAACTGAAAATTCAGGTAAGAAAAGTAAGTTTGAGTCTCAAAGTGACCTAAGGCAAATGAATAAAAAACCTCATTTTCTTCCCCAACTGGATCTGCTGCCTCCTGGATCTAACTTTTATGGAAAGGTCGCTACTAGCCCTCTTCTTGGCTTCTGGATGCTGCTATCATATCATAGAACTTCCTGAGCACCCAAAGCCTCCTCGAGGTGGAACATCCAACCACACCCACTACCTTCTTCCCAACCTGGAATTCCCTCTGCATGACCTGTCTCCTTCTCCCAAAGATGAGGTTCTCCTTCTTCATTGCTCTCTCAGCCGGGTCCTGACTTCTGAATTTCAAAACCATGCTCCCTGCTCTGGTATCCAACTGTCTTCCCCCAAGGAACAAACTCTCTGAAATCAGGGACTCTTCCTAGCCTTTTTAGGGCTAGCATAGTCAGTCTTAAATGCTTTTCCTGCAACAAGCATTTATTAGGCACCTTGGATATACCACTGATGTGCATAGATGGACAGAAAGGAAATGATTCCTATTCTCAGAGAGCCAACATTCTCTTGGGAAGAATCCAACCCTGTGAACACAGAGAAGTAAATCTGAAAGACAGACTAAGAAAAGTCATTTGGGCCAGGAAATGAGAAGGGGAAGAAAGGAAGGTACATAAACGTTTACAAAAACTAAGAGTGGAGGGGAACAAGACTTGAAGTCAGAATCAGAAGTTCAGGATGGCAACCCCATCTCAGCTCTTAACTCCCTGTAGAATTCTGGGCAAATTACTTTTTCTTTCTGGGCTTCAGTTGCCTCATCTGCAAAATGGAGCGAATCATATTTGCTTTCCCTACCTGGATATGAGGTTGGGGCTTTGTAAAATGCTAAGTTAATGAGAGTTATTATTAGAGGGAGAAGTGAGGATAAATCAGGAATCTACACCATAGATCACAGATGGCTCAGTAAATCTAAAGATACTTCTTTGGCAAATGAACAAAACAAAGGCATAGCAAGTTGTTGTGAAATAATAATAACTCATGTGTGTGTGTGTGTGTGTGTGTGTGTGTGTGTGTGTGTGTGTGTGTGGTTTATGATCTGAGATCTAGGGCTAGGAAGGACTTCACAAGTTATCTAGTTCAAGCCCTAATTTTACAAACGAGGACACTGAGGTTCAGAGAGTTAGAATTACTCACTCAAGATCACATGGCTAATAAGTGGCTAATTTGAACCCCAAATCCAGGTCTCTCCATTGCTTCCTACTTCATGCATTCTTCTCAACATGCCTTTGGGGAAAATAATGCAAGGGTTATGATCCCAATTTACTGAGACTCAGGGATAGAACTGGCTTGCCACTGGAAATTGAAACCAGGACTTGAATTCAAGATTCCCGACTTTAGAAAAGTTAAGGCATTTCCCCCGATACTGTACTCTTTTAACCAACAGAACAAGATTGGGGATTATTTTAAGCCTTACTATACTAGAGGGTACAGGCAGGGTACTATAGTGCATTGAATGTGCAGCTTGGAGTCAGGAAATCCTCTGTTCAAATCTTTCTGTTCTTTCTTAAATGTGCACTCCTGGGTAAGTCATTTGTCCTCTCTGTGCCTCAGGACTCATCTGCTAAGTCATAGATGGGCTGTCATTGCTACAGGCAGAAGGAAGTTCCATACTAAGCAAAAGTTTACAGATTTGGTACTTCATAGGATGAGAGATTTACCCTGAGAAGGACCCAAGAGGCCATCTAGCACCAATCCCCTCACTACATCGATGAAGGAAATAGGGAAGTGATTGGCCCAAAGTCACCCAGGAAGCAAATGGAAGTGCTTTATGGAAGCCAGGCCCTCCCTGCTCCAAAGCTGGTCTTCTTTCCGTCACCAGAATCTCTGCAAATGATACGGCAACTTAGGAACTTGCCTAAGATTCCAGGGTCAACCAAGTGGCAAAGCCAAGACTTGAACCCAGGACTTCTATCTCCAAACCTAGTTCTGCACTAGAATTGTCTCACAAGCAGGAGGCAACATGACAGGTGGGCCAAGGCTCTCCTCCCACAGCCTCCTCACTCACTCCCCCACCCCTCAAATATCTCCAGCCTCCAATGCAAAGTGTTAAATCTGGAAGAGGAAATGCACAGATAGATCAGGGAAAAGAGGAATGAAACATATGTTTCGTTGGAGCTGGGGAGTTGATGAGGCAGAGAGCCGCAGAAAGGGGGTGTGCCAGATGGCAGGAGAAGGTACAGGGGAGAACACCCTGGTTCCAGCAACGGCAGGGAGAGCAGATGTAGGAGCTGAGGAGGGGGAGGATGGGGAGAGGGGTCCATCAGGCTGGAGGGTGAAGGACCAGCACTCAGGGGAAGGCAGCTTGAGGCTTCCTGAGAGTCCTAGATAAGTTCAGGGAAATCCTATGCCTGGACCAATCAATGGAAGCAGACCCTTGAGTCCAAGTCTTTGCTAACATTCTAAATTTAGAGCTGGAAGGATGATGTCTAGTCTGATCTTTTCCTATTAAATGGGGAGGAAACTGAGGTTCCATAAAATAACGTGACTCTCTAGGGTCACGGAGAATGGAAATTGCACATCATTGAATGCACATCATACTCAGTTTTCTCAGTTTTTTCTCTGTCTTACTATGTAAAATTGAGAGAACAGTACTCAGAATACCTCCCTTACAGAGCCTTCATAATCACAATGATAGATAGCCCTTTTATATATGTTCTCATTGAATCCTCACAACTCTGTGAGGACTATAATATGAACTATTGTATCTCCAATTTACAGATGAAGAAACTAAGGTAGACAGGTCCAGTGACTTGCCTGAGGTCCTCAGCTAGTGTCTGAGGCAGGATTTGAACTCAGGTCTTCTTGACTCTCAGATTCATCTTCTACGTACTGTACCACCTGGCTGCCTCCAAGCATTACAAATCTATAATTAGAAGTTATTCAGTCTATCTAGTCCAATTTCCTTATTTTGCAAGAGAAGGAAACTGAGGCCCAAAGAAACTAACAGTCTTATCTTGACATCAGGGAAATTGCCTTGAAACTAAGTGTTTGGCCCCACACCCAATCTGCATTTGAGATCCTAGGATCCTGATTTTAAAGCTGGAAAGAATCTGAGAGGTCAACTAACTGAGCCTCTATGCATAAAGACAAGGGAAGTGAGGCCCAGAGCAGTAAAATGACTGAGGCAAGGTCACATGGCTAACAGGTATCCAAAAGAGGGTTCAGAAACAGGTCTTCTGATTCTAGATCAGAGCAAAGAGAAGCAATCCTCGGTCTCTTTTACTTCAGTATTCCTCCCCCCATGCCATGTGGAGATTGCCTCCATTATAGTAGAATTATCATTTGAAATTTCAAATGCAAAGAAAGGGTCCTTGGAAGTTTAGGAATTATTAGGATCCTAAAGGACTTTAGTGCTCTAAGCCAAAGGTGCACTAATAAGTGTATAACAAAGAATTTTCTGGAAAAACACCCACCCACCTAGGACACATTTTCAAGTTCAAATTCCTTCCTTAACTTTTCTCTATCACTTTGACAATCCATCACTGGAAAATCAAGAAAACAATACCTCAAGCCCTGATTTATTGCCAGTTTCCAAGGTGTGAATGAGCCCCTAGATCTGGCTTCTCTGCTTTTACAAAGGAGGTTCCTAAAATCCAGAAAAGCTAAGTGGCCTAACCAAGGTCTCATACACAGTAACTGGCCAAGCCAAGTGTCCAACTAGGTCCCTCAATCCACTCAGCTGGGCTTTCCTCTTAAAAGAAGCTTCCAGTTGGGAATAAACAGAGGGAAGCAGGGCAGAAGAAAAGCAATATATCATAAACAGGGCAGCCTTCCTGCTTCTATCAGAAACCACAAATGTAAATCAGTCCAAATCTTTTATTTACACACACACACACACACACACACACACACACACACACACACACAGAACAGACTTCTAATCAGTGGCAGAGTCCAGGATGAAGACTGCAGTGAGACGATTTTGCTCAGCCAGGAACTTTGGACTTTATTCAAAACATTAATAAGCCCATGGTGATGACTTTTTATAGGGTTTTTTTAACCTCTATAATATACTCTTTTTTAGAAACAAGATGCTGCTGTGATTCAGCATCAAGGGATCATAGGACCTTCAACTGCAGGAGGGAACCTTGGAAATCCATCCAGTTCAACCCTCTCATGTTACAGTGGAAGGGAAGAACTTTAACTAATAGCTCCTATTTCTAGAACACTGCAAAGTTTGGAAAGTGTTTGGTAGACATATGGTTTCATCCAGGCCACCTAGGCACCAGAGCTAAGATTCAAACCCAGGTTACCCGATTCCAAATGCAGTCCCCTTATACTTTACACAATTTTTCTCCTGTTCCTCTTAGACTTGTGCTTCTTACATAAGTAAGTATGATTATTCCAGGGTCATAGAACTAAGACTGGAAAGGACCAGAGAGGGTACATGATGATGATGATGATGATTTAAAATGTTTTAAGGTTATAAGCATCATCTCATTCAATCCTCCTCTGGTTCAGACCCCTTGGGATACAGATGAGAAAACTCAGATTCAGAAAGACTCTTGGTGACTTGCCGGAGACTCCACCAGTAGTAAATGCCAGAGATGAGATTGGAATCCAGGCATAATGATTCCAGAGTCAGACTTCCCTTCTCTACAGAATGTGACTTTCCTTTCATCTGTCTAAAAGCTACTGAAAAGAAATCTTAACACATAACCATAAATATGATACATAATACATGCATCTCATTGTTATATTAACATATAATCATTCATATCTGTTTATGTGTACCTGTGTGTATAATAATAAATAAATGTATAGGTGTATATATTATAATATATAATATATCAATTATAATATATATATGTATATATATATATTATAATTGATATATATATATATAAAATCTTAACTGTAATCAAAGCTCTGAGAATTTATATAATGTGAAGAGATGTTTCAGGACCCTGCTCCTTAATGGGAAACATGTCAAAGAACTGGGACAGTATCAGAAAAGATATCAGATAAGATAGGCCAATCACAACTGCTAATGACCCTGCCCTGACTGGAAAGGATAAAGAGTTCTTAGTGGACTAGAGGAAAAGAAAAATTTGTAAACAACAGCAAAGAGGGAAGTAGTCCTCTGGCTCCTCAGTGGAGGGTCTAACATAATTTTTATCATCTTATACTGGTGGGGGAGTGGATCGGCCTTCCCACAGCAGCAGTGGCCACGGCGCCTCCTGGAACAGAGGCCTTATTTGAGGTGTTTCATCAAAGCCTCGATGACCACTTGCCAAGGATATTGTCAAGGGAATCATTCCTCCAACCTGAGTAGCCCTGGATGGTCCCTATTCACCCTTCTGCCTCTGACCTTCTGTGATTCTGTGATAGATTTAGAGCTAGTTGAGATCATAAAATTATTGATACCATACTGGAAAGGACCTCAGAAAGCATCACATCCAAGCAGTGCATTTTACCCAGGAGGAAAGTGAAGCTCAGAAAGAGGAAGGAATTGGTCCAATAGCACACAACTGGAGAACCAACAGCAGAGTTGGACTTCCAACTCAGGGGCCAGGGCCCTTTCCGAGATGCCACTCCGCCCTTCTAGCCTCACAATTCATCTTGACTGCCCCTAGATGATACTGCAGAAAGAATTCAAAATCACTCTCTGTTCTCTTCTATCGACACACAAGCGCACACCAGGCCCACCCCCAAAGACAAAGAGGATGGAGAAAGCCAGGCTGCTTCTTCAAGGGAACAATATTTTCAAAACAAAAACGCTCTGATAAACAAGCGAAACAAACGCATCTGTTTACAATAAAATGTGTTCTCTTAAAACGAGAAACTCGCCAGTTTACAATACACTTTGGTATGTATGTTTCCGTGGGCAGACGTGCTGCATTTCGGAAGTAACACGTATTTTAAGTGACGCGGAGCCATCACAGGGCTGTTTAACGGCCTACGAGATAGTAAAAATAAATGCCACAGTCCCATAAAATGCTATGATAGGTTACCAAGAAACAACTTCCACTTTCTTGCAAGGATCTCAGACTCCCCAGCCCAAGCATGCATGTGCCCAATGGGGCTATCCACTACCCTTCTCAGAAATGTAAAGTTCCATAATTTCCTGCCTCTTACATGTGCATTGGTGTGAGGGAAAACATAGACTTGGTAATATTTGTAGGGTGTATATTACAGATTTTGTATTAAACTGAAGTTAAATTCCAGAACATATATGTGGAATGGAAGGTATTGGTTACCATTTATGGGTTGGAAAGCACTTTTTGAAGCTGGTTTACAGAGTGTTTATTAGTAGAGAAACAGGGATGAAGTTGGAGTGCCTTATGGAAAGGCATGCTGATGAAAGGGACTAGATAAATATCTCAGAGGGAGGCTAAGATTTCCAGTTCTCATAAAGGACTAAAGGTCAGAGCTACTTGGCTATATACAGAGTTAGAATACCCCTGAGAGGTCATCTAACCTAACCTCCCTCCATTTTACTGAGAGGAAACTGAGGCACACGGTTGTTAAGTGACCTACCTCACAGCATCTGAATCCCTTTCTTTGTCTTGAAATTCAATGTTCTCATTATATCAATGAATACAATCCAGTTTTGAGGAAGTTTCTCTCTATCCTTCATCCTCAGAAGTAGGGAGAAAATAGATGGGCATGTTATTCAGGTCTCACTAACATAACCTCTGTTTGAGGTAAGGAAAACTCTAAGAAAGACAGAACAGTGAGGTGAGAAATGTACCAGTTTTGGAGGTGAAGAAGTCTGAAATTCAGTCTTAGTTCATCCACTAACACTCTCTGACCTTCACTAAATTGTAGAGTCTCTTCCATATTCAGGTTCTTTCTCTTTAAAGGGAGGGGGCTCTATCAACATATCAGAGATAAACAAAGACAGAACCAGTGAGTGCTGGAGGATCTGTGGAAAAGCAGGCACACTAATACCTTGTGGGTGGAACGATAAACTCATCCAACAAATTCATGAAATAATTTAGAGTTCTTTGAGAAAAATCAATGACCTATTCATACCATTCAACCTAAGGACCCTACTTCCAGGCATAGACCTCAAAGAAGTCCAAGCCAGAAAGAAGAGTTTCATGGACCCAAAACACATTTGCAGAAGTATTTGGAGGACAGTCAAAAACTG
Source organism: Macrotis lagotis (assembly GCF_037893015.1). Taxonomy (NCBI): domain Eukaryota; kingdom Metazoa; phylum Chordata; class Mammalia; order Peramelemorphia; family Peramelidae; genus Macrotis; species Macrotis lagotis. The sequence goes on along the minus strand of NC_133658.1, from coordinate 17,352,365 downwards.
GAAAAAAGGGGGAGTTCATTTTAATTGGGAAATATTGCTATGTATGCTGCTTAAGTTGAAATTTTATTCAATTAAAACGATGCTGCATAAAATGAAGTGAGAAGAATCAGAAAGCAATTTATATAGAACAGCAATATCGTAAAGAAAGACTTAGCTACTCTGATCAACACAATAAGCAACCATAAATCCAAAGGACTAAAATTGAAATGTGCTATCTACCTCCAGATAAAGAACTAATGAATTCAAAAACCAGATCAAAACATATTTTCTTCTGTTTTCTTTCCTTTTATTCTTGGAATCTGGCAAGTGAAGAAATTTGTATTACATACCTAAATATATTTGTAATGGGTTTTATTTTTCTTTCCTTCTCAATGGGTGAGAAGGCAAGAAGGCAGGAGAAAATTTGGAACTGAAAACAAAAGAATATTGAATTTTTTAAATGTGCTATATGAATATAATGAAACAGAATTGCTCCCTAAGAAATGAGGACTATGATGAATGGAGAGAAGCATGGAAAGATTTCATGAACTGATGCAAAGTAAATAAAACCAGAAAAACAATATACACAAAGACTATAATCATAAAAGGGGATAAAACAATCACAGCAAAACAATGGAAACTTCCATGAAATTATAATAACCAAACTTAACCCCAGAGAAGAGATATGAGAAGGCACCTTCCTAACTTTCTACAGAGCTGGGAGAGTATGGGTTTGGTCAGACTTTGGGAATCTGTTGGTTAGGTTTTTTTTTTTTAATTGTCTATTTGCTTTATATATTCTTTGTTCTAAGTGGTGAGAGACCTTCTGGCCTAATGAATAGAGAACCAGACTCAAAGCTAGAAAGACCTGGATTCAATTCATATGCCTAGTCACACCATTTCTTTTCCAAGAACTCTGGAATACTCTCTAAAGAGTATAAATTTCAGATAATATGTTACCATGCAGTGGCAGAGGGAGCTTCCTCATCTGGGTATGCCAATGAAATCACAGGTCCAACCTTATTCTGGTATTTATCCAAAAAGGAATAACTCTCTTCAAGAAGTAGAGGGCAGGCAATATATTGAGAAATGTTGGTCACAGCCAAACAAAAGAGTGATAAAAATTATTTTTAAAGAGAAACAATGAATTTAAGGAATTCATAGAAGTGTAACATGGGTAGGCTTCACAAACCAATGCCGAGTGTGGTCATCAAAAACTGGAGAACAATAAACACAATGGCCATAATGATATACACAAAAACAACCCTAATTAAGTCCATTCTCAGAATAGAATAGATGAAACATATATCTCTCAACTAGACAGAGAGACACGGAACTCTAAAGTCCAGTGAGGAATATTGTTTGATCTCTGTTTTGGTTGTTGGCTTCATGGAGTAGGGAGACAGATGTATTGGAAATTGATTTCACTACAAAAACAAAAAGAATCTATTTTTTAAAAATTAAATAAAATGAGGGAAGAAAAGTCTCCATTTCTCATAGAGATGGAATGGACTCAAAGGAAAAATTAAAACACATTTTTTTTTGGACATGGCCAATACCCGGATCTCTCTTGCTTGATTCTACATGGACGTAGTAGGGATTTTGATTTTCTTGCTTGTTCATTGAGGGGGTAGAGGGAGTGGGAGGGAAAGAAGATGAATCTTTGAAAAAAAAATTTTGTAATTCTTTTGAATGAAATGGTCTTTAAGAACTTTCTACCTCCACAAGTATATGATGTTGTTCATATGATCTGAGAAAAACCTATGAGATTGCAGATATCCTTCTGAAATTGGATTTGCATGCAGTGGTACAGGGAGAAGACTATTGGATTTAGAATCAAGGGCATGGATTTTAATACTATTGTGACCTTGGGCTCATCTGTAAAATACTAAGATGGTCTCTGAGGTCTTTCAAAGCCAAATCTCCTAATCTTCAAACTATAAATAATGATAAATGTGGGATAGATACCCTATATCATCCCACCCTCTTTTCCCAAGAGTCTCTGGGCCTATGATGAACCTGACTCCAGAAAGTTCCCGAAATCTCCAAATCACAGAGGTTCAGAGTTGAAGAGATCTCAGAGATCATCTCTAAGTCCCATGCAATGCCCCACTTTCCAACTTGCCTGGCTGGTAGTCTTGCAACATCTACACTATATAAACTCTACAGGACCCCATCTCAGAATGGGGTATATTAGAGCTCTCATTCTTCTATTGGTAACAGGGTCTAAATCTGATAAGCTTGTCTTTCCCACAAGAATTTGGGGGAGAATAATTAAGGAAGAGTATCCTAAGTGACCAGTTTAAGGCCACCAAACTAAGACAGGCTCAGGAACCTTGTCTCCACCTTCCTCTTCCTATAGGATAATATTCACAAGGAAACTGGGAAGGGAGATTTTAGACCCAGAATTTCGTACTCTGGTACTGGTATTTTTCATTTAGCCCTGACAGGGTCCATGCTAGCTGTGATCTCAAGGTCCTACTGTTGGACCAGACGAAGTAGAATTGTTGAATCTTAGAGAATTAGTAGGGTCCAACCCATTGACACATTCAGCTCACAATCCAGCCTCCACTCACAGTCCTCCAAAGGCAGATCCCACCTGCTCTTATGGACATCCTTTCCTTCTGGAACAACTCTACTAGGTCCAAAGTTTTCATGATATATTGAGCATAATTTGTCTCATTGCTACTCCCCTCCTACTTTTCTTAGCTCTGCCCTCCTCCATATGATCAACGTGGCTTTCAAATGCTTCTGAACACCATTCATGTCTAGCAGAAGTAATCAAGGACTGAGGATAACAGCTGATGGCAGTGAAACTCAACCCATGGATCTGACAAAGTCAGAATTTATTACAAGGGGTGCATTTCATGAAAATGAGGCAAGGTCATAAATAAGTCAACCAACCTTCTCTAGACTGAATGGGTCTCATTCATTACTGTGATGAGGCTCTAAATCTGTGAAATCATGGACATGGGGAACCCCTTGTGTGGGAAACTCCCTTCATGGATGCCAATCAGTAATTCTTCTATATCTTACAGTATTGGTACTAGAATATTATATGTAACTGTTTTTTCAGAGGTATACAGGGTTGTTATGATGAAGAAGGGTGGGGACTAGGCCTGAAATTTCCCTGATTTAGGGAATTAGTTTAAGGAACCAGTCTGTTCTGCAATGGATAGTCTTAGAGAGATATTTTTGTGGCAAAAAGAAACCAAGTGATTTGCCCAGGGGCACACAGAATATTTCCGAGAGAGCACTTGAACTCAGGTCTCCCTGGTTCCCAGTTTAGCTCTCTATTATACCAAGCTGCCTCTCACATGGTAATTAAAATACAAATTCATTCCAAAGTGTTACTGAATACATATTTGCTTTTTACCAACTCAATCAATATGCTAACAATAACACAGCTCTCATGTGAAATGTGGGGGAGTATTTTTAGGGGTCTTCTTTCTTGCAAAGGCTGAGAATTCCTGATTTAAAGACTGAAAAAGAACTGAGAGATGGAGAACAGGAAATGGGTTTTCCTCAGGATTTTGCCTTCTCAGAAGGATGATTTTGTTTGGCTTTGCTGGTTTGCCTAGCTCTATTTCCCATGTTAGAAAAAAAGCAAAATATAAAAATCATCCTCCAGTCCTTGGTCCAAAAGAATCTTTCCCCATTAGAACATGGCATAGTGAGCAGTCCTCAGCTCAGCATCCCAAGAAAAATCAGAAAACCAGATTTAATGGAGGATAGAGTCTATTTCCTCCCCCCACACCCAACCCCAAACCTCAAAAATCAGTTTGGCCTACTCTTTGAATCCAACCACAACCCCTAAACTCACTAACAAAGGCAATGACCAACCCCTGAAATGATACCCCTTCTAGAATGCTGCTGTCATGGACTCCTAACACATATCACAAGTGTTGAAATTAGTATTCAGGAAAGGGAAACCAAGAGTGCAATTGAAAGTATTGGTTCCTCCAAGGACCATCTAACTGAAATGATGAGAGCCAACTTCCACTTTTTCTAGGGCCCTACAGGCCTCTCAGTACCTACCCAACAATGCAGTGCCAGAAGAGAGGGAACCAACCTTGAACTTCATGAGCAAAGGAAAACAAAATCAATTTGGAAAGCATTTCTCCCCTACCTGTCAATGATGACCGGGTCAGAAGGAGTCTCATTCCGGTTGCCACAGCTCTTCTTCTCACAGCATCGACTATAAAGAAAGGACGGGAAGGAAACAAAAATGTGTTTAAATCTACACCTTCAAGGGTCCCTGGCCATCCCCAGAGCAATCTTTGAAGACATTGAGCAATTCACACGAGTCCTAATTAAATCACAAACAGTCCCTGAGCCTCTGGTACAGGGACAAGAGTTGTGGATCATCAGGCAAGAGCCCTCAGGTTTTGTCCTAATTCGGCATGAACCTACTAAGTGACAGTGGGCAAGTCAATCACTTCCCTTTTCTGAATTTGTCTCTTCTGAACTGGAGCCTCTGAAATTCCTTCTAGCTTTGCTAATTTCTGAATCTGGGACTTTACAAGGAGACTTTGAACTCCTAGGGTAAGGGTGGTGTTATAATTCTTTATTTAACCCTGAAGAGCCTCATACCATACCAGGAGCCTAGTAGAGGAAGGAAGGAAAGAAGGAAGGAAGGAAGGAAGGAAGGAAGGAAGGAAGGAAGGAAGGAGAAAAGGGATAGAAGGAAAGAGGAGAAAGAAGCAAGGGAGGGGAAGAGGGAAGAAAGAAAGAATGAATGAAAGGGAAGGAAGGAAGAAAGGCAGGTAGGAAGGCAGGAAGGAAGGAAGGCAGGAAGGAAAGAAGGAAGGAAGGAAAGAAGGAAGGAAGGAAGGAAGGAAGGAAGGAAGGAAGGAAGGAAGGAAGGAAGGAAGGAAGGAAGGAAGGAAGGAAGGAAGGAAGGAAAGGAGGGAGGGAGGGAAGGAGGGAGAATCAATACAAACAGAGAGAACCAGTGGTATGGATGATCCAAGTCATGTTAGTTTAACTGTAGAATGCTTTATGTACATTTCCAAGGTGACAGATGCACCTTTCTAATTGGAGTTGGTTTAGGCTAATACAACAAACAAGCAAAAACAATTTGTGGGAAATGAACACAGGCCACCTTGACAGTCCAGGAATATACTGGACATCAGGGGAAGTTCATTTTCTCCTCAATTTAGCAAGCATTTTTATCAAGAAGCCATCCAATCTGTACATCTTTGATCCAGGTCAGACTTTGTTATGGTTAATTGCAAAGAAAATAATATAGAACTGAAAGTATGATTATATTTCTTCATAAATGTAGGAAGGACTAAGAGATCCTTAATCCAGGGTTTGTTCAAGTTTTAGAAACAAGGAGAACAGAGTATGAAAAATTAGGGAAAACTGATAGAAAAACCTCTCTATATGTATTCCAATCCTTCCTCCCTTCGAGCCTTATATTCCAACCAAATCAGTCTGCTTATTTTGTTCTGAACTTAGCATTCCATTTCCCACCTCTGAGCCTTTGCAGATTGACATTCCAAAAACCCAGTACACCTCTCCTTTTTAGAATCCTTAACTTCTTTCAATGCTCAGCTACAGTGCCAGTTGCTAACTGGCAGGGTGTTTCCTGACCCACCAAGCCATGAGCATCCTCTTCTTCATCATCAAAATATCATACATTGACATATATATATATGTATATACAAGTCTTACATTTTATCTTAGACAGCTTAGAACATAGGAAGTGTTTGCTTTTATTTTTTCACTCATTCATTCAATTCGTTCCTCTGCTCAGCTAGAACTATGGGTCTGATTTTGTTTTTTTTTTAGTTGTCTTGTATTCCTAATACTTATGGAGCTTTGCACATAGTAGGAAATAAATATTTGTTGAATAAAATTAGATTAGATTGCATTGGATTGGATCTTAGGAGAGCAAAATGTTCAGGTAACCCCTGGGAATTTTAGCCAAATCATCAAAAATAACCCGGATGTGAGAGATAAATTGGAGACACAACTCAACAAGTATTTATTATGAGAATCTACAATGTGTGAGCTACGAGCTATGGATATGAAGATGTACTCTACCATGTGTAATCTGCCCCTGCTTAAAGAAAGTCCAGATTTCTGAATCTCTTCTGACTATTTTCAACCCCAGAGTCTCCAGCCCACACTCACTCCAGTCCTGGTGCTATTACCATATTGGGGAACTGTTCAGATTTGGCCAGGGATGTAATTCTGAAATGACTGAAATAGAAAAAACTGTTGTCCGTATGGTCAAGGGAAAAGTTAAGCACCATCAATTTGGCAGTGATTTCAATGGTTGTGACATGTCATCTAAGAAGAGGAATGGCTATGACTTCAGAGAACTTTGAGTGAAATCCTTCCTAATTAAGACCAAATCCCTGAGTTTCTCAGGACCAATAGTTCCCTATTAGTAAAACTCATAGGTTTGGACTGGATGACACCTTAGTCCCTTCAACCTAGGCATCTCATAATTCTCATAATTCTAAGTATTATTGTCTTTATTTTGCAGAGCTGAATCAGAAGGCCTAGAAAGAGACGCCTTGCTCCTGAGTCACCCAACTCCTTGCATGGTACATATGGTGCCGGCAGCCCCACGGTCTAATCCTCAGTTGACACTGATTTTCAGCACAATTCTCTATCATCTGTTTACACTTCCCTCCTCCCCCCCCCCCAGTCCCCAGTCCTCCATTTACTACCTTGTGGATGTAAATCAAAACCAGATCTACTCCACACCACAATTCAGAGCTTTAATGAATGAGGAACCATCATTGTAAAGAGTCCTAATTGTGAAATGTACCAGAGAAAGTCAAGTCAACTCAATTCAATAAACACACATTATCTATTCTGTATGCAAGGCCCCATGCAAGGACTTAGGGGAGACACTGTGAGAAATAGGAGGAGGCTCTGCCCTCTGGGCTGTACAATCTGAGAGATGCTATGAACTTTCACTAAACAGGCTCTTGAGAGAACTTTCACTAAATCAGCTGAAAATAGTAGAGGAAAAAGCTTCTGAAAAGTCAAATTTAACCACTGGAATTTTTTTAAAAGATATTTTGCCTATTGCCTTTGAAGTTACATTAGATTTTTTTTTGAAATTTTTGATCCAACCCAAGATTAACACTAATAAAAATTCTGACCAACTGTTAGTCTATTTGTCTGTTTCTCTTTATCTTTCTCAATTTGTCTTTCTCTATCTGTCTGCCTCTGTCTCTCTGTCTCTACATCTCTCGTTTCTGTCTTTTTTTTCTTGCTTTCTCTCCATCTCTCATTCTCTTAATTCTCCCATTACTGTAATATTGTTTACATCTTCATAATGTCTTGGCATTGCTAGAGATGACTTGGGTCTCAAGCAGTTCTGAGGCCTCTATTCCCTAGAAACTCAGGACTATCAACCTGGATTATATCAGCTGACTTCATCAACATGTCAACTGACCCCAGAGTGGGCATGACTGCTGAGCTAGCTGCATGGGATTTCAGAAAGAAAACACACACACACACAGAGCAATGTCAAAATGGGCCCATCTGCTTAGCTTTATCAGGAACAGTTCTGAGAAGGACGAGTGAGTTTGCAAAATTCCTCGGCTGAATTCAGTTGCCTTTCCATGGGGATTTCCTCAGGAGGAGAAGCAAAACAGATAAAAATGTAAGCCTGGTGCCAGAGCAGTATAATTGTGGGGGATTGACTTTAGGGGGAAGTGAATAAAATTCAAATATATGAGGTTGGGGTCTTTGTACTTTTAACCCCATCAGATTTTCAATATAACAACAGTATTTTAAAAAACCATTTCAATTTAGTCTTTATATATCCAGAATATCTCACAGTATTGGGCACAGAGAAGGAGAATAATGAATGTTTGTTGAATTGATATCGAATTAAAAGACAAGCATGAAAGAACTTCCCAGGAATACTCAGATGTCCTCAAGAAAGGATAGGATTATTTCTCTGAACCTCTGTTTCCCACTCTGTGAAATGGGAATCAGTCTTTGGTCTTCCTCCCCCATCCTTACCTCATAGGGTTGTTGCCAGAGAAGGGATTTATGAACCTCAAAGCACTGCCTGAGTATGAATTGTTATTATTAATTTTTCAAAAGGTAATAAAATGCCTCCTCCACCAGCTGGGTTTAGTTCTGATTTGTTTTGAAAATGAAATCCAGGCTTGTTCACCTCTGCCTCCTAAAATCCTTAGCTTTTTCTACAAAAACCCATTCTTAATTCTGCTCCAGCTTCTAGAAAGTGAAATGAATAATGTCAGGAAGGTGCCAGTTCAAATTTGAGCTCTTTTTAGTTGGGCAAGTCATTTAACCCCATTTGCCTCAGTTTCCTCATTTATAAAATGAACTGGAAAAGGAAATGGCAAATCACTCCAGGGGCTTAGTCAAGAAAATACCAAATGGGGTCACAAAGAGTCATACTTGACTGAACAATGACAACAAAAAAACCAGTTCTTCCTCTCCACCCAATACTCCCACCTACCTTCCCCCATAGGTATTATTGTCCTTATCTTCTAAATTATAGGTATAATATGTATTGTGTGTATATATATATATGCATATATATGTGTATATATATATATATATATATATATATATATATATATCCCTCTACCCCCAATAGAATATAAGTTCTTACAGGATAGGAATTGCTTCTTCATGGTTTTTATCAGTTGAATTTATAAACCCATATATGGAACACAATATTAGGATTTGCAAGCATGTTTATGAATGCTGACTGTTTAATTGTGAACATTAAAGTAGGAACTATCACGATTTTGTGCTGGAAGAAAGGGAAGGGAATAAGCATCTATTAAGTGACTTGTATATTTGAAGCACTTAATAAATATCTCATTTGAGCCTCACAACATTACTAGGAAGGTTGATAATACTCTTATTCCTAATTTAAAATTGAGGAAACTGTCAGACATGAAGTGACTTGCATCTGAGCATCTGAGGCTAGATTTGAACTCAGGTCTTCCTAACTCCAAGCCCAGATCTCTAGTTGCCTTCTCAAAACAAAGACTATCCAACTCTGTTCCGTCACTTAACAAGAGAGAAAATGGAGACCCAGAGTCATTAAATTACCCTTCCAAGGTCAGACTGGTAGTAAATGACAAAGAGAATTTGAAACCAAGGCTTCCCTCTACATAAGGAGTGCTCTTGCCACCACACCATGCTACCAACAATCAAGACCTATTATTTTAGAGATTTGATTTCTTAGAGATCTGAGCCCAAGTTCAGGTCAGATCAGCTCCTTGGGAGTGATTTTCTGACAGAACTAGCCGAAAAGAATGAAATGCCAGGAAAAGACTGGGAATCTAATCCTTGGCCTGGTTAAGACCGTGTTTATGTGTTTATGTCTAACAGAGAGAAACTAAAGGCTCATCACTTTCCCCTAGAAATAAAATGAAGTGGTTTCCCCTTTTGACCTGGTGCTTTTGCTTATTCCCACAATCCTCTATTCACCTCAGTTTCTTTAGGACTTTCACTCCCCAGACCGCTTTCATCCTCCCCCTCCCCCATCTAAGAAGACTATTTGATGGACTTATGGGAAAAAAAGGGAGAGAAGTTGTAATACAGTTGGAAGGAAACCAAGGGGTCTTTCTGCTGAATCTTCACAAAGAACTCTGTACTTTGGTGCCCATCTCTACAGTGCCACTTTCTGTGGGCAGGGCATTTCCCCTCTCTGAACATAGAGCATCATAAGCAGAGTTGAAAGAAATCTCTTCTAGTCTGGGGTTTGGGCATTAATGAGATGAAATCAGTAAATACAGACAGGGGGGTTACATTTTAATTTTCACTAACCTTTGGAATCCTCTGTATTTTTTTTTTTTGTATCTTAAAAGCATTATTCTGAAATGGTATCAGTAGACTCCTCAGATGGAAAAGGAGACCATGAATGCAATAGAATAGGCATCTCATTCCATGAAAGGGACTGCACCAAGCACTTTGCAAATACTGTTTTGTGTAATCCAGATAATAACCCTGTCCCCAGGCCCAGCATTTTGTCAATTTAGTCACCTAGCTGCCTCCTGACTTCCCCTGAAACTGAAACTTTGACAGTGTAATCTAAATCAGACTGTGGTGTGGGTGGAGCCTGGACTCATCTTCCTGAGTTCAGATCAACCCCACACTTACCAGTCAGGTGATCGGGGCAAGTCACTTAACTCTGCCTCAATTTCCTCGTCCCTTAAATGAGCTAGAGGAGGAAATGGGGCACCACACCAATAGTTTTGCCAAGAAAACAAATGGGGTCTTGAGTTGGACACAACTGAAAATGACTGGCTGCCCCCCCCCCGCCAAAAAAAAAGTCTGAGCACTTCCTTTTTTTAGAGAAGAGCAAATAATCACAAAGAAACAGTCACTTGATTTATAGACTGAGTGATTGCCCAAGGTCGCCTAGGTAGGAAGTGACAGAGCCAACAGTTGAATCCTGACTGAGAAATCAAGCAATAAGCATTTATTTAGAACCTGTTGTGGATCAGGGGCTGTGGTAGGTGATGAAAACATAAAAACAATGAAAGAGCCCTTGTCCTCAAGGAGCTTACAGTCAAGCAAAGGAGATACTATTTCTTGAATGCTCTCTTCATTATGCCTATTACAGAAGTATTTTAAATATTGGTATATAGAGATTATTTCTTGAATGCTCTTTTCAATGTCTTTAGTACAGAAGTATCTTAAATATTGGTATATAGATACTATTTCTTGAATGCTCTCTTCATTGTGTCTTTAGTACAGAAGTATCTTAAATATTGGTATATAGAAAATATATTTGTCATAAATATAAGACTGGAGAGACAATGAGCAGCTGTTTGATCTTATCACCATGCCCATTGTTCAACTCCTTACTCTTACCACATTTCTAGAGCACGTGAAGATTTTCCAAGGCCCTTTTCCTGTACTGTTATTGGTTATTATTATTAATATTATTGTTATCGTCATCATCCTCATCATCAATAGTGCTACTACTTCTGGTAGGAGAGAGGAGACAGTCTTCCAAACAGGGTGTCCAGTTAGTCAAGCTTCTGAACCAGACCAACCAGTGCCCCTCAAAAAACAAAACTGCTTTTCAAATTCAGACCTCAACTTTCCAAAATCTGTCTCTAATTTCAAACTCAAATAAGCGCCCAGCATGGCGGCCTTTGTTTTGTTCTTTCCTCTTCAACTCCTCCCTGTGATTGCATAACAAAAGTGTCTAAATTCACACCATCTGGCCGATAAAGACACTGGCCCCACTGGCCGGCTGGCCCATCTGATTAGGCTCCTGTCTAGCCTGAGCCTTGTGGCGAAAAGTCACAGCTGTGGGGCTTTGGAGCCCTCAATACAACTCTGTTATTAGCCAGCTGTAGGCCTCGAGACTACTTCTGTTCAAATTATAATATCTTTTAACCCTCTGAGCATTGAGGGCGCAGGGGCGGCTGGCAGCAACAGACCGGAGGAGAGTTCTCTTGGCTAATAATTGGCAAAATGAGGAAGGGGAGGGGGACAGTTGAGAAGACTAGAAGTAAAGTGATTCCTGGAGAAATAGGGTTTCCCCCCAACTTTGTGGCTCTCCCCCCTACAGATGGGTGCCCTCTTTCCACAGGAGGCTCCTTAGAATCCAGTGGCCAAGAATGCTGGGGACACGGGGGAGTGTGTTCGGTTATGTCGAGGACTTAATGCAAATGAAACTAATTATGTTCTCTAACCACTCTGGACCTGGGCCTTCAAATCCTCCCTCCCAAGTTGTGGAGGCCCAGGGATCTGTATTGCAAAAGTTGCAAATCAGGAGAACTTTTCTTCCCCAATCTAATGGGAAGGGAGCCTAAGAAGGAGGCTGCCTGGGGATGTGGTTTAGTAAGAGCAGAATGGATTGCATTCGTACCTCCGTTAGTGGCACACATAGAGAGGCATTTGATTGCCCCCCCCCAATCCCATGATTTGGGGAAATATTAACCTTATACTTGACTTTTATTTAGTCGTTTCGAGTGGATACCGGCCCCCCCCCCCTAGGGCGAACTCTTAGGACTTTAAAAAATTTTGGTCTCCTTTAGTTCCTGACCAAAATTCTAGGTTTTTACTGTTGGGGATGGGGGGGGGGGGGGGTGAGAGGAGATTTTTTTTTTGTAGGTGAGAAACCTAATTTGCTTGGGCGGGGGGGGGGGGGGGGGGGGCGGTCGGGAATCTACTCAGCGGAACACTCCTCCAGGATGCAGATCGACTGCTTCCTCTAGCAGTCTTGCCCAGCTGCCTGAGGATACAGGGAGGATAAGGGACTGGTCCAGGGTCACATAACTCAGATGCCACTGATACAGGATTGGAAACCAGGGCTAAGTGTTCTGATCACCACTGCCCCTGAGCCCAGCACCTAGCCGATGATTGATAAATTCTCCTTCTGAGAGATGGGGCAGCTGGTCGGGGTTAGAGAGAGCTAATAATAGGGGTGAGAACTGAGAGAGAGAGAGAGAGAGAGAGAGAGAGAGAGAGCTTCACCCACAGCGAAGAATCTTAACAGAAAAGGAGGGTGGGGGGAAGACTGGGAGGGGGGAACAATAGCCAAACTCTGCTGTTCTCCAAACTGCCGAGAAGTTCCAGTGCATTAAAATTTTATATTCTGTTGCTAATGCAGACTAAACTAGAAGCTTTTAAAAATTGATGCCTGCCGCCTCTTATTTAAACAGCATAAAATAAGGAGCCTTGGATTAGGCTTCAAAACCAAATAGCAATCCCGCAGTCAGGCGGGTCCTGCAGCGGGGTGGGGTGGCTCTGGCTCTTTTAAATGGCTAGGTGTAGTCCGCCAGACAATGGGCAGTTCCTTCTCTGGGAGGGTGTCTCCAAACAAAGCCGGTTAAGGGGCAGCGGGAGGAGAGGGGTTCTAGGACTCTAACTCTAGTCCTCTGATGAGCCGGCCCGAGGCCCTGTGCTCTGGAACTAGGTATCACCCAGAAAGGAGCTCTCCGGATTGCTTCCCGGATTAACCAGGCCCGTAGAGACCCGGCCGGCGGCTGCGGCGGGTAGCCGGGGCTCAGAGAGATGAAGCGACCCCGGACCTTGACGGGAAAGGAGGCCGGCCTCCGCACCTCCGGGGAGACCCGGTGGCCAAAGGGACCTTTAGGTTGGCCGAGTTTCTCGGGCTGGTATTTGGGCAGACCCGAAAGCAAGCACGTCGGGTGGTGAAGGTTTCTCTCGGCCCCCGCTGGGGAAGAACCAGAGCAGCCAGCAAAGAGGCCAGAAATTCATCTAGGGGCCTCTCCTGACTGGAGAAGAAGGGGGGGGGGGGGGGCTTCAGGCTCGGGGATGGGGTGAAATCAGGAAGGAAGGGGTGCCTTCTTTCCAAGCTGGAGGGGAGAAAAAGCTGTTTTCTCTTCAAGCGGGTGGACTCGTTAGAAACCAAAATCGAAGCAAGAAATTGAGAAGAAAAACTGAGAGTCTGGCCTCTTCTCCCCCCTCCCTCCAAAAAAAGATTCTCTTCAATCCAGTCTCCCCCCCCCCCTACATTGTGAGATTTCTAAAGCCATCTTTCCAGCCGAGGAAATCACTAACACTGCCCCCCTTCCTGAAGCCCCTAAAATACTGGAAACGAGGGGATTGGATCCCATTAAATCCTTCAAGTGAAGGAGCCCAGGAGGTGGGACAGACCAGCCTAGCCCCAGAGAAGTGCATGAACCAGAAGTCAATGCTTAGCTTTTCCCGACTGCAAATAAAGGTTTTCCTAATCCTCCCCCCCCCCCCCCCATAGGACCCAGGCCCTCAAGAACTTTCCCTAGAAAAGGAGCTGCTATGGCCCTCAGCTGTAGGTCGGAGGGCCTGGCCAGTCCCTGGAGGCCCTAAGCAATTTCCCTTCGAGGTGAAATCATAGGTGAGACATTTCCGCGCGCGGGACAGAACTTAGAAAACATCCAAAGGCTGTTTTATCTGCCTCCTCTGAGGCCGCCTCACATCCAAAGTCTCCCCCAGCCCAAGGCGAGACTTAACACTTCTGCCGCGGGCAGTGATGGATTAAGAAGATGCCAGTCCCTTTCACTGAGGCTAGCCCGGGTCAAGGCTGGCCCCCCCATCCCCGGGGTGGCCTCCGCAGCAAGCAGGGTCCCGTGCCGTGTGGGGAGGCTAAGCTGGTTCTCTTTTGAGGGGTCATCCCTTGTCCTTATGCTGGGGGATTTTGTAAAACGGGCCACCCCTGCAATTCAAGGGTTTTCTTCTCTTTTTTTTTATTTACCCCTTGCCTGAGCGCCAGCGTGTTCTCGTCTATGCCATGGAGACTGTCTAACCCCATTCCAACCCGGTTCAGGTCATCTCTATTGGGCAATTGGTTGTTTATTCGATTTCCAAGATTCTTGGAGGGGTCCTAGGAAATTTGTGGAGAAGGGGGCTTTGTCTACAATAGGAACACACCTGCTCCCCCGTCTATTCTCCCCTTCTAGCCCTTTTAACCCCTGTCCGAGATATCCACTCGTGGGGTCGGGCAAGGAGAGGCAGGAGCCCAAGATGGCAGAAGGGTCTCTCCATCTCTAGTCTCGAGTCAAGGGTCTCCTTGCGTCTCTCCCCGTCTCGCCCTCTCTTCAGAGAATCATTGAGCGACGTCGCAAACAACAACAAAAAAAGTCCACTTACCTGCACATAACTTCGTGGGTGAGGAGGACTCTGCACATTTCGGGGTTCTTGTTCTGGCCCTCATAAGCTATGGGCTGCCAGGAGAAGAGAATGAAGGAGAGAGAGAGAGAGAGAGAGAAAAGGAAAGACGAGTTTAAAACAAATCCAACCAACTTTCTCCTCCTGCACTTTTTAAAGGTGATTTCCCAGGTAGCAAAGGCGAGAGGGATGAAATGGACAACTGAGGCAAGGCCTAGGAAAATGTGGGAAGAAGGTTACAGAATACCACCTTTCTGCCACATCGTAATGTATCTCCGGGGGGAAATATTTTTTGCCTGAATCCCCTTTGCCCGAATTGTTCCAAATTTGCCCTCCCTTTGAGATCGTCACCCGGGGCTAGTTGGCTGTTAATTAGAAAGGGGGCTTCTCCCTACTCGCTTTTCTTTGTCACTGGTACCTCTCAGTCGACGGGGACCCCAAGGCTTAGCCGTGAATTTGGAGACCGTCTAGAGGGAGCAATGAGTAGGAAAAGAGGAGAGGCTGGAGGAAAATGAAAAGGGAGAAGGCAGAGAAGGTTTGGGGGAGAGAAGGAAAGGAAGGGGGAGGAAGGGGGAGGAAAGGGGGCCCAAAGGCGGCCCGCTCAGCTCACCTGCTTCGTGACCGAGTCGATGAGTCGGACAAAGAGGTCCTGTTCTGTCCTGACTCCTGGGAGGGGGAATACAGAAGGCAGAGATGTCACTCATTCGGCCCCGCCAAATGTATTTATACAAATAAATAGATGAGAGCTTTGAAGTTACCCAAGGAAAAGAGAGTGTGAAACTCCGGTGCGTGGGAGAACGCAAGGTTATTAAGCTTGAGTGCGGTGTAGCCCCTTAAGTTTTCTACTTTTTCTCTTTGCTCAGCAACCCCTGGGGGCTCAGGCCGGACTCGGTTTCCCCGCTAGATCAGCCTCCCCTCTTCCACAGCTTACTTCCCCCAGACTGCTCAGCTTCTGTGGCCTCCCGAGTTCCTCCTCTGGAAGTCACCAGAGGGGTAGTCCCCATCAGGACTTCAGAGCTGCGAGTTCAAGTCCCTTTTCGTTTGAAAACCGCAAAGCCTCCCCCCTTTATCCTTTCCCCTTTCTACACTGCACAAGGTCTCACCGTTGCTGTAAAGGAGCTGTAGTTTGTAGTGGGTGCCGTTGTTGGTCTTCTCATTACCTTGTTCCTAGAAAGAGAAGGGATCCGAATTTTTTTCCCATCTGTGTTGCAGCGATGATGTCCTTCCCCAGTCTCCCACCCACCAAGGGAAAGGTCCCACTGGAGACTGCTTTTAGTCAAAGGCCCCCCATCGCCGGCCCTCGATAGCCCAGCTCCCGAAAAGTCCCAACCCGCTTTGGCATTTGGACCCGCCGCCCCCATCCTCGCCGCCCACGCTCCCAAACTCAAAAATGCCCCGTATTTGTGGAGACTGCAAAACCACGGCCCTTTGAGGACACAACGTCCTTCCCCAGAACCCGATTTTGTTCTTTGGATTTAAATCCATCTGAGTATGTGTGCCTGTGTCCACCGACATTAGGAGAAAGTGAGGCACGGGGGGAATGGATCTTGGGGAAAGATTTTGCTTGCCCACTTCCCCTCCCCTGGGCTCAAGCGGACCGAGCCCAGGGTGTCTTCACCTGCTTCTGAATTCGACATCTGAGCGCAAGGGGGTGTGCTGAAGTATTTCTTACCCCCAAACGCCCTCGGAAAGGTCAGGAGCCCGGCAGACAAATGGACGCTTAGTTCCTTGTTTTGGACTGCCTGCAGAATTCTCTGCATGCAAGTGACTTGGGCAGGGGCCCAGACATTAAAAGATAGACAGACAGACAGACAGACAGACAGACAGACAGACAGACAGACAGATAGATAGATAGATGGATAGATAGATAGATAGAGATAGATAGATAGATGGATAGATAGATAGAGAATAGAGATAAAGATAGAAAAAGATAGAGATTAGATAAAATAGAGATAAAGATAGAAAGAAAAAGATAGATACAGAGAAAGAGATAAAGAGATAGACAGACTAATATACATATAATTTTATATATGAGTATCTACAAATATATATATTTATATACACCGAGAGAGTGGGAAGGAGGAATTCTTCCGCCTGTTTTTTTCTTGACCGGTTTTATTTTTGAAAAGTCTTGAAATTGCCATTGCCCGAAGCGCCTACTGATGGAGAGTTAAGACAGGTCTAAGTTGAGGTGGAGGGGCTGTTCAGTTTGGGGGTGAAAAGAGGAGAGGAGAGGAGAGGCAGAGGAGGCGCCGGCGCCGGGAGAAGTAAGGGGTGCTTTCTAGCTTCTGGGAACGAGCCCCCCATTCATCACCCCGGGTGAGCCTAGCTGCCCAGGGCCGCGCAGTGACAGATGGAAGGACTCTCTGCTCCTTTGCAGAAGGGCATTATTAAGGACCCTGAGTGCGAAGGGGGGGCGCTGGTGGTGGGAAGAAAACAAACAAACCACTCCGCTCCAGCCCCCACCCCGTCTCCTTACTTTGTCGTTTTCCACGAAGTCCACGAAGGCGGTCCTCTCGATCTCCACCGGCTGGCCCTGCCGATCGTACAGGGCCAAGACGAAGTGGAAAAAATTGGATTTTCGCAAGTTGGAAGGAGGCTGTTTCTCAAAATGAGCCCGAGACAGGGCTACGCCGCTGCGGAAGAACAGAAGAGAGCGGGGTGGGAAAGGGGGACCCCAGAAACGCTGCTCTTATACTTTTATCCAATATCTCTCTTCAAAGAAACCGAGGGAGCCCTCCCTGCCTTTCCCAGAAGCCAGACCCCCAAAGTCTCTGGAAGGCATTGGTGCCTCCACCCCACGCCGTCAGAAACTCGGCCTTCGAGAATAAACTTCTGCACCTGGGGTAACCAATCTCTTCAGAGTTGGACCCTGATGGATATTTTGCCAAAAGCCCCCCAGTCTCGTGGGAGGTTACTCTAATGGAGTCTGGGGGAGCATCAAGTTCAACCATCTTAGATGTGGGCCCGGCCGAAGTCCCCTGCTTCTCGGTTTCGAACTGAACCAAACCCCCATCCCCGGGGGGGTAGAGGCAAGTCCTTCCTGCCTAGTGTCTCTCTGCCCCTAGAGTCTGAGAGTACTGACAGAGCCCCCCACGTTTGTGTTTCATGCTCTAAGCAGCCCCGGCCCACCCCCTGCCCGTTCCTCCGGGCCTCTCTTGCTGTGCCAGTTCCTAGGCTGGGTGATTTAGGAAGGAGCAGAGAAAGGGAGAGGTGTGGAGTGCGGTTACCAACCCGATTTTTCCTATACTGTAGTTAGAAGCAACTTCTTTCCTTGGAGAGGGGGCACCTCGCCATTCGGGGCTGAGAGGTGGTTTTGCCCTCGTTCTAGAAAGGGTGCCCTTCTCTTTGCGTCTAACCAGCCCCCACACCCTTCCAGGGAAGAATCCTAAACTGCCGAAAGAACCAAAACTAACTCCTGAGATAGCAGCCCTGGGAAGAGGCAGCGTCCAAGGGCCGAGCTGGGGCAGCCAAAAACCAGGTCCCAGGTCCCACTTTCCCCGGGCTCAGCTAAAGGCCTTAGCCACCCCCCAGGCTTTGCTTCTCCAGGAACGTCCTGCTCATTTGGGACCCTGATTGTGTCTGGCTGTCTTTCAGTCCGAGGGTCTTAACTCGCTTTCGGTCTCCCCAGTTGGAGCCCCGGGTAGGGAGAAGGGTGACTTCGAGGGAACAACCCAGGGGTGGTGGGACCGGGGAACCCCAAGTTTTATTAAAAGTTGAAAAGTTCTCCCGTGAGGATGACTATCCTCCCCCCCCCCCAGGCGAGGAGGCCGACAGAGGCTTGGGCATGTCTCCCCAAGGGGGGAAAGTGAGGTCGAGGGGTCGGGGTGAAGGGACAGAAGGATGGGTGAGAGCATGGAGGGCTAGAAGGGGTGCGGGCGTGCACTCCTGTGCCTCAGTGAGCGTTCCGGCTAGTTGCCGAGCTGCCAAAGGACACCTCCCAAGCCTCGGGGTGCTCTCTGCGCTCGGAGAAGGGTCACCAAGAGCGCTTACTATCTCCTAACCGAAACTGCAGGCGCTTTCACTCTTAAGAAAAATGATCCAGAAGGGCAGAGGTGAGACGGAAAGACTCAGTTTCTCTCCCAGACCACCCGAGGAAACAACGGAATCCCTGGTTTCTGGGGTGAGCCCAGGAGCCGCCCCGGCGCTCTCTTCTCGGGGAAGTTGCAGCTGCCTCAGTTCCAGGGCTTCGGGAGCTGGAGTTTCCATCCACAGGAATGAGTCTGGAGAATTGCTCAGCTCCAGGGGGTGAAGAAGAGGGAGTCGTCCCCAACTCTCCCCGGGAAAGCTGGGCGCTTGGAAAGAGCCTCCTGCGACCTGAGAAAGTCTCTGCCTCGATGGGGCCGCTCCCCAGGCGGACTGCGAAAAGAAGGAAGCCGGCCTCCGAAGCTCAGCCGCCTGGCCCTGAGAGGCCGGGTTGGCCGGGCCGGGCTGGGCCTGAGCTGTCCTCCCATCTGCGTCAGGCCTCTGAAGTCGCTTAGAGAGGAATGGCCCTGACCTCCAGGCCCAGGGAACGGGTTCGATCCAACCGGGCCCAGCGAGAGGCGAGGCAGTTTCTCTAGGAAGGGGTTTGGAGGCGAGCTAAGAAAAGGGGAGAGGGGGAAGCTTGGTGGTGGGAAGCCCGCCCTGGGTGGAGGGGAGCAGAGCCTTGGAGCCCTCAGAGCAGCTGGGGAGGGTGAAGAAGGGCAAGTCAAAAACAATAACGGAGGGGGGAGAACGAGCAGCAGACCGCTGCGGGCTCGAGGCAAAAGGAATCCAACAGGCGGCCTGCTTTGGAAAAGGGAGACTTGGGGCCCCGAAGATGGCATTTCTTTTGCCTCCATGTCAGCTTCAGGGACCTCTGAAAACAAGGAGAAGAGAAGTTTGCGGCTCCTGGTCATGGAGCAAACTGCTCTCCTCTCCTGGGGTCTGTTCGTCCTTTCCTTTTCCTTCCCCTTCTTCCTTCTTCCCTGCCAGTCCTCTCCTCCTTTATTTTTTCTTCTTGCTTTCTGCGTGCGTTTTCCTCGTCTTCCCTCTTCCGCCATTCTTTCCCTTCTTCCTGACTTTCCCTCCTCTTCTCCAACTCGCCCTTCTCCCTAGTTCTCTTCCTTCGTTTTCCCCTTCTTCTTCTCTTCCAGCTCGGCATTTCCCTTTGGGGCTTTCTTCCTCTCCTTTCCCTGCATCCATGCATCCCTTCCCTTCTTTTGCTTTTTGCTCCCTTCCTTTCCCCCTTCCCTTCCTTTCCTTCCCTGCGCTCTCCTTCCCGGGACTTCGCAGCCTCTCCCGCGGTTCGGCTCCCCGCAGTTTCTCGGGGCTGCCTCGCTGGCTCCCTCCCGGAATGGAGCCGCCTCTTCCAGTTGGCCGTGGCGTCGCCAGCCCTGCAGCCAGGCTGGCCTGGGGGGGTGGGGGCGATCGGTCCAAATGGCAGGATGGTGGCGGGGGGGGGGGGGGGGGGGACTCCCGAGTTTAGGGCGAAAGCTCTCCTTTCTTGTCCTCTCAGGTGGTGGCGCCGCATGACAGCTGCTCGCTAACTGGGGTCTCCCTCGCTGCCTCCGCCTCGGGCACCACCTCGGGCTCCGGGGGAAGTGACAGCTGAGCTCCCGGGCCTCGGGGACTCGGACCCCGAGCCGGGGGCGCTGGAGGCGCCGAGCTGGCCTTGGAAACCCGGAGGAGTGGGTGCGGAGGGCCAGGGAGGATGGCAGAGTGACAGCGGCCACTCGGAGCCTCGATCGCCTTCTTTTTCAACCGCCAGAGGGAAAGTGGACCTGGAGAGGTCCCTCCATGAAGCCGGGGTGTTCGGAGAAGAAGGTGACAGATGGAGAGAGCAGCAACACGGCGGGGAGAGAGGCGAGGGGAAATGAAAATGACAGAGGGGAGAACGCAGCAGAGTGGGAGAAGCAAAGCGAGGGGCGAGACGAGAGAAGGCAGGAAAGGGGAAAGGGAAGGAGGAAGGAAAGAGAGAGAGAGACGGCAGAAGATCTGAGCCCAGATCTGCCCAGCCGTTGCGGAGAAGACCACGACCTCAGCGAGGGGACGAAGAGGTGAAAATGGGAAAGAGGAGAGAAAAGGCAGAGAGGAGGGAAGAGAAGGAAGGGGGGTGACGGGGAGGGGGCTGGATAGAAATTGATTTACCTTTGTGCAGCCACGTTTGCATCCACCACTCCGACGTTTCGAACCCAGGACCGGACCGAATCCATCTCGGCGCCTAGAGCTTTCTCTTTGAGAGTTGGTCCTCTTCCTAACGTATCTTGAATCCCAAACATTTAAAAAGCCTGATCCACTAAAACAGCCGCCTCTTTAAAAAAAAAGTGTGTGTGTGTTTGTGTGTGTGTGTGTGTGTGTGTGTGTGTGTGTGTGTGTGTGTGTGTGTGTGTGATGGCCAGTATCCACCGAGTCCTGGCTAGGCACGAGACTGGCACAGCCAAGGGTTCCTTCCCCCCACCCCCAAAAACGTCGAAGTCCTCGAAAGAGAGCGAGAGTCAAAGTTTGGGTGTGGGCCTGGGTCGGCTCGCAGCGGCTGCTCGGCGAGGTAGGCCTCCGTCAAAGTTTGGCTGCCTCGGCCTCCCCTGCCCGCCGTCGGCAAGTTCGCTCCTGCGGCCGGCCTTCCCCTGCGCGCGCCTAGAACATCCTTCCCTCCGCAGCCCGGCCCGCATCCAGAGAGCGTTCGCCGGCCAGGAGCATCACCTGTTTTCTGGGAGAAGCAGGAGGAGATGGACGGCTGCCTAATCTCGCCCCCTTCCTCCCTCCCAGCCCCCCTCCCCTTTCCTCCCCACCACTCCAACTCCAAACCAAAAAAAAAAAGGTGGGGTGTCGGGGGGTGGTGAAGGAGGGGGGTGGGGTGGAGAAAAGCCCAGGATGGCTTGTCAGAGCCAAGGGAAGAAATGGATCTAGTGAGAAGCTGGCTGCTCCGAGAGAGGGGGAGCCGGGATGCAGCCGCTCCGAGGCCCCATGAATGGGTTACTGCGAGCCGAGGGCCACCCCGAGGAGGCGGAGCCCCCCTTCCCGATAAGGACAGCTCATTTGCATAGAGGCGCCCGATTGGAGGGCGGCGGGCGAGCCGGAGGCGCCCTCCAGCCCCTGCCCAGCTCCGGCTGCCTCGCCGTGTCCCGGAGGTGAGAGCTCCCACCTAGCTCTCCCTCCCGGCGCTCCCAGGGCGCCCGGAGAAGTTTTCCCTTCCACCGGCCGCGCTCGGCTGTCTCGGGAGCACGGGAGCCGGGCGCTCCGCCGCGGGGCCCGGCCAGCTGCCGCCTGCTCGGTGCGCGCCTAGGGCGCGCGGCTCGCTCTCCGGTTCCAGACACCCACTGGAGGCAGGCTCCGCCACTGCCTCTTTATGTATGAACGCCTACACATTTGTAAAGACAGGGAGAGTGTGGGCCCACACGCGCTGCGGTGTGGGGAAACTTTGCCCCTGGAGCTGATCGCTACCAGCCTCCCCACCGGCTTCTCCACGGACTCGGGGACCCGCGCGCTTTATTTTGGAGCCTCTGGGCGGGCGCGTTGGAAGTTGTTTGGCAAATACTTCTGGTGGGTGGTGGAAGAGATGGGAGGAAGGAAAGAGGGAGCGACAGCCCCAGCTCTTGGGGAGGAGACAGAGACAGAGACAGGCAGTCAAATAATATTTATTAGGCGTGGGGTACAAAGGCAAAAACTAGACCCTGCTCTCAAGGAGCGCACAATCTAATGTTCCTCCAGGGCCCCCTTGTAGCTGCCAGAGAAAGACAGAGACAATAAGAGGGGCGAGAGTAGGAAAGAGAAGAGAAAGAAGAAAAGGGGGAAAGGAGAGAAAAGGGGAAAGCTGAAAGTCACGGGAAAGGGAAAGGGGGAGATGAAAGGGAAGAGAAAAAGTAAAAAAGAAAGAGAGCTTAAGAGAGGAGAGAGTAGGAGAAAAAGGGATAAAGAGAAGGGAAGAAAAAGAAAAAAAGGAAGGAAGCGAGGAGAGAGAGAGAGAACTTGGTTTAAATGTTGCCTACTAAGAAGGGGAAAAGGAGAAAAAAACCAGAAGTCTAACAGACAATCCAAGGAAGAACTTAGCGTCCTGGGGTCAGGGTAAGAGGCCAGTCAGTGTGGAGTGCGAGGGAGCCCCGAGCTTCTTCCACACAGACCCAGAAACACCCAATCGATTTAGGAATTTACAATCGCTTACTGAGGAGAGTAGCGATTGAAGGCCAGGTGGGGAGAAGGGGTGGGGGGCGGCGGCTCGGGATACCTAGTTCTCGGGGAGGGAGAGAGGGCGACCCGTCGCTCTGAACACATTCTGCGCCGATGCCGCAGGAAGGGAAAGGGAAGGACTGGCTGGGAGCGAAACTGGAGCGCAGCCGGGCGGCCACTAGCTGCAAGCCCAGCCGCACCTCTCCAAGAGCCGCTTCCTGGGTGCCCATTAAAAACCACACCGGCTGGGTGTTATTTTCATGCCCTCTCTCTTTTTGTATTCTGATCTGGGGATGAATCCTCTGCTGCTGCTGCGGTTGCTGCTGCTGCTGCTGCTGCGGAAATCTCCAACACCAGCGCGAAAACAGATTTGAGGACAATGAATGCAAATCTGGACTCCGAGGCCATCTGCCGTAGGAGACAATCAGCTGGTTCGGCGTTAAAGCGACAGCGTCTACATTTCCGAGCCTCATTAGGGGGTTGGGGGGGGGGGGGGGGCTTGCCTAAAGCCTGAAAGCTTTCCTAAGGCAGGGACTCTGTTTAAAAGCCAAGAAGGGGCAGAGGGGAGAGACAGAAACCGACTGAAACAGAGGCTGAGAAATCAGGCAAGAGGAAGAAAGAGAAGAGATAGAAACAAAAGAGACAAGAGAGAAAAAGACAAGAGAAGAGAGGAGAGGAAAGGACCGGGAGAAAGAGACGAGAGAAGGAAAGACCTACAGAGACAGACCCAAATGAGAGAATGAATGAATCAAGTTAAAGCATCGGGGGTTCATTAGCTACAGCGGATCCCTGGCCAGTGTATTTTGGGTTATTCCCCGCTAGAGGACAGACACATGGTTTCTAAAGGTCGTTTGCACAGGAAGGAGTGAACCTGACCTCAGTTTCAGAAAGTCCTCTTCTCTCTTTAGAAAGGTGCTAAGTCGTTTCTGCTGAATTTAAATTCGCTGTAGCCATGGGTATGAGATCTGATGTGTTTAAAGGGGATTATTTGAGAGAGAGATTTATCCTTCCCTGTTGGCTTTTCGATCTGTTTGGGAGCTGTCATAATGTTCAGAAGACTATCCATCCGGGAGAGTGGGAGCTTGATAAAGGAATAGGACCCCTGCTGGGAGCTGGGTGGGCAGCGTCATTTCTAGGTAAGCGCTAAGAGCCCAAGTCTGGATGGGGAAGGGGAGCCGGCCACAAGGATTGTAACGATTGTGGGAACAACTGCAACAACGTTGCAGCTTGTAACAGTGTTCTCACGGCTAATATCGTCCGTGGTTACATCAAGGTTACAATGTTGCGGTATCAGAAGGAGGAAACTCGTTACATTATTGCACTTTGGGAGAGTGCAGTTCCAACTTGGAGAAACTACAGCAATTCGACCTTCTTCCTCCTGCCACCTTCTTGCCTCCTCCTTTAGTTCTCAATCCGTGCCTTAAACTCCCTGACGTGAAAAAATCAAAATCAAAACCAAAACCCGCCGAGTTAGTCTTTTACTCCCCTCCCAATCCGTTGCCTCCATTCTCCCCCAGTTAGCTATGTCCAGTCCATGACCGAATAAAGGACACATGTTTGAGAAGTCCTTCCTTTCTATGATCTGCTGTTTACAAAAAAAAAAAAAGTGACGGGCTTGTTGACTTTTTTCCAATTTTCTCTTTGTGTGTGTGTGTGTGGGGGGGGTGAATAGGATCGTGTGTCCCTATAGATGTTCAGTCCACGGGTCTAATAATTAGAAGATCTTGGGGAAATTTTAGCAGCTTGTCCTCGCATGGGGAGGAAGAAGGTATTTTTGAGGACAATGGGGATCGTGGGGTCGAGGTCTCGCAGAAGAATCTGGCTGTTAGGGGATATCGGATGGTGTCAAAGGGTAGAACCCTGAGGTCAGGGAACACTTTCTCTTCGCGCCCGCGACAGCTGCCATCCAAATTTCGCACTTTGGAAAACAAATGAATTATCCCCTTGCTCCAACCAGTCTTCTCCCCCTCCCCCAACCCAGGCGACTGTAACCTCCATCTTCCTCCCTCCCTCGCCCATCCCCAAAGCCAAGTTAACAGACCCCTGGGGGACTTGAGTGGAGAAGAGAGGGGGAGGGGGGAAGGGTTTTTGGAGTAGCTGCCGAAAAGATCTTTGACATTCTGGTCTCCATTCCCCTTCTCAAGGAGCACACTAGGCGCCCTGGATGGGCAGTGGGTCGGTCATTGCCCTTCGGGGGAATTCAGAGAAGGTTCAAGGGCCGGCCCGACAGTGAGATGGAGTTGAGACTGTAAGCTTCTCCAGGGAAGGAACTGTTTCGGCTCTGCTGTCACCTCCAGCACCTATCACCTAGCAGGTTGAAGGAGGCAGTAAAAGCTCCCGGGCCAGAGGACGAACGCGGAAGATGGGGAGAGGGAGGCAAATGGTGTCTCTCCTCCTAACTATAGTTCGGTTCCCCCTCCTCCACCCAACACGTCTTCCTCCGAGCGGTGGACACCAACCCAGCCCCAGCCTGCTGTAGAGTAGGCTCGCAGCTCCCGGGGAACTTAGACGGAGCCATCACCAAGGCCAGGGTCCTAGCTGGACCGCAGCCACAAAGGACTTGCTGACTTGCGGGGTCGGGCCCCCGCCTGCGGGCTTCCCTCCCGCCAGCTTTTCCTCCCCTGGGGCAAAGCAAGTTTTCACTCTCCGTTCTGTCAAACGCTAAAGGAAAAAAAGAGTCCCCAAACGGAAAAGACATTTTCAGCCCAAGCTAGGGCGTCTTAGGAAAGGCCGTCGAATCTCGCTTCTTTCCCTCCTTTGCTTCTTTCCTCCTCCGTTTGTGAATTCTCAGGGATACTAAGTCTTCTCCTCCATTTCCCTACCTTCACCTGGAGGAACCCTTATTGCTCTTTTTCACCTTACAAAACCCAGAAGTCGCCCCTTCTCTCCAGCCCGGGAGGGTTCGACTGGAGTCCTAGCCGCCAGATGTATTCAGAGCTCATTCCCTGGGGCCCACTTGAGGGTCCAGCAGCCCAGGCAGGTGTGGGGCCTTTCCTTCACTACACACACACGCACACACACACAAACACACGCACACACACACAATGTGCCGTCCCTAGTGGAGAGAAGTGGGGGAACCAAGAATGGGAGAGGGGCGACTTCCCTGCCAAAGCCGAGCCTTTAGAGGAAACCAAGGTCTCCCACCCCCAATTCTGTTGGCTTGAATGTTCCAGATGTTCTCCTTGACGTGCCCCTTCCTTGAGCCTGGAAGGAGAGGTGGCCCCATCACTCCTCTCCTTTCCTGATTCTCCCCCCAACACTTCCCCCCTTCCCGAATAAAATGTGTCCCGTGGGCACCTCATTACTTCATGCACTTTCCATTTTCGCCTTTCCAGTCTCCAAATTTTCCACGTTGCCATCTCTTTTCGGTGTAGCAGATTCGCAAGATTTAATAAAATCAAAACCTCACCGCCCTAGAAAGGAAAAAAAAAAGAGGTGTGTGTGTGTGTGTGTGTGTGTGTGTGTGTGTGTGTGTGTGTGTGTGTGTGGCCAATTTCTCAGCCTGCCTCTGTAGCCTGCAGTGAGCAGCACAGCCCTGGGGAACCAGCCCCGGAGACTTCCTTAGATGATTTTTAAGAGAAGTCAAATTTGGGGCAACAACACAGAAGCGCACGGGTAACGGGGGTCCGTCGGCCAGGGAGCAGGTACTGCCCACAAACGCCAGTTCGGTTCCCGAGCCGGGCTTATCCAAGTGAGGAAGAGGAAAAACTTGGAGCTGTGGCGGCTAGAACAGCTTCGAGGTTCCGAGATGAGAAAAACAGAGCGATCTTGGAGTCCCTCTGGTCTCCCACACACTTCCCCAGGCCGTCTCGCTTGTCTGTCTCTTTCTCATTTTCTATTTTCCACTTTCTGCCTCCTCTTGGTCCATCTCTGCCTCTTTGCCTGTCATTCTGCCTACCTTTGTAGATTTCTCTTGGCAAATGTCTCCTGTCCCTCTCTCTTTCTCCCTTTCGCCTCGATTTTCTCTCTCTCTCTCTCTCTCTCTCTCTCTCTCTCTCTCTCTCTCTCTCTCTCTCTCTCTCTCCTCCTTCCATGACTGTATTTTTATAGGTATGTGGCTCTATCATTAGACTTTAAACTCGGTTTGAGCCAAGATAATTTTATCCTGTGTCCTTTTCTCTCCAACCCTGGATCCATAGTCGGCCCCTTAATAAAGTCTGGGCCTCACTTCCTCTATCTCTTCCCCACTCAGTTTTTGTGCATCTCTCTCGCTCCCTCCTTCTGCCCCTCTCCATCTCTCTATCTTGCCCCTTCTTCCTGTCTCTCTCCCTCTCTGTTTGATTCTATCTTTCTGTGCTTTCCTGTGATGACTCTGTTTCTCCTTACGTATGTCTCTTCGCGTCTGCCTTTCGGTTTGCTTCTCCACTAGAATTCTTTCTCCTTTTATTTGGACGCCTATCGACAGCTCCCATTAGTTTTCCTTTTTTGCCGTCTCACACTTCCCCCCTTCCCCCAAAGCCATAAAAGTTTTCCCTCGGTATTGGCTGAGTGATTGCCCAAGTGAGAGAGGAAACCGAGGCAGGGAAGCGCCAAAGTGCTCGCCATCTGAAGTGAAACTCCAACAGATGCAAATTCTCAGTCCCCCTCCTCCAGCTCCTCGTGGTTTTTCCGCCTCCCACTTGGGAGTCTGGGCCTGAAGGAGACTGAGGGAGCACAGGGTGGGCGATGAAGAGCACAACTGTCCTGAGCCGCGCCGCTGGCAGGAGGCCGATGGAAGACTGGCTGGCTAGGGGAACTCCAGGAGCCCCACATTGGCGGAACAAAGAAGTCTAAGACCACCGAGGCTGCACAGAGCATTTCCAAGAGCCTCTGGATTTCAGGGGCCGGAGACTGGGAGGGGGGAGGATCGTTTTGTCCTCCACCCCCAAATAGTTCTGAACACAGTCAGCCTCGGGCCAAGAAGAAAGAATGGATATTCCAGTGAAAGGCAAAAAATGGCATCCGACAAGATGGAGAGCAAATGGATACAGACATACCCATGGACATGGAATAAATTCCTACCTAGGTTATGTATTTCTGGAGTCTTTATTTTCTGTTTCCTCTTCTCTTAAGGCTTTTCCTCTAAAATAAGGAGGCTTAGAAAGTTGAACTCAATTCTTCCTCTAAAGACATCTTAATCTTTCTGATCCTCAGTTTCCCCATTTTTAAAACTCGAGTAACAGTATCTGCCATATAGACCTATCAGGATTGTGGGTGAAATTCGATGTTGCCCGGAGAGATAACCTTAAGATACTCGCTGAGGGTCAGATGGCAGGATCCACTTGTTGTGCATAGGCAGGAGGGAGACAGAGTCAGAGGGGAGAGAACTAGCATGCGGGATCTGGGACTCCCCCGAGTCAGCCCCGATTTCCTAAGAACCAAGGCAGTCAGCAGGCAGGGAAAGCCCCCGAGATCTCCCGTTCCCTCTCGGATGGCACCGGAGGTGTGAGGGATGTGTTGATTATCTCTGTTGCTGCCGCGGCTCTGTATCGCCACATTTCACACGTATCCAGACACCCAGACACGATCGTTCGCACCCTGGCGCGCAGGGACCCCCCCAGGGCCCCTGCGGGCAGCTCGGGCTCGGAGGGAGAGGGGGAGGATCAGGAGGCCGGAATGGAAGCTACCTGGTGCGAGCTCAGGCCTCCCACCCGGCATCCACACAATTCGGGTAGCTTCGGGGAAGCCACATCTCCAATTTTCTCAGCGATTTGCTATTGGAGACGACTTTTGTGGTGGATTCGAGCTGGAGGGAACCCTCGAGACCCTAATGAACGGGGACAAGGCGGGTTGTGAAGTCAGACCCAGGTTCAACTCCTAGCTCGGCCACTGTCTGAGTGACCTTGGCAAGTCTCCTGTCCGACTGGACCTCGGTCTCTTCTCTCTTCCTCTATAAAATGAACTGTAGGTGGGACAGTGGCTAGAGCACCCACTCTGGAGTCAGGAGCCCTGAGTTCAAATCCCACTTCAGACCTTTGATACTTGCTTAGCTGTGTGACGGATGGACAAGTCACTCACACCAATGCCTTGCAAAAACCAAATGAAATCAAATAAAATGAAGTGGGGCCCTTGTAGTTCTGCCCAGACACATGAAGAGTCTGAGGCCTAGAGAAGTGAAGGAACTGGGAAGGTCTCGATTTAAACCCAGGTCAGCTAGCTCTCTTTCCTCAGTCTGGAAGCTGCCTCCCAGTGAGGAATCTAACCCAGACTGGGAACTCGGGAAGGCGATGGGATAGGGTCGTTAGCTTTCACAGAGGCATTCCCGCCCCCCCTCAGATCTCGAGAGCCCCCAGCCAGAGGCTCCCCGAGGAGCAGGGACAGGACTGGAGGCTGACTGACTTTTCCAGAACGTTTTCGAAGAATTTCAGCTTCCATTCCTATTAACTCACTTACCTTCCAAGCCACGAAGGTTTAGAGGCAGAAGATTCTGAGCAGGAAGAAGCCTTTGGTGAAATGGAGGCTCGGCTCCATCCAGTGACCTGGCCAAAGGCACCCAGATTGGACATGTTGGGAGGAACATTGGAACTAAGATCTGCTCCTCACTTGCTATTATTTGTCTCATGTACAGATGAGGAAACTAAGACTCAGGGAATGGTGAGTTTTCCCCCGGTGTCCTGTATCTAGCAAATAGCAATCCATCCAATCTAGCGATAGGAAGGAGGTTGCAGGAGATTACCGCCTCACTGAGGCAGAAGACAGATGCCTATGGGATGGGGAGGGGAGGCACTAGCGGGGAGGAAAGGCTTTTTAAGGAGAAGGTGTTGCTGGGGTTTAGTCTAATGAGGCATTAAGGATTCTGCGAGCCCGAAGTTAGGAAGGAATGTGTTTCAGGCGCGAGGGAAATGGGGAACGGCTTGGGCAAAGGTTCAGCGGTGGGAGATGAAGAGCTGTGCATGAGAAACAGAAGGAAAGTTTAGGGAGACTCTAGCACAGATGAAGGGGGGTAATGGGTCATAAGGCAGGACAGAAAAACTGAGGCAGACTGATTCGAACCCATGTCTTCTGACTCCAATCCTTTACTCCAACTGCTGGTAAATAGGCTGCTGAGAGGCAGCTGGCGGAGAGCGTAGAGTATTGGACTTGGGTTCAAATTCTGACTGTGACACCTATTAGCTGTGTGGCCTTGGGCAAGTTAGTTATCTTTTCTGAGGTTCAGTTTCTTCACTTGTAAAACAAAGAGGTCTGGACAAAGCCTTCGGACATCGTTCAGGGGTGGGAACTTCCAGAATCATTACCTCCATTTTACAGAAGGAGAAGCTGAGGCTCAGGGGGTGGGAACAGCTGTCTCGGCCCCCCAAACTGATATCTTTCCCACTTCCAGAACCATTACTCCCGTCTTACAGAAGGAGAAGCTGAGGCTCAGGGGTAGGAAATGACTATCTCGAATCCCGAAACCATGAGAAAAGTCTTCTTATGACCCCAGGCGGACTCGCAGGCCGCCCAATCGGAAGGACCTCCTGTAATGCCACCTCCGCAGCCACAAGTCTAGCCGGAGGATGCCTGTGGGCAGCTGGTTCTGTCCAGAGAGTCCCCAGGCCGCCCTGTGGGCAGAGGCTAAGTGGCCTTGGGTCCAGGCCTTGGCCGGCCAGGAGGAATCCCAGCCGCCGCGCCGGCTGTTTGTCTTTCCACCTGGCTGCGGTGGCTCGGGATAGGCAGGGCAGGCGGCCGGGTCGGAAAGCCCCTGACAGCCCCTCGGGCCTTTCCTCTTGACAGCCGGAGAGACAGAGCGGGGAAATCGTGTTCGTCCCCGCCTCCAGGGGAGGAAACTGAGGCTCGAAAATGTAGACGGCTTAAGCGCAAGTGGCACAAGTCGGGTCCTGCCTCCAGAGGATTCCCTTCAGCAGGCTTCAAGTTCTCCAAGGTAGACTGAGTCAGGGGAGGGCGAGGCGCCAACCCCCTGGGATTCGGAAATCACTTCCTCTCCAGGCCAGGGAGGTCGCTCCCCACCGCACCGCCCAGCCCGGCACCGCAGTCCTCGTTTACAGGGCCCCCCCTCTTAACAGCCGCCCCCCCAAGTTGTGCCGCGGTTAAACGAGCCGAGCTGGGGGTGAGGACGCCGCCAGGGGCCCGGAAGCTGGTAGGGAGGGCGGGGCCCGGGGCCCACTGGAAAGCCCGTTGCGTTTATTTGGCAAAGGCCACGTCGACAAGTAAATTGCTCGTTCGCAAGCAGTGGAGGCAAGCCTCTCCCCGCCCTCCGCCCGCCAAGCCGTTCCGGAAACTGGGGTTCAGAGGCGCAGGAAAGTGCGGGTCCCTTGGGCTGCGCGATTCAGAGCTGGAGAGTGGAGGAGGCGGGAGAGAAGGGAAGGGGGGAAGGGGGAGCCAATGGGGGAGGGCAGGAAAGGGGGAAAGAAGAGAAAGGTGAAGGAGAAGGCTAGGCGTGTTGGTAAAGCAAAGAAGCCAGTTCTGGGGTCGGGGGGCTCCGCCGAGACCTGAAGTCCCCAGGCTCGGGGTTCAAATCCCTCATTTGGCAGAACTCGTTATTTCAATAGGGGTGGTTGTCATCCACTGACCTTCTAGATTATCCAGCAAAGGGCATAATGTGTAGGAAAGTGTAGAAACGCTCAATTTGTAGCAAACAGCACCCGTAATTTGATGAGTCCCTCCCCCGCATCCCTTTGATGCTATTCACACAAATGCATTCGCGTCATAAGAGGGGCCCTCCCACAGACCTGGACCTGCTCCCTGATTCTTAAGAATATATGCGCAGGGGGCGACTAGGTGGTGCAGTGGACAGAGCGCCGGCCCTGGAGTCAGGAGGACCTGAGTGCAAATCCGCCCTCAGACACTCCAGAATGACCCAGCTGTGTGGCCTTGGGCGAGCCGCTTAACCCCATTGCCTAGCAAACCAAAACCCTAAAAAATCAACAAACAAACAAACAAATAACTAAAGACTCTTTAGGCAAAGATACAATCCACCCTCGTTTGGTCCCCTGTGACCAACGAGTTCTTGTGGGAGGAACCTCCCCATTCCCTGAGAAGTGAGTGAGCTCTGATCTATCTTTGTTTCTTCTTCCTTATCCCAGGTTTACTCAACACAAGAAATGTTTACCATGCAGTCATATACTATTGGGTCCGTGAACAGGGAAAATGAGAAATCACATTTTTATTTTCACTAACCTCTCACCGAGGCTTGTCATTTCCTCTAATTTTGAGAGTAGGCAATAAACTTTATTCTGAAGAGGGCTCCAAAGACTTCAGCAGACTAAACTGAATACATTACACTTTAAGAAAGGTTAAAAGCCCTGCCTGAACAGCAAAGGGGAGGGTATTTTCACACACACACACACACACACACACACACACACACACACACACACACACCACAAAACTACCACCGCCACCACCAGGAGTACCAATGGTGACTTGCAGCAGAAATATTATGGCCGGGGAGATAGAAGCCTGTGAAGGAGATCTTTAAACTAGAGTCTCTTAGCCCAGTCATTTTCAGATTCCCTCTGGGTTTTTTTTCTGTTTCCTTTTTTGGGTCAAAGAACAATAATCTCAAAACGTGGACATGTCCAGTCTTGAGGATTACATCTTGGATAATCAATCCTGAATCCCAAAGTTCGGAGATTGCCAGGAACCTAGGGCCACCCAATCAGAAATAGCAGAGCAAGATTTGGGGACAAAATAATTGCCAACTGGATCCCCTTGAGTCCTGAGTAATGGGAAATTTTCATTCTATCTGGATTTTGCCATGATCATTGGTATGAGTTGTTCAGACATTGCAGGTCCAAAGTCAAAGCAACAGTTTCCCACACCCCAAAGTGAAGGACAGGAAAGGAGGAGGAAAGACTCACCCCCACCTCATACCCCCCAAATTTGGGGGGAGACAGTAGGAGTAAAGAGGTTGCTTCAGATATATTTTCTACTCTTGTACAACTAGGAATCCTTTATAATTTATGCATTTTCTCTGGTGGGGGGGGGAGCTGTCTAAACCCAATATTCATATGAGATGGTAAATGTTTTTGTGGGAAGAGGAGCCTGTTCCCCACATTTAGAAATATCCTAGACAAGAACCATACTTAAGCCTTGTTTTCAGATTTTCCTGAACAAATCTGGGGCAGAGGCAGTACCAAGTAGAAACATGGTGTCATGTATAAAGGTTATCCCTGATGTTGTGTAGACCTGGATCTAAGACCTGCCACTGACACAAACAAGCCATGTAACCCACTTCATTCTCTTGCTATTCCCCAACAACTCTCCATAGCTATTAGTGTCTCTCCAGAGAAGGTTCTACCTGCCATTGGCAGGGGCCATGCCCCTTATTAATGAGATTACAGGTCCAATTACTATGTATATATATAGGTATGGACCTTTGATGTCCCCCACATGGAAACTGCCTCCACTAATACTGATTGAACAATTAATCTGCACCAGCTAGTCTTTAATGGTTGACTCTGGGGTAAAGAAAGTTAACTATCACGTCCAAGGCCTCCCAGTCAGCAGTCAGCAGAGGCTAGATCTTCCTAATTCTAAAACTAATCTTATCTCCTCTCTGGGACCCTATCTTTATAAACCTTGTTTTTGATGTTTTATCATTTCCAATCATGTCTGACTCTTTTCGGGTTTTCTTGGCAAGAATATGAGAGTAGCCTTCCATTTCCTTCTCATTTTACAAATAAGGAAACTGAGGCAAACAGGGTCCAGTGACTTCTACAGGGTCAGACAACCAGTGCATGTCTGAGATTAGATTTGACTATAGTTGAGCTA
This sequence comes from Macrotis lagotis, assembly GCF_037893015.1. Classification (NCBI taxonomy): domain Eukaryota; kingdom Metazoa; phylum Chordata; class Mammalia; order Peramelemorphia; family Peramelidae; genus Macrotis; species Macrotis lagotis. The sequence continues at coordinate 17,318,975 of NC_133658.1, read as the reverse complement.
TGTAGCCACCTTTATGAACCTTATTGCATTTTTAAAATGACAGTTATTAGTAAAGTGAATTGGCATCATACCAATGAAAGTTGTGGCAGACACAGGCATCTGACCATACTTAATTCACATGTCCACTTCTAGATGCCATAAAGGACTGGACTTTGTTGGGGGGGGGGGGGTTGTTTGAGTAATTAAAGAACCAGGTTTTGATTTAGTCAAACTAGACATGTCTAGGGCATCTCCCAATAGGGGTAGAGGGAAGGAAAGAGAAGGGATGAAGAGAGACATTTTTAATAGCAGATTTTAATAAATAGACACATTGTGAATGGCAGGAAGGTTCTATCTCTGTGGACCCTAAAGGCTATAATTTTGCAAACCTGACCAGAGAGCCCACAAATTTCTTTGCTTACCTCTAGTCTCAATTATTTCATAGGATATCTATTAGACAATAATCTTTAGTAACAAGGAAACCTTCAGCTCTTTGAGGAATAGACCACTTGACCCTTCTAGGAAAAGAAATCCCTACTTACTGAGGAGGACTCCCTTCTCTTTTCTTCAGCCAAGTGAGAAGAACTTTGCCCCAGGTTTTGTCTCATCATCTCTCACCTACCTTGTCCACTTCTGATCAGACTCCCTTTTACCAATCTGTGCTCCATATAGCAGCCTGGATGACCTTCCTATAGCACAATTTAGTGTGGTTTGCTTTCAGTGGTTGCCCATTTCCCCAAGAATAAAATGGAAGCATAGTCTATGATTTAAAGCTCAATGAAATCTGACTCCCACTTACTTTCCATAGTATTCCCATTTTGTTCTGATCTAACCCCTGATAGCTGCCAGTCCATCCACAGGTCCAGCTCCCCCACCCCAGTCCCTCAAAAGAATGGATTACATCTCTCCTACATCTCCCCTTCTCACAATCTCCTGTCATCTCTCAAGAGTCTTCTTTGATCTCTCCCTGCCAAAGGTTAAATTCTTTCCCCATAAGAGAACATAGATTCAGAGCTAGAAAGGACTTTGGAAGTCTTTTATACCAACCCCCATACTTTATAGAGGAGAAAACCAGGACCCACAGTATTTTTGACTTGTCCAAGGTCACCCAACTCAGATTCCAAGTACTGCCTGTTCACTGTAGGGTTTCTAAGGCCAGAGGGAGAAGGGCTTCAGAGACCATCAAATCCAACTTCTACTCATTTTATGGATGAAGAAATGAAAACCTAGAAAGTTTAAGTCATTTGCCCAAGGCCACAAGAGTGATTAATATCAATTAGGGCCTGAATCCAGGTCCAATACTCTGGAGTTCCTTCTCATTCTATTGGAACCCATTTTGAAGTCCAGACTCAGCATCCTCTGAGGAGGCCTCTTTGTCACAATTTGCAGCCCCAGTAGAAAGCTCCTTAAGGGCAGAAACTATTTCTCTTTTGCTTTTGATTTCCTGCAGTTAGCATAATAGCTGGCACATAGCAGTTAAGGAATTTTTTTTTTAATTTAATTTATGGAATAAAAAAATAAGCATTTCCATAATGTAATATATAAAAAAAGGGATGATTGAAAATGAAACTACAAATCTACTATGTACAACCTGTTACTCCTTTTAAATGGACAGCAAGGTATCATATAAACTTCTTTTTTTTTCCTTTTTTCTTCCCTGGTCCCAGCCTAGAGATGCCCACCATTAGATAGGAAGGAGCCAAAAGGAATATTTCATAAGGGAGAAGAAAGAGTCCATTTCACAGAGTTGAGGTTTATCCCAGTGAAGACCATTGTTTCTCCATAATTCCAAGTGACCCTGAGATAGGGAGTTCTTCACTATCTCATGTAGTATGACCTGGAAAGACAACCTGGCAGAATGGGTAGAGATATGGCCTTCAAGTCAATAAGACCTCACTTCACATCCTTCATCTGACATCTCCTGCCTTTTTCACCCTAGGCAATGCATTTAATTTCTCCAAGTACTCAGTCTCTCCGAGACTGGAAGTTGCAAGCAGACATCAATCAGCACTGGTACTCACCTTGAGATTTCTTTGCCAATAAAATCTCAAGTTCTGATGCAAAAGCAAGAAACTAACTAGGGAGCGTGGTGGGCTTTGGCGAGAGGATGAAGTCAGAAATGGGCCTGCCCCAATGATCCTTGGCTTGGAAGCCATACCTAGAAAGTAGAAGTTAAAATAAGTGGAAAAGCAGCAAAGCACCCTGCCCCCACCTCGTGCGCTCTTCCCAAAAGTACCAGCAGTTCACTTGCTGTCCTTGGTCCACTTAACAGAACCCTGCCCTCGTCTTTCACTATTATTCTCTGTACAAAAACACACTCTGGGTCAACTGGGGTCTTCCATTCTTTGCAAACAACTTCCATCCAAGTGTTGGAACAGAGCCCTTTTTAGCATTTCTCCTCTGGTTCAGTGTAAACAACCAAAGAGAAGGGCAAAATATGTCCCAAGATCATAGGAATTAGAATTAGGAAGGGCCCAGTCCCTTCGTTTTTAGAGTGGAAACTGAGATTCAGAGATAAAGCCATAACTAGGAGAGGATGATCAAGGCTTTGCCTGAGGTTCACCATTGCTTCCAAAGTGATGTTCAAAGCTTCAGGGCCTTCAAGGCTTAAAAGGGGGTGGTCTTCAGAACCTCCTGAGCAAGACAAATTAGTTAAAATAGGAAGTTCTGGAACTTTTTTCTCCTGGTCCAGCTTCCCATCTCAGTCTGCCCAGCAATTCCAGACTGTGTTCTGGGCTCTCCTCTCCCATCATTGCATGAAACTTCTTTGCCACTTAAGCAAAAAATAACCGATTATATTTCTGCCCAAGGAGCTAAAGTTTCTCAGTCAAGATCACATAGATCATTGCATCCAACCTCTTCTCCATTTAACAACCCCTCAACACTGAAATCCAGAGATGTCAAAGTCCTGAATCAATACAGAGAGCAACCTCGGGGAGACCACTGACTCCAATGCTCCTTCTTTCTAGAAAAAGGGAAATGAGACCCACAGATACTAAGTGACTTGCCCAAATGAGTACAAGTTTTACAATGGATGGAATGCTGGGCTGGCAAGCCAGAAGACCTGCATTCAAATCCTGCCTTATTATTTAAATTCTGATACTAGACCCACCTGAGCCCCCATTTCCTCATCTGTAAAATGAGGGGAAAAAACACATGCCTCCCAAGGATAAAATGAGATAATAATAAAAGAAAAATGTTCAAGAAATGTTCGACATTATTATTAAGTAAACAGGGACTGACCCTGTTGTTTTCCTGACAGTCTTCTTTAGCTTTCTGACCAGGAATTTTCTTCTTCCACATCCCTTTCACTTTTAGGGTCCTATCTTTGCTCAGGAAAAAGCCCAGAACAAGCCTCCTCTGGCTCAGTGGACCCTCTCCCCTCCCCAGACTGGTTTTCACAATGATTGGGCTCCTTGGTCCTTGACTAAACTGGCAACTGCTCTTTGATGTTAAGCCTGAACCAAACAAAGGACTTTACAACAATTTTTTATTGGTTCTTCTTCATCTGCCAACCCTGGGAGATAGGTCAATGCTATTAACCCCATTTTACTGGCAGGGAAACAGGCACAGAGGGGTCAAATGCTTCCTTCAAGGTCACCCAGCATGTGAGGAGGCAAGAGAAGTACTGGAAAGCCTAGCCTGCATGTGGGTCACTCTCCTGAACCAAACTGCAAAGAGGATCTGGGGCAGGGAGTCCAAAGGGACTGGAGAGGGCTAGAAATTCACAGCTCTGGAGGTCAGAGGTGATGAGGGGGCAGACCCTCTGCTCCTGGAGAGGAGAGACTAGATATTGAGTTTCTTGGGAAGTTGTTACAGAATTTTGTGACAAAGATCATCAATTCCTCCCCCTTTGCTTTGGCAGAAATAACACCAGAAATAATTCCCATTGGCCTGCTTTCCTAAGAGTCCAAGTCATGTTACTACCCTGGTTAAAAACCAAAATTCACTGGTTCCATTTTAACTATAAAATAAAGTCTTTATTCAAGGTCTAGTGTCACATTATGACCCTGTCAACATCTCTCTCTCCTTCCTGTGTTCTTTGTTGCAATCAAAAATCTTAAGGCTGTCCCAAGTTCTTCCACTTCTCAGTCCTCCTGAATACCTTTATTTCATTTCTCCCTATCTATCCTTCAAAAATCATAGTCGGGGGCAGCTAGGTGGTGCAGTGGATAGAGCACTGGCCCTGGAGTCAGGAGGACCTGAGTTCAAATTTGACCTCAGACATTTAATGATTACCTAGCTGTGTGGCCTTGGGCAAGCCACTTAACTCCATTGCCTTGCAAAAATGAAAAAAAATCATAAGTCCTCCCTCCTCCAGGAAACCTGCTTGGATCCCCCCTAACCACCACCACCACCACCACACACACACACACACACACACACACACACACACACACACACACATATTATATGGCCCCCTGACCAATAACAACAGCCTTGTATTACCATAACTTGTATTTGACCTTCATTTCCTATTATCTTGGAAGCTCCTAAAACTATGTCTGTTCATCTCTACATCCTCACATACTCTAGCAAAGTTCCTTGTCTGTAAACTTGTAATTGTGATTGGATTTAGAGCTAAAATGGACTTTAGAGAACATTTAACCCAAAGTCTCATTTTTTTAAATAAAGAAGCCAAAGAGAAATGTGTCCAAAGGCATACAAGTAGTAAATAGCAGGGCTACAATTTGAATCCAGGACCTCTGATAATAAACCTAGTGATTTCTTTATTGCAGTGTCTGCCTTACTATTGAATTGAATTTTTCACATTTGAAATTGTCCCTGATCTCTCCCTCATGACTATCAAAAGTGAGTGAACAAAGCCAAAAAGAAAGATGATGCTATTGCTGGAGGTGAAGGCATGTAACTCCCAAAGCAGAGAGGAGAGTTATCAAGTATGTGAGTAGTAATTCATCTTTTGTCCTGGAAGAGGTCCAGTGGACATCAGGAGAGTGGTATCTTGACTTGCAAAGGAATTTCATTAAGAAAACCAGAACTGTGCAAAATCATGAACCTCACTCTCTTCTCCAGTGTCTTAAGAATCCAGTGACTGGGGATAGTTCCAGATGCAACAGGAGACTTTGGCCTTTTTTAAGCTAAGGTCTTTCCCAGGACTCAGTTTGTCTGAGGTACTACCCAATCAAAAATTAGAGGCTAGGTAAGAACTGAGGCAAGCTGGAAAGAATCAGTCTAGGAGGGCAGAACTTTTCTCATTTCTCAAGTATTGGAGTTCCTGGCCTCCTGAGCATCCTCCAGTGCTCAATTCAATCACCACCTCCTCTTCAGGCAGCCTTTACACAGACACACACACACACACACACACACACACACACACACACACAAACACAAATATACAAGTTAGTGCTCTCCCCCCCCACTCAGAAATTACCTTGGATTTACTTTGTGTCTGTTTATTATACACTTATAAGTATATGTATTATCTCTATCCAGAGAATGGAAGCTCTTGAGGGCAGCGAAGCCTTCATTTTTATCATTTTATCTTCAGCACTTACCACAAGGTCATCCACATTATCTGTGAACAATAAATGTTTGATGATGGAAGAATCCAAAAACAGAAAAAGGCCACACTTATCATGTTCTGTCTTGAATTGTCAGTCAATTGTTTCTCTCATACCTATTTTGTCACTCATAGTTAAATTGTCAAACTCTTTAAAGGGCAAAAGCATCATGGGTCTTCTCAGCACCAAGCAGAGTGTTTGGCCTTAAAGAGACCCTGAGGAATACCTAGGGAATTGAAAATGCAATGATGGTGATGACAAGAGCAATGATGAGGGTGATGGAGAGACAATGATGATGATGATGATGATGATGATGAAGAACAAGAAGGAGAAGGAAAAAGAAGATCCTTTTCTTGTCCAGTGGACTCTCTTCCCTCCCTGGGCTGACTTTCACAGGAATCAGGTAACCTAGTCTTGGCTGAATTGTCAGTTGGTCAGGAGGAAGAAAAGGAGGCGGAGGAGGAAAAGGAAGGGGAGGGGGAGAAGAAAAGAAGAAAGAGAAGGAGGAGGAAACCAAGAAGAAAAGGGGAAGAAGAAGGAGGAGGAGGAGAATTAATACAAGAGCAGGAGGAAGAGGAAGAAGGAGAAGGAGAAAGAGAACAGCAAAGATGAGAAAACTAAGGAGGAGGAGGAGGAGGAAGAACAAGAAGAGAAAAAAAGAAAAGAAGAAAAAGGAAGGAAGGAAGGAGAAAGAAGAAAAGGAAAAAGAAGAAAGAAGAAAAGAAGATGACTGAAGGGAGAAAGAAGAAAAGGAGAAGAAGGAGAAGAAGGAAGGAAGGAAGAAGAAGAAGGAAGAAGTAGAAAGGAGAAAAAGAAGAAAAAAGAAAAGAAGAAGAAAGAAGAAAAGAAGATGACAGAAGGGAGAAAGAAGAAGAAGAGGAAAGAAGAAGGAGAAGAGGAAGGAAAGAAGGAAGGAAGGAAAGAAGGAAGGAAGGAAGGAAGGAAGGAAGGGAGGGAGGAAGGGAGGAAAGAAGGAAAGGAGGGAAGGGAGGAGGGAAGGAAGGAAGAGAGGAAGGAAGGAAGGAAGGAAGGAAGGAAGGAAGGAAGGAAGGAAGGAAGGAAGGAAGGAAGGAAGGGAGGGAGGGAGGGAGGGAGGAAAGAAGGAAAGGAGGGAAGGGAGGAGGGAAGGAAGGAAGAGAGGAAGGAAGGAAGGAAGGAAGGAAGGAAGGAAGGAAGGAAGGAAGGAAAAAAATAAGGAGAAGAGGAAAGAAGGAAGAAGAAGAAAAGAAGGAAGAAAAAGAAGAAGAAAGAAGGAGGAGGAGGAGAAGTCAGCTATGGTTTCAAACTAAAGCTCTGGGCTCCCATAGGTCTCTTTCACTTTTACCCACTTCCCATTATCTTGGCCTCATGCCTCCACTTGGGACCTTCCTAAAAACACCTGAATGTGATTCCTTTCTAACTCTCCCCTAAGGATAGCCAGTCCCCTGAAAACATGAATGATTACAGAGTATAGAAGAAGGGACAGGTTTGTTTGAAAGCATGCAATCCTGTTTAGCAGAGCTATAAGCAGGCCCCATGTTCTGGGTGTGCCATTTCCCTCAGTCAGAGGGTGAAGCATAGTCCTTGCAAAGCCAGACCAAACCAAATCAAACCCAACAGCTCATAATGCAGATAGGTGACCATCATCTATGCCTCCTTCTGATCAGCTGGTTCGAGGTTCCTCTCCAGCAGTTTCTTCGAGTTCTGTCTTCAGCTAGTTAACTCTGCATCCCCTGACTCCGACCTTTGCCCAGAACGGCAGGCCTCTGTGGCTCCTGCCACCTGGACCAACGACTCCTCAGCCAGCTCCATCAGGGAGCCCTGACTTCCGTCCTCCTGGCCCCTCTTCCCTCAAAGCCCTTCTCCTTTTTCCTTTGCATCCAGCCTGTGGCAACATGGGAAAGGGCTCCCTGACTCACCCACGAGATATTCAGACCCTTGCAACTGGCCAGTGCATCTGATGGGGACGAGCTAGGGAGTCTCCTCCAGCGGGGAAGGGAAGACGTCTCCTCTGACCCCACAATACCCATCCCTCGCATATTTCTGTGTGTTAGAAAGATTCCAAAACATTCCCTCACAATAATCACATGAAGCCCTTAGGCAGAGACTCTCAGTTTAGGTTCATGCATTTGCTTAGTATGAAATCACTTGATAATTCAATTTCCATATAATTGGTATTCTTTGTCATTCTATATGTTTGCTTTTACAAATGGGATTCTGAGAAAAGGTCCTCATCAGATGACCCAAGGGTCCAGGGCACCAAGAAGAGATTAGGAAGCACCAAATAGGTGGCAGTATTACGATTCCCTAATCTGCACCACCCACCCAACTGAAACAAATCTTCCGAGATTCCTTTGCCTGGATTTCTCCCCCACCTCATCGTCCCACATTACAATTTCTCCCATGTTCTTCCATGTTCACAGCATGATCCAGCAGTGGAATGTAAGTTCCAGAGAGCGGGAACTGCTCTGCTTGGGGCTTTATCTTCCCAACCCTGAGAACAGGGCCAAGCCAAGAACAACTCCTTCATTAACGGATCAAAGTGACTTCAGTCACATGGCTAAGATTCGAATCCAGAATGGGAGTGTTTGTGGATTCTTCCTAGGTATTCACTGAGGTTCTTTCCAACTCTAGAACTCCATGAGTCTACCTGTTCTGACTCCAAGACCAGAGCTATTTCATCTATACCATTGGGACAAAGGAATACATAGATTGACAGTTGGAAGGAACCTCGGTGGCAATCAAGCCCAACTTCTAATTGTATGGGTAGGAAACTGAGGCAAGGGGTGGCTAGGTGGTGCAATGGATAGAGCATCGGCCCTGGAGTCAGGAGTACCTAAATTCAAATCTGGCCTCAGACACTTAACAATTACCTCGCTGTGTGGCCTTGGGAAAGCCACTTAACCCCATTTGCCTTGCCAGAACCTAAAATAAAAAGAAACTGAGGCAAAAGGGAAGCTAGGTGGCACAAGTGAATAAAGCACCAGCCCTGGAAGTCAGAAGGACCTGAATTCAAATCTGATCTCAGACACTTAATAATTACCTAGCTGTGTGACCTTGGACAAATCACTTAACCCTATTACCTTAAATAAATTTTCTAAAAAAAGGAAACTGAGGCAAGAAGCAGCTAAGGGACCTGAGCAGCATTGACCTGCTTGGAAGAATTGGAGTCTGGGTCTTTTTGAGCCCAAGGTCAGAGCCCTGTCACTCTGCCATGCTGGGGAGGGACACAGAAGTCAAAGTGTGTCACCTTGGCTGAAACATGGACCTAGGTCTGAATCTCCTCCTGGGATTAAAAGCTGCCAAATACACCAGCAAATAGGTGAGTTCTGGATAGAGCCCAAGCTCTTGCTTGCTGCCTACTGCTGAGCTCGTGAGTTTCAGGTGCCAGCGACATATGTGTTTGCCAAATCCAACTTCTAAGAGTCAGTTTGGGAGATTCCTGAGAAAACACAGTGATTGAATCCACAGACCTCAAAATCAAAATTGAAAAAGGAGCATCTGCAGATTTTCCAGGGGAGGACATGTACATTTCCCTCTTGGCATATTCACCTTTGCCATTTTGATCTTTGTCTCTCTCTCTCTCTCTCTCTCTCTCTCTCTCTCTCTCTCTCTCTCTCTCTCTCTCTCTCTCTTATGAGAGGCAACATGGTGTAGTGGACAGAGCTTGGAGTGGGTGGAGACAGACAGAGCTGCATTCAAATCTCACATCTGCCAATGACTAGCTGTGTGACCCTGGGCAAGTTATTTAACTTCTTACATCAGTTTCCTCAACTGTAGAATGAGGATGATAATTGCATATATCTCTCAGGGTGGTTATGAAAAACAAATGCGATAATAATTATAAAGGGCTTAGCATGGTACCTTGAGGTGCTTAAAAGTAAGAATTGGAGCCTCAGTCTTTTGTGAGTAAGGATTATTCCATTTATTTTATTTGAACCCCCAGTTTCTAAGAGAGTGACTGGTCCATAATGTGTAATTAATAAATGCTTGTGGGTTGAATTAAACTCTCTTAGACCCAAAGGGGGTTAGAAGCTGTGTCAGTGAGAGGAATTCTCACATGGGCTGAAAGCAGGAATCTTTCAGATGATGTCAGTCTTTCATATCCCAAGGGAATGCTTTCACTCTTGAGAGGGACAGAAGAAAGGAATGGAGGGAGGAAGAGAAGGAGAGAAGGAAGGAAGGATGGGAGTGGAAGGATGTGGAAATAAGGGAAGAGGGAGGGAAAGAAGGAAAAAATGGAATAAAAGAAGGAGGGAAGCAAGGAGGGAGAGGATGAAAGAAGAAAAGCGGGAAGGAGGGGGGAAGGAAGGAAGGAAGCAGGGGGAGTAGAAGGAAGGAGGGAATGGAAAGAAGGAAGAGGGGAGGAGGGAGGGAATGAAGGAAGAAAAGAGGGAAGGAGGAAGAAAAATGGAAGGGAGAAAATAAACATGCATAAAACACCTACTATCTACTCAGCACTTTATAAATATTATGTCACTTGATCCTCTCAATAATCCTGCTCTTTTATTATCCTTGTCTTACAATTGAGGAAGCTGAGGCAGAGAGAAGTTAACTGACCTGCCTGAAGGTCAGAACTGTCTAAGGTCCAATTTGAATTAAATTCAGCTCTTCCCAATCCCAGACACTACACTCTTTGCATTATACCAAAATCAAGAATCAAACCCAGATCCAAATTCCAAATTGAGGGTTCTTTCTAGGTTCAAGCTAGCACTTGAAGCAGAAGTAGAACATTGAGGGAGGGGTACCTCAAGCTAAAAGGTTGGTGAGAATTAAATCTAAGTCATGCTGGTGTCAGGTTCAAAAGCTAGAACAAACAGAGACAATAGGGTTGGTGAGATGCATCAAGGATGCTCAGGTACTCAAGTCCTCTTCTCTAGTGACAGAGATTAGGAGAAATTTCCAGCTAATAGGATTCCCCAAAGTGGTTCTTGGGCTGAGTCTGCAGCTCCAACTTCACCTCTACCCAAACAGTTCAGTCTAATTTTCAGATGTGCTGTTCCAGGACCTACTGAAGCAGGTCCATACTAGAGGTAGGGAGGTGGCTTGGGGAGAGAGGACTGACCTTGGAGTCAGGAAGACCTGAGATGAAATCCTGCTCTGGTCATGGCCTTAGCTCTGTGGTCCTGTATAAGTCACTTTACTACTATTTGGCTTAGTTTCCTCATCTATAAAATGAGTATAACAGCATCTCCATCCTGGGAATGTTGTAAGGATCAAATGAGACAGATAATATAAGGAAAATGCTTCACAAACCATAAGTTGATATATAAATGTTAAGCATTTATCACCAGTGCTATTATCATTACCACCACCATCATCATCATTTTCACCATCATCATTACCATCTTCATCATCACCATTAGTTAAATCAATCAACAAATATTTGTTAAGCACCTACTATGTGCTAGATGGGGGGGGTAGAAAAAGAAGGAATCCAAAATCTAGTGAAGGAGACAACATACAAACATATACAAACAAGCTCTCTCTCTCTCTCTCTCTCTCTTTCTCTCTCTCTCTCTCTCTCTCTCTCTCTCTCTCTCTCTCTCTCTCTCTCTCTCTCTCTCCTCTCTCTCTGTCTCTCTGGCTTTCTCTATTGTCTTCTCTGTTCATTCACCACATAATGGCTGCTTCCTCCATCCACCCCTCCCTTTTGTTGTACAGCAGCATCCTTCCCCTGTTGGCAAGCCTACATGCCCCAGCAGAATTATAAACACAGTGAGCCACTTCCCTGGTCAGCTGCTCTGGTGCTAGGGAGAGCCAGGGTGGCTCCTGTCTGGCATTTCTCCACCTTCCTTCCCCATAGCATCCCAGTCTCCTGAGGGATAGACAGAGAATTCAGGAAAAATCCACATTGCAAAAATGCCAGAGAAATATTTTGAAAGAATAAGTCCATCAGGATAGCAATTTATTGTGCTAAACCCCTTGATAGCAGGCTAAATTGAGGCAGCAATGCTTCCTTACAATTGCAGCCATTAGAAGCCAGGATCTACCTACCACTTCCTCCATCAAGCCCCATATCCCTTTGTCTGGCTTTTCAGGCCCTCCTTAATCTGGTCTCACTTTACCTATCTAACCTCATTTCCCCATGATTCCCAACAAATACCATCTGTGAGAGGCAGAAGGCTTTTCTCCCTTCTTTTCCCATATACAGATGCTCATTCTCCCCCAACCTTCATCCATGATGGCTCTGAGACTGCTGTTTGTAACTTGGAGCCCACTGCCTCAGCACAAATGTACCGAGCCAGACATGAAATATTGTCCGGATGTCTGTGTGTGTGTGAAAGCAAAAAAAGACAGTTTTTAATGAACCACAGAATTTTTGAGTACTAATGCATACCAAGTCAAGAAAGGGATGTTGGATCTGAGGGGAGAAGGGCATTAACTGCCAACCAGAGAAGCCTGCATTTGATAGGAGAGGTAATAGGGAGCCACTAAAATTTCTTGAGCTAAAGAGTGACAAGGTCAAATCTGTATTTAGGAATATCACATTAAGAAGCTATATGAAACAAAAGAGAAGAAGCTTTATGAAATTCAGCTAGGTGGTGCAGTGGGTGGAGCACCTGTCCTGGAATCAGGAGGACCTGAGTTCAAATGTGACCTCAGACATAATATTTACTTAGCTATGTGACCTTGATCAAATCACTTAACCCCATTGCCTTGCAGAAGGAGGAGGAGGAGGAGGAGGAGGAGGAGGAGGAGGAGGAGAAAAACTATATGGAGGACAGTTAGGTGGTACAGAGCACTAGCCCAGGAGTCAGGAGGACCTGAGTTCAAATCTGACCTCAGACACTTAATACTTACTAGCTGTATGACCTTGGGTAAGTCACTTAATCCCATTTGCCTTACCAAAAAAATAAAGAACAGTAACAAAAAAGAAGCTATTCGGAGGATAGATTGAAGAGGGGAGGTCCTTGTGTCTAAAATCAAGATTTGAATCCAGATCATTCAAAATCCAGTGCTCTTTCTCCAACATTGTACTATTTTTCATGCTGAGCAACTTCTCAATAAAAATGTGTTGACAGAGAAATTTCTGGAATTATGATTAGCATTCTCCAAGGGATCATAGAATCTAGACCTAGAAGGAACATGGTTTTCCTAGTCCAAGCCATTCATTTTACAGATAAGGAAACTGAGGTTTTTCTCAGAGACTTCCTAGCTTTCCTCTAAGCCCACATTAGTCACTACCTCCTACTCAAAGCATCTTCAGAATTCCAACAAAGAAATCCCCACTCTAACATACCAACTCATCAAGCATTAGTTTAAAGTCCTCGGAGGAAAGGAACCCTATCCCTTCCAGACTCAATTCCTATCCAGTCTTCTGCAGAAGTCCTCCTCCCTCAAGCCCCAGTACTAAGGTCTTCCTTCCCATATTCCATTTATTCTAAATATATCTTGCATATATTTTCCTATCCTCTCCCCCATTGGAAAATGAGCTCCTTAAGCACATGGGGGCTTGTTTTTCTTTTTCTTTTTGAAAAGTCTTCTGTTTTTACCCTAGACAGGACTCAATAATATTATGATCCATTCTGGGAATCATGACATAAAAAGGTCAGCGATAAATTAGAGGGTGCCTGTAGTATCTGGGTAACCAGAATGAGAGAGTTGGAAGGGTTGTTCCAGAAGAACCTAGAATGTTGAACATGGAGAAGAGAAGACATAGAGGGGACTGTCATTTCTATCCTCAGGTAATAGAAGTTTTGTACATGGGAGAAGGGCTTAGGCTTGTTCCATTTGGTCCAAAAGGGGAGAATCGGGAGTATTAGGAAGAAGGGGCAAAGAGGTCATTTCAGACTGGGAAGACAACTTTTCTAATTAAAAAAGCCAAGCCCCCAAATAAGGGGAGCTGCCTTGAGGCTCAGAGATACCACTTAAGGAAAGAAATGGATGACCACTTGTTGAGTATACAAAAACAGAATTTCTTTGGTATGGGACTGAACTAAATGACCAAGGAGGTCCCATTCACCTCCCAAATTCCATGATTCTGGGAAGGGAAAGGGGTACCTTTTAAGATGCAGGAGTGGGGGTATCTTTTACAACAAAGATTGAAAATAGTTTACCAATTCCTATAGTCATTTACAATCATTTTTGGTTCTTCCTTCTCTATATATTTGATGTTTATGCTGGTGTAGAGGCAACAGAAGGAGAAATGGGAGCAAGAACAGGAACAGAAGTAGGAAACCAAGAAGAGGAAAGATAGCTGGGTTCAAGCCTCTGGATGATATTGGCCGTGTTATCCCTCAAAGTGACTTAATCTCAAAGTGTAAGGAAGAGAGAAGCAAGGTTTTCATTCATTTTTAAAAACTAATTTAATTTTTTAAATGGTGGCTTGACCTCTCACCTCTCCAGGCAACTCTATAAGTTATAAACTGTTAAAGTAGTTGTCAGTTTGCTTTTGTTCCCATAACTAATAAAATCACAGGTCTAGGCCAGAATATAAGTGATATGCATCTGATAATGTTTGGCCTTCATTTTCTTTTCTTTTTCAAATGATATTTTGTTTTATTTGTCCTTCATTTCTGAAGAGGACCACGATGCCATGACAAGCACATGAATTGGATCTGAGGGAGGGGGTGCTGTGCTAAATACCCAGCTTCACTTTCTCCTCCAGAGTCATCTAGGTCCAGTGTCCAGATAAGAATCAGGACAACCAGAGAGGGCCCTGGAGGTGAGGCAGAATTAAGTGACTTGCCCAAGGTCACTGAGGTTGGATGCCAACTCTCATCCTCCTGACTCGAAGGCCAGTGCTCTATCCACTGCACCACCTAGTAGGACAAGAGTTTTAGGTTTTAGTATTCCCATTGTACAAATGAGTAAACTGAGACCGGAAGAAGTTAAGCAATTGGTAAAAGAGGACTGATCAGAAATGGAAATACTGGGGTTTTTTTTTCAGATTGAGTCTTTCTTCCAGGTTCTTTTGCCACCAGGAATGGAGTGCTGAGGCCCTGGCATCTAGTGACCTCAGAAAACCGACCAGAAATGATTAGTGAAAGAATTAGTCTACACCTAGCTTGAAGAATGAATGAGATCACGTGGTTCAATGACCAACAATTCTGTCTTTGGACAACTTTGAAGGGATAAAGGATTAGGTTATGCAAAGCAAGATTCCCCCTATTGGGGTGGCTAGGTGGCGTAGTGGATAAAGCACCGGCCTTGGAGTCAGGAGTACCTGGGTTCAAATCCAGCTTCAGATACTTAATAATTACCCAGCTGTGTGGCCTTGGGCAAGCCACTTAACCCCATTTGCCTTGCAAAAAAAAACTAAAAAAAAAAAGATCCCCCTATGATGTTTGGCTGGTTGCTACGGGGAACAAGAAGGGGAAAGGTGAGAGAGGAAGAACAGAAATAGTTCTTCTGGTGGAAGACATGCCATTGCTCAATTCCCTGGTTTGGGAATATTTGTGCCACCAGAAAAACAAACTAAAAGAATGCTCCTTGGCTGCAGCTCATTTGCCTGGGTTTGAGCGCCACCCAGTGGCCACTCTGAGGTCTTTCTTGTTATAAAACCGTAAATCCACAGTGGTGTTTGGAAACTGGAGGCCTAGAAGGCTGTGGACATTGGGAAGGTCAACCTTGATTATATTTCGGAAGAAAACTGGCTGGTAGAGAAAGCAAATTACAGGTGTTTCCTTTCTGAAGATGAACACTATTCCTCAGAGGCCACTCGCCTTCATTTTCCTCTCCAGTTGAAAGTCTTGGTGACTGTTCCTTTAAGAAACATGTCCATGTTGCTGAAGCTGAAGCCCATGGGGGTGATCTGGGCTGGGGTCCCAGGACTGAGGGGAAGCTTCAAGGTCACATGATGCAGCACTCTCGATTCACAGAATACAGAGAGTCCCAGCTTTGAGGAAAAATATGGATGTTAGAACAAAGCCCGGGGGGTGAAACTGAGGCCCAGAGGGCTTAAAGGCCCCCACCTGGACACACCACAGAGTATCAGAGGGAAGACTCCAATTCGCATTCTCCAATCATTAAATAGAAGAGAGGTTGAGACAGAGAAACAGAGAAGTGGAGACAGACAGAGAGAGACAGACAGACAGACAGACAGACAGACAGACACAGAGAGAGACAGAGACAGAGACAGAGACAGAGACAGAGACAGAGAGACAGACAGAGACAGAGATGTATAGAGAGAGACTAATAGAGAAAGAGAGGTAGAGACAGAGAGAGTATCAGAGAGAGAAAGAGGCAAAGACAGAGAAAGAGAGAGACAGAGATAGAGACAGAGAAAGAGAAATAGAAACAAAGACAGAGAAAGAAAAGAGAGAGAAAAAGAGGAAAACGGTCAGAAAGAAATCCCACAATAGTGGGAGAAAAGGTCAATTTTTAAAACTTGTAGCTTAAACTATCTTCAATATTTTTAATTTATATACCATAATATGTATATGTATATATTATATCAAAAATATACTATTATAAACCTATATATGCTACCTACTATATATATATATATATATACTATAAACAATTTAAGGCTTCATCTCCCTTACTCCGAGTCCAACACACTGTCCATTATACTACACCACCTCTCCAAATATTCATAGGCTCCAGCAAGCATCTCACCAGTCACCAGCTGTCCGGGGCCAACCAAAACAGCAGGAGGGACTAAGGCCATCCTGCATAGCTGACACCTTAGCTAAGTCAGAGTGTTTCATAGCAGAATTGATTTAGAGCCCAAAGAGACTTTGGAGACCATCCAGTGAAGAACCTTCATTTTACAGATAAGGAAACTGAGGCACAGAAAGACCAAGCAAATCTCCAATTTTCACATAGAAAGAAAGTGTCAAAGGTGGGATTTGAACCTGGCTTTAACTCCCAGTCCAGCCCTTGAATCAGAGTGTATACTTGGCGTGATACCTTGCAAGGGCAGGTGCCTTCCTGCCTGTGGTCTGGGATGCCGCCAGAACCCAGCCCCACAGAGCTTTGCCACCTACCTGAGCCAGTTCTCTGCTGCTCTGTGCCCAGAGAAGCAGCTGATGCCTGGTGGGAAGTCACAAAGGGTGAGGAAGTTGGCACCTGCATCCTCCTTGCAGAGAGGGCTGATTGATGTGCCAGGGAAGGTGCACTACTTTCTCTCCACCAGATGGGGTCCCCTTTGCACCAGAACTTTCCGAAGCCCTGGTGAATAGGGGAGAAACAAGCTTGGATTCTTTCAGCTGCTTAGTCACTAGTTTGCTGTCACCCCCAGGGCTTGAATCCAGACCCAAACCATTCCTTGGTGCCAAATCTATGGACTCCACCCACCTCAAAAATATGCCCATGCACCTACCCCTCTGCATCAATGAATCTGGGAATTCATCCAGGTGGATAGGCCCTTTCCCTGCAGAGACTGCCACCCATCCCATCCACACCCTCTTCTCCTTCAAGATTATTGAATGAGTTGAGTCTGCCTATAAATTCTTCATAGAGGATAACAGAGTTGAAGTAGGGACCTTAGAATTCATAGAACCCATCCCCATGATTTGCAGATGAGGAAACTGAGGATGAGGGAGTCTAAGTGATCTGCCCAAAGACATGCAGAGATGAATGTAAACCTGGATCTTCTGACTCCAGAGCATTCAACAAACTTCCTGGGACACTTGGCACAGTGAATAAAATACCAGTCCTGGAGTCAGGAGGATCTGAGTTCAAATCTGACCTCAGACACTTAATAATAACCTAGCTGTGTGGCCTTGGGTAAGTCACTCAACCCCATTGCCTTGCCAAAAAAAAACTTCCTGAGCGTCTGTACCAACCACCAGGTCTAGGGAGTCTATAAATGATCAGCCCTGATCCACAGGGAGCAGCTTATTTGAATTGAGGGAAGAAATAATACACGCAAATAGAAATAAATACATATAAATATATAAATCAGTTCAAAATATTTACACCCTCAAACACAAGCATTTCTCAAATGTCTCATGTTTTAGGCAAACAGAGACACCAGACTCGGTACCTATGTTGTTCTTATATAATAAAATATGTGTGTGGGGGGGTAATCTGTAACTGGCCCATTTGTGACTTGGATTGAGATTTTATCTAGGTGCCATCCATTCGAGGGAGAAGATTTCTACCTTTCGAGAGAGGAGGAAGGAAATGATGTCACCACTAGCAGAAGAGAAGTTGTAGGCAGGATTGGTTCTACGGTTGAGTGAGCTCTCCTTCATTCCTCCAAGAGGGTTATCAGACAAGACCTATATCCCCATAAACTAAGGCAAACAGAGGCTAAATGACTTGTCCAGAGTCTTACAGCTAGTAAATAGCTGAGTCAGGATTGAATCCACATTATTCTGAAGCCAGTACTCTAACCACTGGACTACTTAGCTGCCTTTCTAGTGGACATGATGTGCTTTGCAAGTCTTAAAGCCAGATTTTGCCATTGAATTGAAAGAAGAGGTTTTCAAGTCTTCATTCTCAATTCATGCAGAGGAACATAACATTGAACTCCACAGAGAGGGAAGCAACAGGGATAGTAGAAAGAATAGTAGACTGGACACAAGGAGATCTGGGTTCAAATCTTGATTCTTGTCATTGTTCAGGCATTTCTGTCGAGTCCAAATCTCTGTCACCCCATTTGGGGTTTTCTTGGCAAAGATACTGGAGTAGTTTGCCATTTCCTTTTTTTCAGTTTATTTTTGAAGATGAGGAAATTGATATAAATTGGATCAGGGTCGCACAGATAGTAAATGTTTACAATCACATTTGCATTCAGATCTTCCTGACTCCAGATTTAGCACCCTATACACCGTGCTACCTAGCTCTCCAATCTTGATTTTTTTTTTAGGCTTTTGCAAGGCAGTGGGGTTAAGTGACTTGCCCAAGGTCACACAGCTAGGCAATTATGAAGTGTCTGAGGCTGGATGTGAACTCAGGTCCTCCTGACTCCAGGGCTGGTGTTCTATCCAGTAAGCTACTTAGCCACCCCACCCCACCCCCGGGCATCATGTGGAATGCGTGTACGCATTGATTGGTTTTAGGATGCTCCATTGCCTTGGCTCACGTTATGTGACCAATTTATCCTCCATTCCTCCTCAGCACCCATCCTTTGCGCCACCCATCACAGACTCCACAATATCCCCCTCCTCTCCTCCCATCATACAAGTCATGATCCTTCTTCCCTCCAGGCCTTTCCCCATTTTTATTCTTCGCCACCAGTCCAAATTCTCCTCAGATGATCCACCCTTCCAGGCTAAGGCTCCATTTTCTCTGCTAGCCTCTCTGATCTGCACTAATCTCCCCTCCAAGGCATTGCAGTACATGGGCATGTTGGAACGCTGAATGCCTTATGAAGACCCTGAAAGTTCTTTTTGGGGTCTCCTCTGTGGTGAGACCCCAAGGCACACTGGCTTTCAACAGAAGGAAACAGAGTATCAAGGAAGTGGGGCAGAGCAATGAAAGGAGGCCTCAATGACAGCTGTAGCATTTACAGTCTGGGTGACCCAAAGCAAGTCACTTAACCTTTCTATGCCTTTATTTTTTCATCTACAAAATGAGGGGACTGAAAAGATGAAGCCCCTTCCAGTTGCAACTATATGATCCATTAGAATGGGAACTCCCATTGCCTATAGGAAATGTTTGTTATGTTTGTGTTTCCCAGTATATTTTGTTTTTATAAAACTTCTAATTTCACAAGTGGAAAAAAAAAAAGAATGGGAACTCCCAGAAGGGAGGGATTATTTTGACCTTTCTTTGTATTCTGAGAAGTCACATGCTTAATAAGATATTTGTAGACTATCTCACTGATCCTATAATCCTAGGGGCCCAAGAAAAGTTATCTGGAAATCTAAAAAACTTGGATATTTTTTTAGATTAGAAAGTAAAACAACGATGTGTTGAATGGAAACACTGAATGGAAAGCATTGAAGGAGGAGACTGGTGGCTACCTTGACCCAACTCCCAAGAAAAAATTCAAGTCTTCTCTTGGAAGCAAGGTATAACATATAAGAAGTATCATATAACAAGTGTGCTAACTTGGAGTTGGCAGCTAGGTGACAGAGTGGGTAGAGTGCCAGGCCTGGAGTTAGAAAGACTACTTTCCCTAAGTTCAAATATGGTTGCATACACTCACTTGTTGTGTGACTCTGTTTGCCTCAGTTTACTCATTTGTAAAATGAACTGAAGAAGGAAAGACCGATCTAGTATCTTTGCCAAGAAAATTCCAAATAGTGTCATTTGGAGAATTGGACATGACTGAAAAATGGTTTAACAGCTTGGAGTTAGATAGATATGGGCTAGAATTGGCATTAGAGTAAAAACAAGATATCTGAGTTCGAATCTTGTCTCAGATGTTTATTAACCATGTGGTTTTGGGCAAATCATCTCTCTGGATCTCAGTTTTCCCTTCTGGTAAATGGGTAAATAATTCGTATATATGGGCTGATGTTTAGCCTTTGCCCTTTAAGATCATGACATCAGGGAGGAGGTGCCATGACATGCAATTGGATATTGAAAATGTGATGATGAGTTGGATATGTGAGGGAGGTCTGTGCAAAGTCTCTAGTCTCACTCTCTCCTCTGGAGCCATCTGGGTCCAGTGGCCAGATATGGACCAGTATGACTGGAGATGACTCTAGGGGATAGCAGTGGGGGACCTTGGCCTTTTGAAGCTAAGGTCTTAATAGCTCAATTTGCCTGAGAGACAGATAGCTCATCTCTCCCCAACTGAATCTTTCCCCCTTCCTCCACCCTATCTTGCATCTAAAGTAAATACAGAAAGTGAATGGACATGTTGAAAAGTCTGTATACCTCATTAATATTAATACCCCCTTAGTTCTGATATCTTCAACTTTCTTTCCTTGATTACATTGAATTTGGGGGTTGGGGATCATTTAGTCACTTCTTTTAAAAAATGTTATCCACTACCTCATTTTGGGAAGAGGATACTTTATTATGTAGCAGATATCTTTCCCAATTTTGTCCTTGGAGACTGGTTGGGTGCTGGCTCTAAGGTGAAGGACTAAGTTGAAACCAGTTCCAAGGACAGAAAAGGAGAAATTCATACCACATGAAAAACCACTAAATGAACTAAGGATGCTCAGGATGTCTATCAGGAAGAAGATAACTCAGAGATACCATTTATCATATGGAGAATAGATTTGATGCATTCTGCTGCAGCCTGGCAGGACCATGGGTGGGGGCAACTTGAAGTCTGATATCAAGAAAAACTTCCTAATAATCAGATACGTCTAAATGCAAAATGAACTACTTTGTCTGGGAGAGGGTTTCTCCCTCTGGAGGTCACAGCTGGTATGACCAGAAATCCTGAATATTCATACCCTCAGCTACATGGACCCTCTAAAGGGAAATCTGATCCAAGAAAGTTTATACTGGATGACCCCTGAGGTCTCTTCCAATATATAACATAGTGCAAGGAATACTGGAATCAGAGTCAGAAAGACCTGGTTCAAACCCTGCTTCTGACAGTCATTAGCTGCATGATCCTGGGCAAGTCACTTGAAAGTCTCTCTCTGCCTTTGTTTACTTATTTGCAACAAGATGCAATTCGATGACCCCTTCCAGTTTGAAACTTGTGATCCAGGGGCAGCTAGGTAGCACAGTGGCTAGAGCACCAGCCCTAGAGTCAGGAGGACCCTGAGTTCAAATTTGACCTCAGACACTTTTGCATGACCTTGGCCAAGTCACTTAATTCCATTGCCTAGCGGAAAAGAAAAGAAAAGAAAAGAAAAGAAAAGAAAAGAAAAGAAAAGAAAAGAAAAGAAAAGAAAAAAAGAAATCTGTGATCCACTCAGCTCTAAGATTCTGTGGATCAGTTCCATTTTAGAGTAAACTCAGGGATCTAGTTCTGAGACAATGTGATAGAATACTATCAAAGTTAGAGTACATTTGCTCTGATTTGATGAAAATCCTATCTCTGCGGGCTCATGCCTAATTATGAACCTTAACCAAGTCACCCAACTTCCTGGTGCCTCGGTTTCCTCATACATAAAAAGTGAGGGTTGGGCTAGATGGGCTCCCAGCTCCCCTCTAGATATAGATGTAGTCATTTAGCTTTTCTGGGCATCAGTTTAACTGGACCCAAGGAGAAAACTGGCTTCCAAGACCCTCCCCCACCAAGCTGTGGAGCTATAAACCTCCAGCACCACCTCATTTCTGACTTCCTGGGGTTGGATCAGAGCCAGGCCAAACTAAAATAGCATCCCCCCCACCCCTCTTCTGGGAACCCCAGCAGGTATAATTGAGAGCCCTTGAGTAGGCCAGTTTACCTATAAAAACTGAGGCCTTTCCTTGTTAGGAGAAGTTGGACACAAGGAGGAATGATGGAAATAATCGAAACCCTCCCATTTTATGGGTTGGTGCCATTTTCATTGAACTGTATGGCAGTGAGAGATAAGGCTGGGGATTTGAATGGCCATTGTTTTTGCTGGGCCAGAAACTTGGGCCTCTCCCTCAGCTCTGGCCCTTCCTTCATGAAGCCAGGTGGTCATGATTAACTCATTGTGGAAAAACAATTCTTTCTCTCTTCCTAAATTGTTCCTGTCACACTCAGTCCAGGCTTATGCTTAGCTGGGCACAATCTTATGTTAAAATTAGCAGCGAAAATGTAGGAATCAAGAGCAATGTAATCATAGCCCAAGTGTCAGAGGCCTTAGCTTATCCACTGTCCTGGGAGCTAGAAAGAATCTCAGATAGCATCTAAGTAACCCCTCATTTTATAGATAAAGAACTGGAGATCCAGAGAGCTTCACAGACCCAGAGCTGGCACAGACATCTGAGGTCAGTTAGTCCAATCCTCATCATTTTACAAGTGGGAAAGCAAAGTCCCAGAGAGATTAAGTAACTTGACTAAGGTCATTTAGAATATGTGGCAGAGCCAGGATTAGAAGCCAGGCTCTCTGATTCCAAACAACCACTACACTGGAAGCAATAGAACATAGAACTTTAGAAGGGCCTACATTTCTGCCTACAAAGAAAGAACTTTTACAGAGGAAAAAACTGAGTGTTAAAGAGGTAAAATTACTGGTCCAAGGTAACACAGGCTTTAAATGGAAAAGCCAGAATTTAAATTTGAAACTTGAGAGTTAATGTCTATTTCATTGTACCAGATGATCTTCCCTTGATTCATAGGAGATTAAAATGAATATATGATGTGTAAATATATACATATATACATGTATATATAATTTATTTGTGTGTATATAGTATATCTATAAATATTAATCTTCTAGTCAGTTTTTTCACCTTCCTTTCATATATATACACACACACATATATATATATATATATATATATATATATATATATATATATGGTACATTTTGTGTGTGTGTGTGTAGATCCCTAACTTTTTTGAAGTAGGGAGCTACTGCCTCTCATATAATATAGGAGTAGAAGAAAGGAGGGGGGTTGATACAGCAAAATTTTGCAGTGAGCCATAGAAGGGGAGGAAGGACAGACTGCAACATCCAGCATTCCAAGTTCTGTGTCTCACAATCACATAACACAAACCCCTCTCCACCTCTGGTTGGGGAAGCATGACTGGAAGTTGAAGCTTCAATATCAGAAGAATCAAGAACCACAAGAGATAGGGTTCAACAAATATGAGCACTGATCATGGCACCAGGGGACAATGGTGAGGGAATATGTGAATTCCTGACCTTAAGGAACTTTTATTCAGGGAGGGCACAGGGAGAAGGAGGGGGAAGGTTGATTCTAACTCAGGGAGCACTAATACAAGCTAGATACATCAGACTTTAGTAGTAGTAGTAGTAGTAGTAGTAGTAGTAGTAGTAGTAATAGTAGTAAGGACATATGATTTCACTGATATGATTCCCAATGAAGAAACTTGAAACTATAGACAATTCATTGGAACACTGAAAGATTAGATTTGCCCAGGGTCATACAGTCAGCATCCATGCAAGGCAGAACATGAAACTAGTTCATCCTGACTCCAAGAATGGTTCTTTATTCATCATTCCTCTCAGATTCTTCAACACTGTATAATTTTTATTGTTTCTGTTATTTATTTTTCACTCATGTAATTATAATATTATTATTCAGTCTATATTTTGGGTTGTATCTTTTGTTCACTATTCCCTTACTGTTTATCATTCTCTTGAATTATATTCTTAATATTTCTACATCAATTTATAAAGTTTTTATGATCTAGCACCTGATCAGTTTTTATAAATGTAATGTGATTCGGAAAAACAAATATATGCCTTAAAATTCCCATGCAATAATTAATAAACTTGTATCATATCTTTTTTAGATAGATTTAAATTATATTTTCAGATAGATATACAATTTCCATATGGATTAACTTTCTGTTACATTTGTCAAAGCCAGAAAGAGGCACATTAAATCACTTACAATTATTACTCAGCAATATAGGTCCTCATACATGTCACTCCATCTCTAGGATCTGTGCATGTATTCTGGCTGTTCCTCGTGACTGGAATGCATTCCTTCCTTATCTCTAATTCTAAGAATTTGTAAAATCTTAGCTCAAGCATAACCTTCTACAGTAAGGCTTTGCTGATCTCTCCCTTCCCCTTGATAGTAGTGATTTTCTCCAAATTATTTTGAATATACCTATGTCTACATCACTGTTAACCACAATGATGTAGTTAGTGACTTAATAGCCAAACATCCTGGAGAGTAGGCCTTAAGAAGCATTGCTAACAATAAGGCTAGTGGAGGAGATAGAATTTCAGCTGAACTATTTAAAATTTTAAATGATGATGTTGCATTCAATATGTTTTTGCCTTTTTTACAAACTTTTGCACTGAATATGCTAGCAAGTTTGGAACTCAGTAGTGATGATTGGATTGAAAAAGATCGGTTTGTGTTCTAATAATAAAGAAGGTCAATGTCAAAGAATATTCAAACCATCTAACTCATTACATACCAGCAAGGTTATGCTTAAGATTCTGCAAGCCAGGCTTAAACAATAGGTGAACCAAGAATTTCCAGAAGTGCACACTGGTTTTTGAAGAGGCAGAAGAACTAGAGACCAAATTGCCAATCTTTGCAGGATTATGAAGAAAGCGCAAGAGTTCCAGAAAAACATCTACTTCTGCTTCACTGATTCAACTAAAGCCTTTGACTATGTGGATCACCACAAATTTAGCAATTCCTCAGAGATGGGAGTCACAGATAATCTTTCTTATCTTCTGAGGAACTTGTATGTGGTCCAAAAGCAATTTTAGAACCAAATACTGAACAACTGAATGATTCAAGATTGGGAAAAGAGTACAAGGCTGTATATTGTCATTTTATTTATTTAATGTCTATACAGAGTAAATCATGTGAAATTCCAGATTGGATGAATCAAAAACTAAAATTAAAGTTGTTGGGAGAAATATCAACAGTCTCAGACATGCATATTATACCTCTCTGGTGGCAGAAAGTGAAGAAGAAGAAATAAGAAGCTTCTTGATAAAGGTGAAAGAAAAGGGTGAAAAAACTAATTAGAAGATTAACATTAAAAACAAATTAAGATCATGATATCTGGTCCCATCGCTTCCTGGAAAATAGAGTGAGAAGAAATGGAAGCAATGTCATCCTTTAGATGCTGCATTACTGACAATGTCTGTAGCCATGACATTAAAAGATGCTTGCTCCTTGGAAGGAATGCTCTGGCAAATCTGGACAGCATAGTAAAAAGCATATGTCACCTTATGACAAAAGTCTGTGTAGTCTAGCTTATATTTTTCCCAATAGCAATGTATGGTATGAGATTTGAAGCTTAAGGAAAGCTGAGCATCATAGAATCAACAGTTTTGAATTGTGGTCCTGGAGAAGATTTTTTTGAGAGTCCCTAGGATGGCGAGTAGATTAAATTAGTTAATTCTTAAGATATTCATTCAGACTATTCCTTGGAAGGTCAAATAGTGAAGCTGAAGCTTTCAATACTTTGACCACATGATGAGAAGACAGAACTCATTGGAAAAGACTGACTCTGGGAAAGAATAAGGGCAAAAAATAGCAAACAACAGAAGATAATTTGGATAGAGAGTTATCATGGGAGCAACAAAAATAAGCTTGGACAGACTTTGGGAGATGATGGAGAAAGATCTAGTGTGCTATGGTCCTCTAGGTCACGAAGAGTTGGATATTATGATTTTTTTTTTAGGTTTTTGCAAGGCAGATGGGGTTAAGTGACTTGCCCAAGACCACACGGCTAGGTAATTATTAAGTGTCTGAGGCTGGATTTGAACTCAGGTACTCCTGACTCCAGGGCCTGTGCTCTCTCCCCTATGCCACCCAGCTGCCCCTGAGTTGGACATTATTAAACAACTGAACAATGACAATAACAATATTTATATTATATATAAATGCATATAGAGACATAGATATTCTCCTATAAAATGTCAGCTCTATGATGCAGGGGCAATATCAACTTTATTTTTGTATCCCTAGTGCTAAACACCACGTCTGACACATAGTAGGTACTTAATAAGCCTTTGCTATTTTTCTTTCTTTTAGCATTTAATGCTAAACCATTTGTCTTTAATATTGATGTTGTTTCATTATCTATGATGCCTTTAAACATAATGCAATTTTCCTCTCTGTTTCTCTAGATAGTAATCTCTTGGCAATATTATAAGATAAAAGCATTAAAAAAGTTTGTGCAAAATGCTATATAAAGTCTGGGAGGGAAAGGTCATTACTGAGCAGGAGAATCAGGTAGAGCTTCCTGGAAGTGACAGTATAGCTGGGGCTATAAAACCATGATGTCACAATCACATATAAATGGGGTCCACTTAACTACACATGAGGATCCCTAAAGGCTGCATATTGACTTGAAAACCACATGTTTATGTATTTCTTTTAAAATTAATTTATCAACACATTTAGTTCTTTGTTCAGGTATAAGTTGGACTCCATAGCCCTGGAAATCCTCCCAACCTTGAATCTCATCAATTCTATAACTCAATAGCAAAGTAAGCAGATATATCTTAAATCCCTAATGGATGGAAGGTTTAATGTTAGGAAAGGAATACAAAACTTAAAATTAACCCAATTTCCACCCCCAAGAAACTTCATTGAGGCAGCTAGGTGGAGCAGTGGACAGAGCACCTGCCTTGGAGTCAGGAGGACCTGAATTCAAATGCTGCCTCAGACACTTAATAATTACATAGCTGTGTGACCTTGGGCAAACCACTTAATCCCATAGCCCTTCCAAAAAAAAAAAAGAACATTATGACTCATATACAGATTGAATAGAAGATGAAGAGTATGGTTCCATAGGGAAGAAGACTAAATCAATGGCTCTGGAAAAATCCAGTGTCAAGGAACCCTTTTTTCTGGGAGACAATCAAATGAAGACTTTCAGTTAGAAATGGCCACTGGGTGGAGTCTTCAAAGAAGAAAAAGAAATCTAATATGACAGTAAAGGCTTTAAAATGAATAATCAGAGGGGTGGCTAGGTGACACTGTGGATAGAGCACTGGCCCTGGAATTAGGAGTACCTGAGTTCAAATATGACCTCAGACACTTAATAATGACCTAGCTGTATGGCCTTGGGTAAGCCACTTAACCCCACTGCCTTGCAAAAACTTTTTAAAAAAATGATCAGAGAATGATGATGATGATGATGATGATGATGATGATGATGATATTAGTACTTCATTCTAGAAGAGGATCAGAAAACCAGGGAGGTGATGCATGACAGGCACATGAATTGGATTTGAGGGAGGGGCTAAATCCCCAGCCCCACTTTCTCTTCCAGAGCCATCTGGTTCCAGTGGCCAGATAGGAATCAGGATGATTGGAGATTATGAGGTCATCAGGGTTAAGTGACTTGCCCCAGGTCACACAGCTAGCTATATGCCTGAGGCTGGATTTGAATCCTGGTCCTCCTGACTCCAAGGTCCCATCCACTGTCCCACCTAGCTGCACAATCAGAGAATGGCAGAGCATTGACACCATAGGTCTCAAATCCATTAGGAACCTTAGAGGTCATTTGGATTAAACTGTCCTTGAACAAGAAACCCTTCTAAGTCATGATCTAGATTTTTATTAAGGACCTTCAGTGAGAAGGAGGCCACAACCTCCAGAGACAGGCCATTCCACTTTGGGATAGCATGAATTTTTAAGGAGTTCTTTCCTACATCAGGTCTCAATCTGCCTCTTTGCAATTTCCACTGTTCCCAGCTCTGTCTTCTGAAGTCACCATATCATAGTTAATCCTTCTTTTCTCACACTCTGACCCCTCCTCCACTAAATCTTCTCTATTCCACACTAAATATCCCCAGTTCCCTCAACCCATTTCCAAAGGATGTGAACTAGAATCTCTTCAGCATTCCTATTTCAGTTGTCTTCCTCTGGAAACACGGCAACTTAGGAATGTCCTTCCTAGAAGACAATTCTCCAATTGTGGTCTGCCAAGGATCTAGCATAATCGGACCTGACCTCCTTAGGCCTGAACATTGACAAGTATTTGAAGGATTGACATGTCAAAGAGTGAGTAGATGTCCTCCTTAACCCCAAAGGGCAGAATTAGGAGTACTGGTGTGCAAATGGGCTGGAAAATAGACTTCAAAGAAACCAAAATAGCCTCAACATCAAGGCAAATTTCCTAAGATTTACAACTATGCCACATTATTGACCAATAAAAAATAATGAATTGGTCACTTTTAGAAAAACCCAGAAAGGCTTGTATGAACTGATGCAAAGTGAAAAGAGCAGAACCAGGAAGACATTATACATAGTAACAGCAATATTATGTGATGATCAGTGATGAATGGATTAACTCTTCTCAGCAATATAATGATCCAAGACAATTCCAAATGATTCCTGAGTAAAAATGATATCCATATCCAGATAAAGAACTGGTGGACTTGAGATGCAGATCGAAGCATGCTATTTCCACTTACTTTATTTTCATTCCCCCCGCCCCTTTGGTCTCCTTTCACAACTGTGACTAATATGGAAATATGCTTTGCTTGATTGCACATATATTGTTTATAAATTGTTTACCATTTTAGGAAGAAAGAAGTAGAAGAAGGGAGGGAGAAAAATTTGGAACCCAAAATCTTGTAAAAATGAATGCTAAAAATTGTCTTTACACATAATTGGGGGAAAAAAGAACTATTCCAAAGTAGATTGGGCTTTTCAGGAAGAGATGGGTTCTCTCTCACTGGCTGTCTTACTTTTAAGTGAGTTGTAATAAGAATTCTTTTTAATAACAAGTTGGACAAAATAACCTTTGAAATTTCTTATAATTCTAAAATTCTGTGATTTTTAATTTAGCCTAAGACTCCATCAGCTGTCTTAAATGCCACATTACACTGTTGCCTCAATTTGGGTTTATTCTTCATGAAAAAAAAAAAAGATCTTTTCTAGGTTAAACTTCTGTCTTTCGGATTATACTTTTCTCATCTTATACTTGTGAAGATGATTTTCTGATCCCCTGTAAGATTTTACATTTATGCCTATCAAATTCTATCTTTTTAAAAACAGGCCCCAGCCTTATAGCTTATCATGATCTCAATATGTTAGCCATCCTCCCCATCTTTGGGAAATTTGTCAATTTGATAAGCCTGCCATCCATTTTTTATCCAAATTATTGAGAAAAATGTTCACCTTTAAAACTGCTAACCATTGACCTCTAGCATATCATACTAGAAACTTTCCAAGCTGACTCTGAACCATCAGTGATAACCCAGTCACCCCCCTCCACTTTTGGACAAGTCTAATTCCTCAAATGTGGTCATACCTTACTATCTTTTCCATAAGAACAGCCTAAAAGACTATCAAATACTTTGCTAAATCTAGGGAAACTATAGCTATACACTTCCTCCTATCTTAGAGCCTAATTCCTATAGGAAAGAAAAAAAAGGAAATGGGAGAAGCCTCCCATCACCTGGATCATGCTGGCTCTTCAGTAATCTCCACTCCCATTCATAGACACCTAAAGATCGTTCCTTTAATGATGCGTTCTAAATCTCAAAAGTAAGCAGATGCAAACTGCTTAGCCATATGTCAATATTTATAATTATTTTTTTTAAGGTTTTAGCAAGGCAATGGGGTTAAGTGGCTTGCCCAAGGCCACACCGCTAAGTAATTATTAAGTGTCTGAGGTCACATTTGAACTCAGGTCCTCCTGACTCCAGGGCCGGTGCTCTATCCACTGTGCCACCTAGCCGCCCCCTGATAAATGCCTTTGATAATTACAAATATTGGGGTGGCTAGGTGGCACAGTGGATAGAGCACCAGCCCTGGAGTCAGGAGGACCTGAGTTCAAATCCGACCTCAAACACTTAAGAATTGCCTAGCTGTGTGACCTTGGGCAAGCCACTTAAATCCATTGCCTTGCCCCCAAAAAAGGCATTTATCTTCTGTCATTTACCTTCTAATAGCAATCATTTTCCCTCATATCTACAGAGTGTCACCATCTATATAGAATTTTTCTCCCATCAGAAGGAAAGTTTTCTGACTCCAAGATCAGCATTACCTAGCCCTTCCCATCCATTTAACACTGGGAAAGTACATTTTCCCTGTCCCTGGAAAGATTGCATTCTAAAAAAACATGGAATTTCCTTCTTGTAACCCACCCAGATTCCAATGAGTGATCAAACTTTAGAGAACGATCAAAGGGAAATAAAGGAGGTGATGGTCTTTACCTTAAATAAAGGATGCAAGATTCTTGGGGACAAGGAGGACATTCTTGTGTTTGTATTGCCAACCCCAACCAGAGCATCTGATACACGGAGGGTAGGTGTTTCATAAAGATTTCTTTGTTTCTATTTACATAGACATATAATAACTCCCCATGAGAAGCCATGGATTATCCATCAATCAATCGACAAGAGTTTATGAAAGTCTTACTCTGTGTGAAGGACTGGGTCCCCATAAGGACTAGGGATAAAGAAAAGTCTGCCCTCATGGAGCTCACATTCTAATGAGTAAGACAACAGGGAAGGTGTGACCGACACATAATAGAACAACAGCCTTAAAGGGGAGTGAAGAGTCAGGGAAGGTGGGACCAAGAAAGACCTCCTGTAGGAGCTAATGTTTGAGCTGCGGCTTGAGGGAAGCCAGAAATGACAGGTTAGGGAGATGAAGAGGGGAAATATTCCAGCACTGGGGGGGGGGGGGGCAGCCAGTTCAAAGAGGCGGGATGCTCAGCGCAAGAACAGCAAGAAAGCCGCCATGGTCACTAATAGGAATAATAACATTTATATACTATGTAAAACACTTTAAAATTATTTCCTTTGATCCTCACAACAACCTAGAACCTCTTTCACAGATGAGGAAACTGAGGCAAACAGAGGTTATGTGACTTGCCCAAGGTCACACAACAAGAGACTACATTTGAATTCAGGTCTTCCTGATTCCAGACTCTAACCACTTTCCCACAGAGCGACATTGACCACTAGATCCAAGAATGTATTCAGAAGAATAAGGTTTAAAAGGATCAGAGAAGTGAGAAAGGGCCAGGTTGTTAAAAGTCAAATAGAGGATTTTTCTATTTGATCTTAGAGGTAACATGGTCAGCTCTGCAATTTAGGAAAAATCACGTGGACCCCTGAGTGGAGGACAGGCTGGAATGAGGAGAAAACTGAGGTGGGAAGGTCAACCAGCAGTTTATTGCAATAGTGGACATGTGATAGTCTGCCCTTGGGTAGGAGAAGTGCCAGAGAAGAGGGCAGAGTGTACCCAAGAGAAATTTTGAAGGGACATACAAGATTTGCCAACAGATTAAACATAGGTTGGGAACATGATAGAAAGTGGAAACTGGAGTCTGGCAAGAACATTCAAAAGGATTCCAGGTCTTTGGACTATTTGTCACATTGTTAGATCTGGAAAAGAACTTTGGGGTTCATTGGTTCAACCTCCTCATTTTAATAGATGAGGAGACTGAGACTTGGCAAGATGAAGAGGTCAGTCACATGGCCACTAAGCAACAGCGCCATAAACCTTTACCAAGATCTCCTGATTCCGAATCTACTACATTTTATAACACATCTCCACTTAGGTCGTGCAATGGAGCCAGAAGGACATGAGTTCAATTCTGAACTCAGACACTTGGCATTTCCTACCTGTGTGACCCTGGACAAGTCACTTAAATCTGACTGTCTACATCCAGGGTCATCTCCAGTTGTGCTGATCCATCTGACTGTCTACATCCAGGGTCATCTCCAGTTGTGCTGATCCATGTCTGATCCAAATGGATTAAAATGACCCACTAGCCTCAAATGGATCCGGGGGGAAAATGAGGCTGGTGACTTAGCACAGCACTCCCCATTTCATTAAAATTCAGTTCACATGCATATCACGGCATCACCTCCCTGATGTCATGGTCTTCTTCAAGTATGAAGGACAAAATCAATAACATCCCCAATTACTTCCCTTGATTTCCATCCCCATTATTTAGAATAGTAGGAGTTGTACTGGAGAACAGCCCTGGTTGGGAGTCCCACATCCCCCGCTATAAAAGTGAATAGGTGCATTTCAGATTGGTGCATTTGATCTTTTTGTTTTGTTGACTGGTTTTATCCATTATGGATGGGACCCTCAGACTTGAGCTTGTAACCAGTTCCTGCTCTGCCTGCTGCTACTGATGGCTTCTGTGTTGGATCTCCCCACCATTGAGTTTGGAGATAGGATTCATTTTCCCAGAGTCCCACATCTATCTGAAGCAGGGATCCCATCTAGAAGGGTATCCTTGAGGACTGAATGATAGTGTGCATTGCACGAGTCAAGAAGACTGATATTTCTTTCCTCCCATCTCTGGTAGCCACATCTGGGAAGTTCTGGCAGGAAGTTTTTTCAGCACTGTCTTAATTTGTCATTTTGTAACTTCAATGTTGCTTCTGGGTTATTCTGAAATGTTGGTGTAATGGATATCATCTGACATTGGTTCTCTCAGGGTCAAATAGACTTCAGTTGTGGGTGTCTCTTTTCTCTGCTCTAGGCTTCAACCCCCTACTAACTCTTCTCTCCCTGTTGGATAAGAGGTCAGTACTTAACGCCTTAATTCTATTTAAACATTTAACATTAGGTAGCTTTTGTAAAGGAATATTTATTTCGAAAATATAGTAAAAACAAACATGCAGACATTTTCCCCAACACTTCAGGGAAAGAAGTCTTCCTGGGGAGTGGGATTACATAATGCTTGAGGCTTAGTGGGGTTCCTACATAATAAGGGTCCCATCAAGTTCATGCCCAGATGTGACATGATTCCTCTGGGGTATCTGTGCTAGTGCAGGATCTCAAAGATTCCTTAAAGGTCATTCCTTTTCTCCCCCAAGCATTGACTCTGGGTTCTAGGCAATATCCAATCTGAATTCTGACTCCTTGATTTCTATAGCTTTTTCTCCTAATCAAGCCTAGAACAGAAAAGAATAAACAAAAATCCCAAGGAAGTCACTTTTATTGGGGATCATATGACGTCAAAGGGAAGGAAGACTTTCCAGTCTTCACCTTCCAGCTGAGGTTCTAAGTGGGCCGCATCATATGACCAGAGCCCAACTGAAGACAACCAGGTAAGAAGAGGCAGAGATTTTCTCTCTGTCTTTGCCTCAAAAAAAGGCAAATGACCTTTATGAATGTCTAAACCAAATCAGAGAACCTTACCTGTTTCATGTAGCAAGCTGACCAGATAAATTACAATAGAACCACAAGTGTCCCAGTCTGTCTAAGGTATTGTGTTGTTGTCCAGTCATTTCCAATTCTGTGTGATCCCATTTGGGTTTAGGAGTTTGGGGGTTGAATTGTTTTTGACAAAGATACTGGCATGCTTTGCCATTTCCTTCCCCAGCTTATTGTATAGATGAAGAAACTGAGGCAAACAGGGTTAAGTGATTTGCCCAGGTCAGACAGGTTAGTTCTGAACTCAAGAAGATAGTCCTTCTGACGCCGGATTACTGGTATCCTATCCACTGTATCACCCAGCTGCCCGATCTGTATAATACGGGGAAATCATATCCATTTACTAGATTTGGGGGAGGTCTCATTAAGGTGACATTTGTAGGATCCTCAGCTGAAGGAAGGGGGAGTTCATTCTGGCTGGGGAAAAGTGTGGGAAAGTTGATAGAAGAAAGTCAGGAGTTTCATGTGATTGGAAAGTGATTGAAAGTAGATGGAGCTGACTATTCAAGAGTGGGCATAGGAACTTGTAGAATATGCCTGGGGCGTCTGACTTTGGTCCTGCTGAGGCTAATGCCTCTGTCCTTGGCTATAGTTTGGGAGAAAAGATTGATTTTCTTGAGACATCCAACTTTACACTCAAAGGCTCATCCCCAGTGACCTCATTGAGAGGCAAAATCATATTTTAGACTGAAATCAAAAGGGAACATCACCTCATTGATGATCCATCAAAAACAGAGGAGGACGTAAGTATGGGGTAGTGTGAAAGCCTTTGGTTGTTCATTCAAAGGATGTGAGTTCTAGATTTAACCATTGAGTGACCTGTAATAAAGTATTTCCTTTTTCTTCACAGTTTACCCACCTGCAAAATGTACATACTGAACAAACTGATCTAACTTTATGTATTATTCCTATGAGACCTTTAATTAATCTAATTACCTATTTTCTCTCTGTGTCTGTCTCTATTATCTCTGTCTCACTGTGTCTAGCTCTCTGTCATCTTTTTCAGTGATGAGTAATAGAGCAGTATGGGACCTTATTGGTTTTCCTGACCTCAGGAATCACTGGATTATAAATTATAGATATAATAAAGACCATCTAGTCCAACTCCATTTTATAGATAAGGAAGCTGAGATCATGGGTGAAGTGAATTGTTCAAAGTCACATGAATGGCAATTAGTGCATAGCAGAACTGGGGTTCAATCTCAAGTCTTCTGGATCTTAATCCTTCTGTTTTGGGACTTCTAGTCCATCTGCCCCTTTTTACATATGAGGATACTGAGGCCCAGAGACCCAGAGATTAAATGATTCACCCAAGACCACCTGAGTAGGAAATGGAAGCACTGGGATTCATTCCCAAGTCCTCTGTTTTCAAATCCAAAATTATTTCTACTGCCTCACCTTGGCAAGTCACTTGACCTCATTGCTTCACAAAAGCCAGATAAATAAATAAATAATCTTCCTCCTCTGTGAGGAGGGTAAAAGATGGACCTTTCTTCACAAAATGAGTGTATTTCTCTTTTGAAACATCTGGTTATAAGAAGGTTAGCACAGCTGACTGAGTGTTCAAAGTCAAGAAAATTAAAAGGAAAATTAAAAAATTATTTCCAGGTGTTGGCTGACAACTTCCGAAATCCTTTAGAATGGAAGACTAGAGTTTGAATTGTCCAGAAAGGCAAAATTATTCAGAAGCCTACTGCTCAGTGACAGATTGAATTCCTCCCTGCCAAGGTGAACTAGTCATCTGGGTTGGACAACATAAGAGGGAGGTGGGGAGAAGAAAGTCACCCAAGTCCAGGAGGCTGTAATTAAGCCCCACCCATTCCAAGAAAAACACCTTGTTTGTTTTCATTGGTTACTACCCCATGAGTTCATAGTCAGGTAAAGGGATCCAGAATGGGAGAAGGAAACACCCTTGCTTTCAACATCAGCAGTCAAGCACGGACCCCTAGAAAGCCAGGTCTAGGAAAAGAGGTTTGGGAGATCCCCACCATGGGGAGGTTTCCACAGAATGACTTCCCAGGAATGTGGTGGAGTGTCTTCTGATTCTTGCTTTTGTGACTCATTCATTCAGGTCATAAGGACTCACTAGGCGAAGTGTTGGGCAGAGACAAGAAATCAGGGAGGACCTAGTTCCCTGCTTTGTCTAAACTTAAAATCTAGTGAGGGTAGATTAGAAATCAGCCTGCAAAGCAGATCTATAGCAAACAGTGGAACTGGGACAAGCAACATAATAATTTACAGACAGAAGAATGAGACAATGGATGAATGCTAGCCCTTGCCGCCAGAAGGCATGGGCTTATAAGCCTATCTCCAGACACCAGCTGTTTGACAAAACATTTAATCTTTCAGACCCTTGGTTTCCCCATCCATATGTAAGGACATAAGGCACCAGCCCCTCTTAATAGGCTCCACTTCTGGGTTCCATGCTCAAGGAGGTTGATCTCTCATGGAGGAGATCAGACTTGTCTTACCTTCCTTATCAATTTGACTGGGAACGAGGAAGAAACCCTGTGCAGGGAAAAGAGATCAAGAAAGGGAAGCATTGGACTAGAGCAGAGGGAGAAAAGCAAGGCGAAGGAGGATAAAGGCTAGAGGAGTGACTATGGAAAGAAAAGGAAATTAGAACTGAGGACATTCTTTTCAACAAAATTTTATTTGACTCCTGTCTAGGATCTCCCCAAAAGATATTAATAACAAAATTTTTTTCAAAAGGCCCTCAGTGTGTAGGAGGGTAGCTATCAGGTATAGAAAAACTATTTATTTTCTCTACCATAAAAGAAATGTTGCAAATATAAAGGCCAAGCTTGATTCGAAAGTTAAGAACAGAAAGGTATTTCCTCCTAATTCTGTGGATGGTGGTTATGAAACATTGTCCGCTCTATCAGATTTTTCAATATGTTAGATTTGCTGAAATGCAGGGGGGAGGTAGGGAGAAGGTTCCTCATTTTTATTCTTTATTCTAAAAAGTGATTCTTTAGAAGGGGGAATTTTGTGGGAAAGTTAGGCAATATAAATATAAATGGGATAAATGAAATTTATTCTTTAAATATTAAGTGAAAAAACGGATATGCATCAGAAACCAAGAGCCAGGATAAGGGATGATCCCCATGGAATGTGCCTTGCTCCATTTTTTTTTTTAGGTTTTTGCAAGGCAAATAGGGTTAAGTGGCTTGCCCAAGGCCACACCACACAGCTAGGTAATTATTAAGTGTCTGAAATCGGATTTGAACCCAGATACTCCTGACTCCAGGGCCAGTGCTTTATCCACTATGCCACCTAGCCGCCCCTGCCTTGCTCCTTATGAGAAGAGCTTTGCAAGTTACAAATGAGTAATTCATTCTTTTTGCTCCAACTCCAGGAAGTTCAAAATCAATAATAAATGCTTGCTGAATTGAGTTGAATTAAGAAGAAAGAGACGGGAGCTGGAAGACTAGCCAAGGAGGACTTCAGGGAAAAGGAAGACTTTGATATATGGGTAGGATCTGGACAATAGTCAGGAAGGAAGGGGTGAAAGGGCTATTCCAAGAGAGAGGTCTGGTAAGATCAAGAATTGGAAACCAGGAGGAGGATGCAGGACGCATTGGCAGGAGGCAATGGTTACAAGCAGAAGGCACACTGGAGACCTCAGTTGGAATCATCTTTCAGACATGGACCAGCTAGTAAACATGGGCAAACATATTCTCTCTGACCTTCAGTTTCATTGGTTATGATTACCACCAACTGGTCCAGAGTTGTTCTGAGGTTCAAATGAGATAATGGATGTAAAGGGTCCATAAATTTTATAATGCCATATAAGTGTCAGTTGTTCATCATCGTCATTTTTATTGATATTTAATTTTCTTTTTCCAATTATATGTTATAAAAGTTTTTCAACATTCATCCCCTTGCATATTTATGTAACACAATTTTCTTGCACCCTCCCTTCCCACCTCCTTCCCCTCAACAGTGAACAGTCAAGTGAACATGATACGTGTATATTTGTGTTTGACATGCAACATTTGTGTTTATGTATTGGTCATTTTGTGTATGAGGAATTAGGATTAAGCGAAAAGAAAGAAAACCATGGGATAAGAAGGAAAAGCATGAGAGAATTTTTTTTAAAAAAGGGAACATAATGTTCATTCAGATTCTGTGGGTTTGGGTTGGTTTGTTTGTTTGCTTTTTGTGGTTGGATAGTGTTGTCCATAACAAGTTTCCCAGGCTTGTCCTAGTTCTGAACTGTGAGAGGAGCTGCAGCCATCATAGCGGATCACCTCACCAGGCTGTTGTTAATGAGTACAAAGTTCTCTTGGTTCTATGGAGCATTTTGTCATATGATTACATAGAGCTTTAATCTCTTTGTTTGAAAACTGCTTCCTCACATCCTTTGACCATTTTTCAATGGAGGAATGATAAATTTTATTCAGTTCTCTATATTCTAGAAATGAGATTCTTATCAGAACCCCTAGCTGTGAAAATTGTTTCCTAGCATTCTGTTTTCCTTCTAGTCTTGGCTGCCTTAGTTTTATTAGTGCAAAACCTTTTTCAATTTCATGTGGTCAAAAGCCTCCATTTTACCATTTATTCTGTATTCTATTTCTTGTTTGGTCATAAATTTCTCCCCTTTCCAAAGATCTGACTGATGGAGTATTTATTTTTTTTAGCTGTTTTTTTTTGCAAGGCAAATGGGGTTAAATGACTTGCCCAAGGCCACACAGCTAGGTAATTACTAAGTGTCTGAGGTCAGATTTGAACTCAGGTACTTCTGACTCCAGGGTCGGTGCTCTATCCACTGTGCCACCTAGATGGCCCTTGATAGGGTGTTCCTTTATCAGTTAATTGGTCCATAGTATTGCCCTTTACAGCTAAATCCTGTATGCATTGTGACCTTATTTTGGTATAGCATTGGTTTTTTAGTCTGGGGCTTTTTTCATCCTAAGGAATCTAGTTTGATTGGGATGCATGGTTTTTTTGTCTGGGAGGAACAGGAGAAGTCAGAATACCAGTGTGTTATAAAGCAAAGAACAATGAACTCAAAACAAGAAGATTTATATACTTATCAACTAGCTTTGTGATCCTGGACCAAACTCTAGTCTTTCATTGCTTCATCTATATGAGGAGAGGGTTAGGCTCATTTCTGGCTACAACATGGCATCAGCTATGAAAATCCTGTGGATAGACGGTTATAGCATTAAATTCAGAGTCGGTCGAGTCCCTTACTATGTCCCTTACTAGCTTGGTAATCAATCTCAAACCACTTACTATGTGTAGGGCCTTTTTTGCCTCATATACATAATGTAATAATATTTGTATTTCCTATCTTGGTGGTGCAATGGATAGAGCCCCAACTCTGGAGTCAGGAGGACCTGAGTTCAAATTTGGTTTCAGACACTTCATACTTACTAGCTATATGACCTTGGACAAGTGACTTCACCATGATTGACTCTCAGCCAGGACCAACTCCAATCATCCTGATTCATTGGACCCAGATAGCTCCAGAGGAGAAAGTGAGGTTGGTGACTTTGCACAGTATCTCTCACTCAAATCCAATTCACATGCTTGTCAAGGTATCACCTCCCTGATGTCATGGTCTTCTTCAAAAACAAAGGATAAACATCATCACTCCTTACCTAACCATCATTAAAGCCTTTCTCTGCTGTTTCACTGTATCATGGTAAGACTCTGGATTCTATAAGCTTCTGCCAGGAGGCAGCTATGGTGAGTGAAGTAGATAGAGCATGGGATCTAGAGACAGGAAGGTTCAAGTCTAAAATTTACTAACTGTGTAACCCTGGGCAGGTCACCTAACCTCAGCTTCCTCAATTAGAAATTGATGGTGGTGATGGTAGTTAAAAACAACACCTACCTCACAGGATTGTTGTGAGGATCAAAGGAGATACCATTTTTAAAAGCACTTAACACATTGTAAAAAAAAAATCTGTTTCGTAGTAGGTGTTATATAAATGTCTATTCTTTTCCCTTCCCCATCACATCTCAATCTCTGACATATTCTATCAAACTGCAAAGACTTCAGTAATCTCTTGATAGGCTGGATCTTGTCGGAGACCCTAGTATCTATAGTCAATAAGGCTCATCTCCAGGTTGGTTGTAGGTTATTTTGGTCATGAAAATATTCAAAAAGAAGTCATTTAGCTATGGGATCTCAGAATTATAGATTTAGAACTGAATTTAGTCTTGGACTCCAGTGGTCCAAAACCTTCATTTTATAAATGAAGAAACTGAGGCACAGAAGGATAAATGAGTAGCATAGCTACTGGGTATCTGAGGTAGGATTTGAATCTAGGTCTTGACTCTAAGTCAAATGTTCTATGAACATATCACTGTCATATTTCTGAAAAATAATAACACTTTCCTTGAGAGATTGTTGTGAAGATGATAGACACAGACTTACAACTGAAAGGGAATTCAAGATATCAGAGCTCAACCCCCTCCCCCTTAATTTGCAGACATGAAAACAGAGGTTCGGAGAAGTTAAGTGACTTACCTGAGTTGATATTCAAATCCAGAGGTTTCCAACTCAAAATCCAGCTGCCAAGCTTAGGGAAATTATCATAGTTGTGAAAGCAAAACAGTTCAAAAGGAAGATTTGACCTGAAGGACTTTCATTATGCCACATATGGGTGGAAGTGGAAGTAAATGTCTGACTCACAAAAGAGTTAAAATAGTCCTGAGAGTGTAGACTATCTTGCAAAATAGCATTGATGACTCTCTGGTAAAGAGGAAAGCTAATAGCTTTCAAACATTGGGTATCCATGACTGTCTAGTGGACAGCCACCAGGTTGGTAGCAAAAGGGAGAAAACCAGTCCAGGGGATGATAGCAGGATAGAAGAGGACATCAGCAGCTCTTTTGCAAATCTGTCAATGAAATAATGAGTCAGTAAATATATATTAAGTCCTTGCTGCATGCCAAAAATACAAAGATTAAAAAATAGAACAATTCTTGCCCTACAGACACACATACAAGGTATTTGCAGATAGTGTAGAGACAACCCAGTAGAGGGAGGGGAAAGGTCTCAAGTAGATGAAACAGCAAGAAACACCTTCAGGAAAGAGAATCCCTCCAGTTTAGATTCAGTCCTAGGACTTGGACAGACTTGTGTTTTCTCTACAAATGAATGAACTTCCCACATATGTTCTCTCTTCCCTATGCAGTGTATAATGTCAGGAAAGGGAAGTGGTAGAATGTTCCTTGTCATGTATCTCTGTTCAGTTAGCCTGTTTTGAATTAATGTATTTGACTTAATCTAGTTTTGTTATTGGGTTTTTTGTTTTTGTTTTTGCAAGACAATGAGGTTAAGTGACTTGCCCAAGGTCACACAGCTAAGTAATCTGAGATCAGATTTGGGCTCAGGTCCTCAGGTAATTGTTTATAAATTTGTTGTTTAAGTGTTTGATTAGATTGTGACCCAAGCACTCCTTGGCCTTGGTCACAGGAGCCCAAGTTCAGGAACAGGCAAAAGACCGTTCAATAGAGATTGGTTACAGTTTACACCTTGGGTAGTTAGATGGTGCGGTGAATAGAACCTTTGACACTTACTGGCAATGTGAGCTTGGACAAGTGCCTTCACCCTGATTGCCCCACATTCAGGGCCATCTGCAGTCATCCTGCTTCATATTTGGCCACTGGACCCAGATGGCTCTGGAGGAGAAAGTGAGGCTGGCGACTTAGCACAGCATCTCACTCAAATCCAACTTATGTGCTTATCATAGCCTCACCTCCCTGATGTTGTGGTCTTCTTTGAGAATGAAGGACAAAACTTTATATTTGGTACCAATGAAAGCAGAGTCCCCATGGACAAACTCATGGAATTTTGAAGTATTGAAGGAACTATCTTATGGAATTTCAGAGTTGAACAGCCATGACATGACTCAATGTTTTTCACAATCACTGACAAGTGATCATCTGGCTTCTGTTTGATGATCCGAATGTGGAGATCTTAGTATCATAGCTTCAGAACTAGAAAAAAACCTCAAAGGTCATCTACTAGACCCTCTTCCCACTTCACTGAAGAGGAAATAGAGGTCTAGAGAGGTGACATTACTTCCCCCAAGTACATAGAAGTAGTAAATGACAGATCCAAAATTTGAATGCAAGTCCCATAATTCCAAGTTGAGCCACTATAGCCACTCAAATTGTTCTGAGGAAAGAACTATATAAATTTTAGAGTTCAATAGAAAGGTCAGCCATGTCTAGAAGTCCCTTGCTCCTTCTTGCCCATGCAAACTGAGGCAATAGGAGAGAGAGGGGATCCAGGCAGCTGATAGCTCCTCCAGGCTCTTATTCTAGCATTTGACTGTCAGCTCATCATTTTCCTCCCCACCCTAATAAAGAATTGACCTTTTAGCTCATCAGTGGAGGAGAGGCTCCTGGGCACACACTAAAGGTGCTTGTCTGGGTGTGCCTTGAGCTCTTCCTAATGAGAGGCCATAAAATACCAATCTGACTGTTTAATAGGTCCTGGGGAAGGGCAGGCTCCAGCCAGCCAAAGAGTTACGCCTTCTCGAATAATGCATCTGACAGTTGACAGAAGTACGGAG
Source organism: Macrotis lagotis (assembly GCF_037893015.1). Lineage (NCBI taxonomy): Eukaryota > Metazoa > Chordata > Mammalia > Peramelemorphia > Peramelidae > Macrotis > Macrotis lagotis. The sequence continues at coordinate 17,277,416 of NC_133658.1, read as the reverse complement.
AACAGCTGCCTAAAAGTCAGGAATTTGTTGCTGAGGAACAGACAGACCCTGTTTGGATCTTCCTTATGATTCAGAGGTAGTAATTAGACTAGAACCAAACAGATCATGCCCACCTGGAAGCACCAGTCCAAGTCTGGGCCCATGAGAGAGAGAGAGCAGTAAGGCAGCCTGGTTCTCACAGATTGTAGGGCAAAACGACATGGTCAATAACAGACTGGGAAAGGAGAGAGAGTGGGAAAATCCTGCTTCTAGTTGAATTGATGTGATCAAGGGCAGTGTATCAGAGAGGGAGCTGACTTGGGAGTTGGTGGTTCGGGATTGAAGTTCCCATCTCTGACACTTATTCCCTGTGTGATCACCAGCAAGCCTCTCTGGGCTTCACTTTCCCCATCTGTGAAAGTAAAGGATTGCACTTAATCAGGAAGGTCATTTCTAACTCTAAATTCTCTCAGCCTCCTAGTTTCAGACTCAGAAGAGATCTCCGAGTACATTGAGTCCAAACCCCTAATTTTACAGATGACAAGATTGTGACTCAGACAGATAAAGGGATATGTCTGAATTCACACAAATAGAAAAATTAGAAAATTTGAGCCTAGATCTTTTGACCCCAGAGCCAGTAGTCTTTCATTTTATCAGTGGAAATAAATTTCAGGAAATGGCATTATTATCTGATTTCCTACTATACCTCTAAGACCTTGAAACCCTTTGGATTTGTAGTTAAAACTTTCCCCATGTATAGTCAGTCTCCCTTGAGAGCTCCTGGAGCTCAGGGACTGTTTTACTCTAGCTTTTGTTATCTAAAGTGCTTAGGATACTGTTTGACCCAAATATAAATTCTTAACAAATACTTATTCATAAATTCATTCATTCAATCACTTGTTCTGTCTTCCTGTCTGGAGAACAGGGCAATAGACTAGATTACAGGTTGACAAACAATGGCCAAAGGTCCCTGAGCTAAGTTTTGTTTTTGTACTGGTTAAATATAATACATTTACTGTAAAATGTAAAAAATCATCTTTAGCTCACTAGTGAGCAAAGCAGAAACAGGAGGTGGGGTAGAATTCGTCCAAAGGCTGTCTTTTGCTGATGCCTGGATTTGATCATCTTTATAGTCTCTTCCATTTAGGGTCTTTGATGCTTTCCTAAAGACATAAATATGATAGGATGAAACAAACTCCCTGGGTTATCAATGGGGTGTTCCAAGAAAATGACACTGCTACACTTTGGCTCCACCCCCATTTATGTGACCCATCCTCCTCATTCTCCTTTGATAGATCATCCTCCATGTTGTACTTCCAACTTTGATTATTCTCAAAGGTTTTGTTCTGGGCACTCTTCTCTCCTCTCTTCTTCTCTCCCTACACTCTATCTTGGTGATCTCATCAGCTCTTAGCCTCTGAATGGAAACAATTCCCTAATAACTAACCCTAATTTCTCTTCCGAGATCTAGCTCCACATCAACAACTATTTCTTGAATATTTTAAATTGGACGATAGCCACTTCCCCAAATCTCAAACTCAACATATCCAAACAGGAGTCATTGTCTTCCACCTTTGGCCCCTAAAAATATCTCTTGCTTTTTCCAAACTTCCTTTGTACTGTGGAGTGCACCACAGTTCCCTCAGGAATCCAACTTTGTAACTTCAATATCATCCTCACTCCTTTTTCTCTTTCACCCCACATGTCCATTTTGGACCATATCTATGTTTACAACATCCGTCACCTTCATACTTTCTTTTCCATTTACTCAGTCACCCAACTCTAGCTCATCCCTCAAGGCCTCTTCCAAGACAATTCTTGACATTTGGAAAGCACTTAATAAATGCTCACTAATTGCTGATTGATTGATTGACTGATGACTACAATGCCTACTGAAAGATCTATTCTTTCTCCAATCCATCTTGCACACAGGTGCCAAAGTGATATTCCTAAAGCATATGTCATTCTATTAATAAATATACCCCAGTCTATTTCCTACTCAAATCCAACCTCAGACATTTACTAGCCACGTGACCTGAGCAAGTCACTTAATTCCTTTTTTGTCTCAATTCCTCATCTGTAAAATGAGGATAGAGTAAAAAAAAGAAATATCATGTTCAAAATTATTTATAGCAGTTCTTTTTGTAATGGCAAAGAACTGGAAATTGAGGTGATGCCCATCAATTGGAGAATGGTTGAACAAGTTAGGTACATGAATGTTATGGAGAACTATTGTTCTATAAGAGATGATGAGCACTTTCGAGAAGCATGGAAAGACTTGCATGAACTGATGTTAGCAGAATGAAAAGAACATTGTACCCATTATCAACAACATTGTGAGATGACTAACTATGATGATGCAGCTCCCCTCAGCACTTCAGAAATCTAAGACAACCCTGAGAGACCTATATGGGTAATGCCACCCACATCCAGAGGAAAAAACTAGAGATTCTGAATACAGAGCAAAGAACACTATGTTCAGTTTTTTTAAAACTTCCTTTATGTTTTTCCTTTCTCTTTATGCTTTTTCTTTCCCTTTAGTTCTAATTCCTCTTTCACAACATGACTAATATGTGAATATATAAAACAGATATATATATATATATATATATATACATTTGCCAGACTATTCCCCACCATGGGAAGGGGGGGGGAGAAGGAAAGGGTGGCACAAAAATTTGGAACTCATAAATTTGAAACTGGATGAATGTTGGAAAACTACCATTGTGCTTAATTGGAAAAATAAAATAAAATTTTAAGTTAAAAAGAACAAAAAGAAAGAAATATCAAATGACTCCATTATCTTTGCCAAATCCATGGGAATCATGAAGAGTCAGACAAGATTGAATGACTAAGGGGTGGCTAGGTGGCATAGTGGATAAAGCACGGGCCCTGGAGTCAGGAGTACCTGGGTTCAAATCCGGTCTCAGACACTTAACGATGACCTAGCTGTGTGGCCTTGGGCAAGCCACTTAACCCCATTTGCCATGCAAAAAACCTAAAAAAAAAAAAAAGATTGAATGACTAAACAACACTATCAAGCTTCCTATTATCTCCTTTTACAACCTGGCTCCAGCTCCCCCTTCCAGTGTTATTAGGCATCACTATCCTACATTTAAATCTATATCATCATTGATTAGTGTAGTTCTGACAACTTAATAAATACCTTTCATTCATTCATCATTTATCCTACAGTGAAAGTAACTTTTGCTGTTCGTTTCACTCTACATTCCATCTTCTGTCTCCAGGCCTTTGAACAAGTTATTCCTAATGCTTGGAATGCCTCCTGCCATACCTCTGCCTCTAAGAACTCCTCATTTCCCTCAGTATTCTACTCAAGTCACTTTCTAAAGAAAGCCCTAATGGAGAGTTCCCTTTCTTAACAACTAAATTATTTTGCATTTACTTATTATAGGGTGTATATATGCTAATCTGTATACATGTTTTTCTCCCAATAAACTATTTCACAATTTACTTTGAGTCCAACAAACTTGGATTACTAGGGGGAATAGTGGTATTCTTCTCAGTAAACAAGAAGTTTGGGGGGCGGCTAGGTGGCACAGTGGATAGAGCACCAGCCCTAGAGTCAGGAGTAGCCGAGTTCAAATCTGACCTCAGACACTTAATAATAATTACCTAGCTGTGTGGCCTTGGGCAAGTCACTTAACCCCATTTGCCTTGCAAAAATCTAAAAAAAAAAGAAGAAATTTGGAAAAGGAGATATTTTTTTTAGAAGAAAAAGGTGGGAAGATAATGAGTTCTGTTTGGACATATTGACCTTGAAATTTAGGGAGGAGGCTCTCATCCAATTTAAAATGTCCAAGACTGTAAAGAAGTATAAATGGCAGGAGTATTCTAGGGTCAGGTTTGGAGAGGTGTAGTGACTGTCGATAAGACAAGGGAACAGAGGATCTTAGCATAAGGGATAGTGAAGAGGTGAAATAGTTTACCAAGAAGTCAAACCAAAGAAAGGTCTGACTGTGTCCTTAGTTTCACTTTTATTCAGAATTATTGAAAGGATCTTTTGATGAACTGTCTCATTATTCCACTCCCTGTCCCAAGAATTTCCGGAACCAGAACACTCTCCCTTAGTCCCCGCTCACCCATCTCTGTGGTTTCCTCCAATTAGAGCATAAGCTCCTGAAGCTTGGGATTTGTCTCATTTTTACAGCTGTCTCCAGAATTCATCACAATGTCTCTCCCTCTAACCAGTCACCACCACAGAGATCTCTCTCTCTCTCTCTCTCTCTCTCTCTCTCTCTCTCTCTCTGTGTGTGTGTGTGTGTGTGTGTGTGTGTGTGTGTGTGTGTGTGTGTGTCTAGTTCATTGGTCCCTTCTCCTCTAGTCTCTATCCTTCTCTCTGGTGAGAGAGGATCAAGAGGCTCTGATAGCATGATCACAAGCTACATACCTATGTCCGACACACCTTGTTTCATTGTCTCAAAGGGTTTATTGAATGAATAATTATCTCAAATTTTGAGTATGCAAATGAAACGTAGGTGACAATATAATAAGGACATCTATATCTGCTGCGTGCCACACTTCCTGTTTGGGGGTAATTAGCTTCAGATAAATCATAGGTTATTTGGAACACCTCTCACTAATTTGACATCTCAGTTGGATCCTCCCAGTAGTCTATCTTACCCTCCCAGGCTTCAGTATGCCACTGGATACTCTCTCTTGTCCACATAGGCATCTGACAAGATGCCCCATTCAACTCTCAGTTCAATTAACAGTTATCATCCTAGATGCTGGGGATGGATACTGATAAAACTCAGTTCTGGCCCTTGTGGGGCTCTCATTCTCCTAGAATAAATAATTATAAGCCTTTAGGGTTTGAAAAAGTGTTTAACATGCATCATCTCACTGGATATGAGGAAGGCTCACTGGAGCCTTACAACCATCATGTGATATAAATACTTCATATATTATTATGTATCCCATACTTACATATTAGGAAATGGAAATTTAATGAGTGCTTCTGATCACACATCTGGTTAAGAGGTAGAAGCAGCATCTATCTGAGACTAAGCACCTAACTCCCATCATTGTCACAACTAAGAATCACCCTTCCCCTCTAGGACAGGGACACGTCCCACCATCTGGAGCATCCCTTCCTTTCTAGACTTCCTTTGAGGTTTCCTATTCCTAGCCTTCTCGTGTAGTCTTCCTTTCTTATAAAAAATAATCACTGCTACTATTATTAATAATAATAACAACAATTAATTGCTAGAGTTCACTCAGGGCTTTACGATTCGCATCACTGCAACAATCCTGGAAGGGAGACGCTATTATTATCCCCATTTTAGAGACAAGGAAATGAAGGTAGGCAGATGTCAAATTACTTGCTCAGGATCATACAATTAGTAAAAGTCAGAGGTCAGGTTTGAACTAATATTTCTGATTCAAGAAGAAGCCACCAAATATATTCATGTACCATATCAAGATTTTAGGAGACACCCTGCTTTCCAGAGCTAAGGTGTAGCAAGCAGACTGTGTCCTGAGTACAGCATAACAGCAATCCTTTGCACTCATCCTCTGGATGATCTCATCTTCTGATATAATCATATAATTATTGTATCATTTTAACCAGCACTAGGAGTTTTCTGAACTCAGGAAGGCATGAGACAAGCTTGGACAAGTTCTAGTCATGAAACCCTGCTAAGAATCAAATTTGTCACATGATTGCTGTTACCCCTCATCATAGGGGCTATAGCTCACTACATAACCTTTGTTATAAGAATTGAGATCTCCCCACACTGTTTCAGGTCCTCCTACTAGGGGGAGGGCCTCAGTACATGTGTCCTTGCTTGCAAGCCATTTCCTCCACTTTGAAATTAAACTTCTGTTTGCTTCCTGACTCTCCTGTCTCCAGCCGGCTCTGATTGACTCCGGCCATCCACAGGTTAGAGGTAGGTTTGGTCCAATTGACAACCACAATATGTTCAGGTGATCTACAACCTGAGATTAAATCCTACCTCAGACACTTCCAAGCTGTGTAAGCTGGGTAAACCATTTCACCTCTGTCTGCCTCAGTTTCCTCATATGCAAAATGAAGAAAAAAACAGTACCTACCTACCCCCACCTCCAACCCCAGGTTGCAGTTTTCAACTTTTATGTGTTATAGCAAAGTTAGCTACCATCATAATTATTATTGCTGTTGTTATTACTTTGTTTCTTTGCTACTACAAGAAAAGCCTTCAATGAACACCTCAGTGTATTACAGGGACCTTTCTTTTTGTCATCAGCCTCCTTAAATATTAGCTTGTTGTGGGGTGGCTAGGTGGCACAGTGGATAATACACTGGCCTGGAGTCAGGAGTACCTGGGTTCAAATCCAGTCTCAGACACTTAATAATGACCTAGCTGTGTGGCCTTGGGCAAGCCATTTAACCCCATTTGCCTTGCAAAAACCTAAAAAAAAAATTAGCTTGTTGTGCCATAGTGCACAGAGTGCTTGACTTGCAAGTCAGGAAGATCTGAGATCAAATTCAGCTTCAACCACTTATAGTTCTGTGACCCATGTTAAGTTATTTAATCACTGCCTCAGTTTCCTTATTAGTAAAATGGGAATTATAACAACATCTACCTCCTAGGATTGTTGTGAAGATCAAATGAGGAAATATTTGTAAGGTGTTTTGCACACTTTTAAATTCTATATAAATGTTGGTCATCATTGTCATGATGATGATGATGATGATGATGATAGAGATAGCTAGCAGAAGACTCTCTTAGTAAAAGCTATCAACAAGTCCCTCATGTTCTCTACTATACCATATCATCTCCCTAGACACTAGTGATAAAACGACAAAAATGAAAAAATGGGCTTCAAAGAATAAACAATTTGAAATCAAACCAAGATGGTTTGATCACTTTACAGTCTTCTATAATTAAAAACTTCCAGGTTCATCTCGGCTTCACTCTGAGGCCCACCACTCCCCAGCCACCGGCACCATGGCTCTCAGTGATGCTGACGTCCAAAAGCAGATCAAACACATGATGGCTTTCATTGAACAGGAAGCAAATGAGAAGGCCGAAGAAATAGATGCAGAGGCAGAAGAAGAGTTCAACATTGAGAAAGGTCAGCTTGCTCAAACACAGAGATTGAAGATAATGGAATATTATGAAAAGAAGGAGAAACAAATTGAGCAGCAGAAAAAAATTCAGATATCCAACTTGATGAATCAGGCAAGATTGAAAGTCCTCAGAGCCAGAGATGACCTTATCTCAGACTTATTAAATGAAGCAAAGCAGAGACTCTCCAAGATAGTGAAAGAGCAAACCAGGTATCAGGTGCTTTTGGATGGTCTGGTCCTTCAGGGTTTATAGCAGTTACTCGAGCCATGAATGATTGTCCGTTGCAAGAAAGAAGATCTTCCTCTGGTCAAGGCCGCAGTGCAAAAAAGCAATTCCTATGTACAAGATTGCAACCAAAAAAGATGTTGAGGTTTAAGTTGATCAGGAGGCTTACCTGCCAGATGAAATAGCTGGAGGTGTTGAGATCTATAATGGGGAGCGTAAGATAAAAGTTTCTAATACCCTAGAAAGGAGACTGGACCTTATAGCCCAACAGATGATGCCAGAAGTCCATGGGGCTTTGTTTGGTGCTAATGTCAACAGGAAATTTTTGGACTAAGCATCTGATGAGGTGGAATCCATTCCATCTGCTGTATTGATAAGTTATAAAAGTATCTAAAATTGAAAAAGCAACTATCAATGTTACTCCTTTTTGATGCTTTGATACTGTCCTATGTTCTTCAGTGGAATAGCCTTTGTGTAGAATGCTGCCAGCCTAATTGTTAACTTTGGGAGAGGATTTATGGACTTAAAACTGTTCATCAGAAGTAACTTAAGTTCTGATCTCCTATATCCTAGAGGCAGGGGGAATACATATCAGTTGCATGGTGCTCACAGAGAATCCTCCTTCTGTGATCTGCCTTAGATTGGAATGAGCTCTGTATGTGCCGTACATTAGCCTCTTTGTATTGATTTCTGTATATTACTTTTATATATGTATATATGGAGCATGCATTCACTCCAGCATTAATAGTATTACCCCTTATTAACTATTTGGGCTTAGAGACTTTCCTCAGTTGTGTGTGATTCAAAAATCCAAGCTATGAATATGCTTTATTTATTAAAATATATGTGGATCAAACTAAAAAAAATTTTAAAAAATAAAAACTTCCATATTTGGAGTCAGAAGATCAGGGTTCCAATCCCATCTTGTGCACTTCTCATATCCAATGCACCATAGAAACAGTTAAAAAGAAGATGGAAATACAGCATTTGGAATAGCAAAAGTCCTGACAATAGGTTCATCTAAGACAGATTTATTATAAATGTATTATTTGAATTTCACATTGTAATAACAGATTACTCAACCATATTTTCTTATTTCTAAATTCTATGAAGTTTATCGACCATGTGGCCTTTAAACCAAAGAACAGAATGTCCTTGAATAATGATCAGAGAAAGACACGGATACTATCCTAATTACAAAAAATAAGGATGCAGATTTGGGTCAAGGGCACAGATTCACTCTTAATGTGGATTAATGAAGCTGCCCCTGTTACATTCAATCCATTAGAAGTAGAAAATATTCCCTCTTCCCACCTCATGAATGAATACCCCACCTTCAGACATTCTATCACCTCTGGACTGTCCTATAATCTTCCTATCTCCAGTTTAATCTCTTTTCTTTTTTTATTTCTTTTTCTTTTTTTTTTGTTTTTTACAAGGCAATGGGGTTAAGTGACTTACCCAAGGTCACACAGCTAAGAAATTATTAATGTCTTAAGTCAAAATTGAATTCAGATCCTCGTGAATCCAGGGCCAGTGCTCTATCCACTGCGCCCTTTGCAATAAATTCTCCATACAGATGTCAAATGCATATTCTTAAAGCACAAATCTGAAGTCATTCTTCTCTTCAAAAAACCTCAATGGCTCCCTTGTTCTCTAGCATAAAATATAATCTCCTTCTTTTGTCATGGAAAGTACACCATGTCCTGGCTCCACTTTCCTCTTCTGGGCTTATTATACATGACTATCCCTCATTATACAATACTTTAGACTGTTCAGCACACTGGAGTATATTACTATATATATATATATATATATATATATATATATATACATACACACACACACACACACACACACACACACACACACACACACACACTTAGCCAAGCTGTCATATTTGCTGTTCTTAGGACCTAAATAAAAAGCTATGCCTCATCCCTATCATTTTCTTTCTTCTCACCTCTATCTCCTCTAATCCCCATAAAGCCATCAAACCTCAGCTCAAAGACCATCTCCTTCAGGAAGTCCTTCAATATTTTTCAGTTATTAATCTCTCCCCTCCAACTCCTGATCAAACTAATTTGTATTTATTTTGTCATGTCCTGTATTACTTCTCTGCAAACACAGCACATCACACATACATATACACCTCCCCAGAAAAATGTAAGCTTCTTGAGATCAGAGATTGTACTCTTGTCCTTGCATCCCTAGCCCCAAGCACAGATGGCTTGCTTCCCCTAAGTCATCTTTCTTCAGGTCAACAACTTCCTCCAACCAATTTTCATAAGGCATGAAGAGTAAGAAGGTGTTTAATGAATGCTTAGTGATTAATTGACTGGTTTTCCATACAGGAAAACAGCCCAGAGAGGGGATGTCATTTTCTCATGGAGTAAAAAGCCTCCTGATTCAAAGATATTAACTTATAATGACAGAACAGCAGGTCCTATGATCATAGATTTCAAACTGAAAGGAATCTCAAAAGCTCTTAAGTCCTATTCCAACATTTTTGAATTGAGGAAACTGAGGCACAGGGAGGTCAAATGCCCTGGCCAGAATCATAGGGCTAGGAAATGTTGATATGGCGTTTGAATTTAAGTATTCCTGACTTGAGATGCATTTTGATATTCATTATTCAGTGCAGTCTTTCTGGGGATTGCCATCACAGCATACATTGTCATCTACTCTTCCTACTCATAAGACCCACCCTCTAGTTGCCTTTTGGGCTTAATTGATTTCATTAAATGCCAATCAAAAGCAAAGACCCAGTCCCCTAAGACTTGTTGTTTTGAAGAGCCTTGGATTCAAATTCCATTAGGGTTTTTTTTAATCATTCTTGGGTAAGTCATTTAATTTCCCTATGCCTCAATTTCCTCATCTGTAAGATGAGGGGAGATGGACTAAATGGTTCCTTCCAGGGCTGTCTATTAACCATTGCTCCTATAATTCTCTGTAGACCTCAGTTTCTTTCTCAATAAAGTGTATGGGTTGATTTAGGTGAACTACTAAAATACTTTTTCACTTGGAGAACTGCAAGCTCAATTTAAGACTTGTTCTCATAAAAGACCATGTATCCTCAGGCTGCCCATAAGTTACTGGACAATCACCCTCTCTCTGCACACAGTAAAACATGTCTGAGGAACATTACTACTAAATCTTTTTCAGTTAAAAAAAAAAAAGAGAGGACAAATAGAAAGGTTCATTCCTCACTTCACACTCAGATGAAATACCCTGGACTTCTATTCTGCTGATGTATTAAAAGCTAGAACAACTCCAGGAAAAGCATCAGGAGGTGCTGCTGCTGGAAAAACCTGGGCTTATTTCTTTTCTTTCTTTCTTTCTTTCTTTCTTTCTTTCTTTCTTTCTTTCTGCTTTTTTTTTTTTTTTTTTTTGGTTTTTGCTAAATTGTGGGGTTAAGTGGCTTCCTTGAGGCCACACAGGTAGGTAATTATTAAGTGCCTGAGGTCAGATTTGAACTCAGGTACTCCTGACTCCAAGGCCGGTGCTCTACCCACTGCTCCACCTAGTGGTCCCTCTTTCTTTCTTTCTTTCTTTCCTTCTTTCTTTCTTTCCTTCTCCTTCCTCCTCCTCCTTCTTCTCCTCCTGCTCCTTCTTCTCCTCCTTCTTAATTCTCCTCCTCCTCCTCCTTTCTCCTTCTTCTCCTCTTTCTTCCTCCTTCTCCTCCTTCTTTCTTCTTCATCTTCTCCTCCTCCTTTCTTCTCCTCCTCCTCCCCTTCCTCTTCCTCCTTCTCCTTCTTCTTCACCTTCTCCTCCTCCCTCTTCTCCTTCCTTCTTGCTTCCTCTTTTTCTTGCTTCTTCTTGCTGCTTCTTTCTTCTTCCCTGTTTTCTTCTTCTCGTCTTTTTCTTCTCCTGTCCCTCTCTTCGCCTCCTTCTTCACCTTCTCTCCTTCCTCTTCTTTTTTCTCTTCCTCTATTTTGTCATCTTCATCTTCTTTGTTGCCTTCTAGTCCTTTCTTCTTGTTATATATCTAATCAACAGCCTGGACTACTGACTAGAGACTGAATTTGAAGTCAGAAAGAAATATGTTTGAGTCCGAACTCTGGTGTTGCTGTTGGCTATATGATCCTAGACAAAGGATTTACATTCTTAAAAACTAGATAACTCTCTAAGGCTTTACGTTCTGTAACAGTCAACCTACATTGGTAAAGGGATTTCCCTTACTCAGAAGAATCCAAACTTTCCCTCTTCAAATAGTATTCTAATGCCTTACCTTGTAGAGGAGATCCCATTGGGTTCTCCAAGGCCTTCTCAGAAAATGAATTTCCTATTAGGAACTCCTTGTATGGCTGAGTTCAGTGTTTGTCACTAATGAATGCTTATTCACTGACTGTCTAACAAAGATCACTTAGAAAGGGTTCAAATTCAACTAAAGGGCTGGTGACAGACTGTCTGCCCATTGTCCAGTTTAGTGAAGGGTAGAGGGGTTCATTGCCAGCTTAGCTGTAGGCTGATTAAAATTTTGTCAACATTTGATGAGTTGTTATCACGAGGCATGGGGTAGGGGCAGCTAGGTGGTGCAGTGGATGAAGCACCTGTCCTGGAGTCAGGAGGACCTGCGTTCAAATTTAGCCTCAGACACTTAATAATGACCTAGCTGCGTGATCTTGGGCAAATCATTTAACCCCAATGCCTTGCAAAAAAAACAACAACAAAATATCACAGCAATGGAACAACACTCAAAGAAATGCATAAAAGATATAGAATTATCAAGAAAAACAAAGATCATCAAACATAGAGATGTACATTACCTTGCAAAGCCCAAAAAAGAAAAAAGCATGGGGTCAGCATGAGTAGGCTATAACAAGAAAAATGAAATGCAAATTTGCAAGGCATATCATTTTAAAAGCATGGAACATTCCACTGGTGTCCTTATAAAATCAATTAACCAATCAATAGGTCCTTATTGATTAAGGACAATTAATTGAGTAAGATAATTGAATCCTACTGTGTGCAAGACCCCACGTTGGAGATGCCAAAGACAAAAATGAAACAATTCCCATCTTCAAGGAGTTTACATTCTGTCAGAATACAAAGAAACATCCTTCCCCCTTTTTGCCTGGACTCCCCATGTCAAACTTTGGGGAGGTCAAATTCCTATTATATGAGCAGACAAGGAGGGAATCTATGAAGGAAATACATCCATGAAATCCAATTCATTAAAATAGTATAGTAATGGGGAGACTGGGTGGCATTAGTGGATAGAGCACCAGTCCTGGAATCAGAAGAACCTGAGTTCAGATATGACCTCAGACACTTAATGATTTACCTAGTTGTGTGACCTTAGGCAAGTCAATTAACCCCATTGCATTGCAAAACCAACAAAAAAACATTACATTAATGGAACAACTATCAAAGAAACACATAAAATGTATCATGATCAAGAAAAAACAAAGATCAGAAAACAAAGATGTTCCCGTTTTCCCCATTCAGGTTTATGGATTCCCTGAAATATCTCCATGGATGCCTCATAAGAAATTCCTCTTCCAATGAGTCTCATCCCCCTTGGAAAGCTATTGCTTTTTTCCAATGATGTCACCATTTCTTGAAACATCAATGGAACTTTCCTTTAGAAAATATATCTTCACCAACTGTTCATGGGTCATACCATGGAACTAGACCCACACTTTAAGATAAAAAAAACCAGTAACCATCCTTCCTCCCTCAGGGAGATGACATTTTTCAATCAATTGACTTGGCCTACCATCATGGAAGATAATGTGCTGAAACAGCTCTCAACACATTCTAGAAAAATGGCAGCCCCATTGAGATCTCTTTAGAGCTTCCTTGGACAGCTTGAAGTGAATTTTATTGAACCAAGATGGATTGCTGAAAGGTACCCTCAACAAGACAGAAGTATAGGATCATGAAATCTCAACTCTCTTTTTTTCCAGCTGGATCATGACACCCCCATTAATATTCACCCAACAAGGGGCAGCTAGGTGGTGCAGTGAATAGAACACCAGCCCTGCAATAAGAATGACCTGAGTTCAAAACCAATCTCAGACACTTAATAATTACCTAGCTGTGTGACCTTGGGAAAGTCACTTAACCCATTGCCTCAAATAAATAAAAAAAATTAAAATTAAAAAAAATTCACCCAACAAGTAGTTGGCCAAGTTGTGCCTCAAAACCTCCAGCACGTGGGAGTCTACTACTTCCCATTCACTTTTGATTTATTCCAGTTGTTAAATTTTTCTTTACACCCTTCCTTTAATACACTAACATAGTGACTCAAGGGCAATCTCAAAGTCTCTCTTAAGAACTTTGGAATTAATTGCATGATATGGGAGACACTGGCATAAGACTCTCCAGCATGGCATGCCCTCATCAGAGAAGGTGAGGTGATCTATGGGCAAAGCAGGATTAAAGTAGTTCAAATTTGAAGAATGCATCATTTAGAGAATCCATACCAAAAGTTCACCTGGACTATTTTTTTTTTTTTTGGTTTTTGCCAGGCAATGCAGTTAGGTGATTTATCTAAGGTCACACACAGCTAGGTAAGTTTCAAGTGTCTGAGGTTGGATTTGAACTCAGGTTCTCCTGACTCCAGGGCCAGTGCTGCCCCCATGTGGACTATCTATAACTGACCTGTGGTAGAGAATTTTGAGCTTGTATTGGTCTGTTCAGCCACAGCTGGACACACCGTATCTTGTCTCTAACACTGTGATTTGCATTATGGTCCTCTTTGAGAAGAAAGGACAACAACCACCATATTGAGGCTAACACTTGCTTCTGGGTAATTTGCCCTCACTGTTCCAGGTTCTGCGTTCTGCCTGCAGACACTGGAGGGATGGGTTCTGTTTCCTAAATTTTCTCTTCTCAAGCTCTGTATTTTCAGTTCCTTCAACCAATTCAGTGAGGTGGTACAATGCACAGGATGGGATCAGGAGGACCTGACTTAATATCTGGCCTCAGCTACTTCTTCACTGTGTGACCTTGATCACGCACTTGTCTTCTCTCTGAGCCTCAGTTTTCACATCTGCAAAATAAAAATAAAAGCGTTTACTGAAAGGGTAGTTGTCAAGATTAAGTGAGATAGCAAATATAAATCATTTTCTAAGCCTTAAAAGTATGCTCAGCAATTGCTAGGTATTATTAATATTATTATTTATTATTATTATTATCATATACCCAGATATGTGAAGATAGCTATCAATGTCCCTCTCCCCCAGTCTTTTCTTCTATAGGTTTGCTACTCCCACTCCTTTCAGTTAATCCTCATGTGATAACATAATTTCTTTCATTATTCTCATACTCATCTGACTTAACACTGGGATCCCATAGTTGAAGAAACTGTGATTCATGAGACCAACTACCTATAATGTGTAACCTGTAGGGTTGGTTCCATAGGAAACCAGGTCTCTCTTAACAAACCAAGCCCACTCCTCTGAATTCTTAAAAGGAAAACCAAGCAGTGATACTCATTTGGATATCTTGGCTAGAAAATGAAGTCTCATCATTTTGAGGCCATGGTAGAGCACTACCCTCTAGGGAAGTTGGGGCAGATGCATGCTAGTGATTGGGGGCAATTAACAGGACCCAAAGGAGAGAAATCCTCCCCGGGGAAAGGGAGAGTATTCCAAGTCAACATCTGAAATGGTAAACAGAATGTCAGAGCAGGTCAGCCAAAGGCCATAGGGTAACCAGATCCAAGGGCTAGGCAGGAGTTCAGAAGACTACAAAGCTAAGAAAGAACATTGAGTTAGGCCAGAGAAAGAAAAGGAAACATCAGTTTGGATGAAGTGACAGTTCATCTAATGCAAATCCTCTTTCTACTTGTCTTTTTTCCTTTCCTTTTAAAAACCTGTATCAATGCATTTGGTCTTTTTCTTGATACACTGCCCACAGCAGGATCCTCCCTTCACACAAAGAAAAGCAGTTCATCAAAAGCCAATCAACACAATGAGAAAGCTTGAAACCACATGCAACGTTCAGCACCTGTAGTCCACCACCTTTTAAAAAAATTTATCCTTGATATTTTATTTTATTTTCCAATTACATGTTATGAAAGTTTTTCAGCATTCATCCACTTGCAGATTAATATGTTGCACAATTTGCTTCTATCCTCCC
Organism: Macrotis lagotis; assembly: GCF_037893015.1. Lineage (NCBI taxonomy): Eukaryota > Metazoa > Chordata > Mammalia > Peramelemorphia > Peramelidae > Macrotis > Macrotis lagotis. The sequence goes on along the minus strand of NC_133658.1, from coordinate 17,262,045 downwards.
TTCCCCCCTCCACTCAATGATGAACAGTCTAGTGTACATTTGTGTTTAACATGTTTACATAGTAGTCATTTTGTGTATGAGGAATTAGGATTAAGAGAAAAGAAAGAAAACCATGGGATAGGAAGGGGGAAAATAACAGAAATTTTTTAAAAAGTAAATATAGTGTTCATTCAGATTCTGTTTTTTTTTAAGTCCATCACCTTCTTACCTACGGAGGTGGGATGCTATGTGAGATATAATGGAGATAATATGGCTCCAGGATCAAAGCTGAAGATCTCTGACATTTAAAACCCAAACAATTTGGGGCAAATCTGGGTGTCAGTTTCCTCTTCTGTAAAGTGATGGGGCTGGGCTAAAAAGGTCTATGGAGATTCCTTCTAACTCTAGATCTCTAATCCCAAAGGTACCATGCAATGTTTTGGTCAAAGTTGGACAAGCCACATATTCTCTGTTTTCTGCATTGGCCTTGTGGGAAGTCCCCATCAATCATGGTGCAAGCACCAAAACATTATTTCCAATAATGCATATTTCATCTGAATTTCTCAATGTCATGGGGCAGAGCCATCTAACAAGTGACTGACAACTCAGGAATAGCAAGAGCCCAAGCATAGAGAAGCTGGGCAAGATCATAATGAGCTTGTTTCCTCAGGGTCCCATTGGCATGATGCCAGTCTTCTGGCCTTCCACCTCTACTGCCCTAGAGTACTTAGAACCAATGATTAAAATGACCAGAGTCAAAGCTTATTGTTGCCTTTATATTATCCATGACCAAAAAAATGATGAATAAATGGAAAATCATTTCTTTCCCTTGTACCATAACTGCCTCTAAGGAAGATACTCTCATCCCATTGAAGTCCATCACTAGTCAGACAATAAATATTTCTTAAGCCCCTAAAACATGGCAGATACTGGGCTAAATGATGGAGATTCAAGGGGAGACAAAAGAACTGAAAGACCATTTTCTTCCCTCAAGAGCAGTCCTCCAAGTTAAGTCTTCATGAGAGTCCCCAGTTTAGGAGGATTCTGGTGATGCCCAATGTTCCACCATTAACAACTCTTTCTTTTCAGTTTAACACTGATTTCTCCTCTGAGATCTCCAGATTACATCCAATTTTTGTCCCATGTGGAAGCTGATGACCGGACTCTATGCAACAGGGGCTAGACAACAGCAAGTCTATAGTTCCCACTGTTCTATGCACAAGCACAAACCTGTCTAATTAGGAACTACCTTGCCCATGAGGGCCCAGGATCAGAGAAGTGAACCTGGTTAAAGCTTGGACCACTGGTGGCAAGACTGGTACCAGGAAAGGGGCAGTAGAAGTCCAAGCCAGCCAGGAAGTCCTGACTCATGGAGCTAACCTGGAGAAAGGCAGAGCTGAGCTAGACAAGTGGGCTCTCAGAAAAGGTAAAGGGAGAATATAGGCTGGAAGAGTTGTAGGACTCGGCAGGCCCAGGTAGAGTCTGCGGAGAAATGAACAGTAACCAGACGGATGTCGGAGACACATGAACAGTTAGTGGCCAAGAGCAAGTCCAACTAGAAGACCAACCAGATGCTGACTCATAAGCTAAGCAGTTGGATTCTGTGTGGGAGTGTCCCAGGCTCAATAGACTTTCTCCGATTTCCTCCCATTTAAAGGCAGGAACCTGGAGGGGGGGCACATTTCCTTCCCCAACTAAGTGAGGGGCAAGGGAAATGGGAGGGCATCCTGGGAATACTTCTCTTACTTTACATCTCCATTTCTCTTCAAATGAAATGCTTTTAATAAATCGGATCGGTTAGGTATCTCTCGATACAATAATCAACGACTCTCCATGTACATGTTGACCTTAGAAGGTGCAGGTTTCTACCATGGTGGAAGTATAGCAACTTAACACAGGTGCTTGATCAGGGACTACCAAGTATTTTTAAGGAGCTACAATGTGCCAGAGAGATACAAAAAGAGGCAAAAAATAGTTCCTGCACTCAAAGAGTTTGCCACTTAATGTTAAATGTGGAAGGGGGAAGTTAGGTGGCACAGCACCAGCCCTGGAGTCAGGAGACCTGAGTTCAAATCTAGATTCATGCTCTTGATATTTACTATGTGACCTTAGGCAAGCCATTTAATAATCCCATTGCCTCACCAAAAAAAAAGGGGGGGGGGGGGGGAGACCAGGTATTTTCAGTTTAGCAAAGCAGTATTAACTGGTCTATAATATTTATTTCTTTTATGTTTGTTTTAAAACTTTTTGGATACCTTCTGTTTTTTATATCAGTCATTCCCCCATACCTTTGAACCCTCGTTCATAACAATTAAAATATTTTGGCAAAACTTACCAGGAAAGTGACTGCTTCAATGGGTGTAATATTTGTACCCATTATCGTCCCAACTTCTCTAGTGAGAGGAGGGAAATAGGTTTCATGACCAGTGCTCAATTAAAATTTGTGCTTACCCAGAGGTCTTTGTATTTGTCATCCTTTATAAGGAGGCAGTTTTCGACCCATTCCCATATCACTCTTTGCTCAGTCATTTCCCAGTCACTGGACAGATGCCTTGTTTCCAATTCTCTATGACAAACTGCTATTATAAATGGTTTTCTACATTTATCTTTTCCAATTCCCTTCATTTCTCATTTCACCAATTCCCCTCATAGAAAGTTCCATTGGCCTCCTGCCCATTCATGGTATTTTCAAGCCTCCCCCTTTACCCCAAAACAGGAGTTCTTTGCCTTTTAAGGTAATCTTGGTTGCCTTTGGCAATCCTGGTGAAGCTTATTAGCCACTTCTCAGAATATATTTTTATTTTGTTTTGCAAGGCAATGGGATTAAATGATTTACCCAAGGTCACACAGCTAGATAGTTATTAAGTGTCTGAGGCCAGATTTGTACTCAGGGTCTCCTGACTCCAGGGTGGTGCTCTATCTACTGCACCACCTAACTGCCCCTCAGAATGTATTTTTTTAAATTTTCATAATTGAAGGATATGCTATACTTTAGTTAGATGTGAATAAAAATAAAGGTGTTGTGGTGGGAATTCCCTTAGATCCCTTCAGAGTTCATGGATTCCAAGTTAAGAACCTCTTCCCCAGAGAGTTTTTCCTAGACTGTTAAACTCAGTGATGCCCCTAGAAGGAAGTCAAAAGTCCTGAGTAAAAAGGTGAGGAAGACAGTTTTCTATATCTATTTGCTCCTCATTTTGTATTTGACTGTGAGTGAGACAAAACAACCAAGCCTTAGTTTTCCCACCTATAAAATGGAATTGTCTCTGAACTCTATTTCACTCACTGGGCTACCTAAATATATCCTGTAAAAACACTTTGGAGTTCCTCCAAGATGGCCATCTACACACAGGAGGTAATTATCCACTTACCTTTGAAATTGGCTGGTGGATTCTGGCATTAGGTTTTCCTTCCTCCCACCAATTGCTACAGATAGAAGGTAGTCATTTGGCCAGTTACTTCATTTCTCTGGGACAGAAGCTTATCCATCTGTGAAATGGGTTCTATAACAGCTAAGCCCCAGGGAAGTCCATGTCAATTAATATTTATAAAATTCTTTGAGGTCCACAGATGAAAGATACTCTATAAATGGAAGGTGTTATTATTATTTTTAGAGGAAGAGAAATTACACCTCGAGTCTGAAAATACTTAACAGTAACCCCTTGCTAAGGATTGAGGTCAAATATAAAATGAGCTTCCTGGGAAGCTTGTATAAAGGTTCAATGATAGGTTAATTCAACCAGATAGTATCTCCTTGTCAAGTTCAGCAAGGGATAGAGAGACAAGAATCTTCAAGCAAGGCCAGCCTGAAGCAAAATTGTAAAGCAGGTGAGAATGACTTTGGCATCTTGGTGGACTCCCCCCACCTCCCACCTCATCAATGCCCCCCAGAAATCCACTGCCCTCTGACTGGTCCATTCTTTTTCAATCACCTTCTCCAATACTACCAACACTCCCTACATACACTTATTTCAGTTTAGACCTCACTTACCATGGTCCATTACCTTCCTTCTTCCCCCTATTAAAATCCGTCTTTCCATAAAGAAGTCCCATCATCTTTGTAAGATGAGAAGGCTGGGCTCAATAGCCTCAAAGATTCTTTCCAACACTCAATCTATGACCTTGTTCCTATGAATCCCTGTTAAGGTTTTACTGATCAAAATGACCTAATGCAGATAGAGGAGGGGGGTTCTAGTGGTCCTGTAGACCTAAAAAATAGTTTGGAATGATGTGATAAAAGTCACTGAATTAATCATTCTCTTTGACCCAAAGACCCTACCAGTTGCCATAGGCTCCAAGGAGATCAAAGACTCCAAGGAGATCAAAGCAATAAAGGGGTCATTCAGAAATTAAGAGGATGCTCATGGGCTGTAGAATGTCCAAACAAAAGGTTATATGACTCTCATAGAATACGACTGTGCCATTAGAAATAATGTACATGAGAGGCGGCTAGGTGGCGCAGTGGATAGGGCACCAGCCCTGAGTCAGGAGTACCTGAGTTCAAATCCGGCCTCAGACACTTAATAATTACCTAGCTGTGTGGCCTTGGGCAAGTCACTTAACCCCATTTGCCTTGCAAAAACCTAAAAAAAAATAATGAAAATGTACATGACCCTAACAGCAACATGGGGGCAATGATCAACCTTGATGCACTTGCTCATACCAACAGGGCAACAATCAGGCACAATTTGCAGCCATCTGCAATGGAGAATACCATCTGTATCCAGAGAAATAATTGTGGAGTTTGAACAAAGACCAAAGACTATTGCCTTTAATTTAAAAAAAAAAACATTATCCTATTATGTAATTTTGCTTTCTCTTATACTTTATTTTTCTTCCTTAAAGATATGATTTTTCTCTCATCACATTCAACTTAGAGCAATGTATACCATGGAAACAATGTAAAGACTAACAGACTGCCTTCTGTGGTGAGGGAAGCAAGATTAAGCAAAAATTGTAAAATTCAAAATAAATAAAATCTTTCTAAAAAAGAAAGAATGCAGCTAGGTGGTGCAGTGGTTAGAGCACTGGCCCTGGAGCCAGGAAGATCTGGATACAAATTTGGCCTCAGACACTTAATAATTACCTATATGTGTGACCTTGAGTAAGTCACTTAACCCCATTGCCTTAAATAAAAAGATTTTTAAAAAATAATATACATGTGGAGTTCAGAGAAGACTTATTGGAACTGCTGCAGAGCAAAGAATGCTGAAGCAAGAGGACAATACACAAAAAGATTAGAATAATGTAAATACAAATCATGGCAAAATATAATCAAATTCTTATTACCCACAGTCATCAATCTTGGTCCCAGAGAATAGATGATGATTCATCTCAATATAGAAGTGGAGGACTATAGGTGTGGAATGCTATATACACTCTCAGTCAGAATCATTGATTTGGTCCGTTTTGCTAAATAGTCTTCATTTGTTATATGGAAGGCTCCAACATGGGATGAGTAAGTATATAATAAATCAGAAAAAATACTATGGCATTTTTAAGAAAGAAATCAGTAAAAACAAATAAAATTTCAATTTAACAGAAATAAAGGGAACTTCCTGAAGCTGCAAGTTAAGCCAAATAAGTTAACTTTTCTAGGTTTTATTTGCCTCATCTGAAAAAAAGCTCAGTAATTGGAATTAGAAGGAATCTTGAATTTCATTTCAATCAACTCATAATTTGTAGAGAAGGAATGGTAGTGATATTGTCAGAGATAGTACCAGAGCCCAGGTCCTCTGATTCCCAGTTGGATATTGTTTGCACATCACCAGCTCTGAAGAGTTTTGCTACTGAAGTCCATGGCAGCAAGACTCTGTTTTAGTAAAGGGATTCTAAGCATAGGATTTCAAGGGCATATGGGCTGAAAGGGGTCATATCTGGAGACAGGAAGCTTTTGAGCATCCCTCAGCCCTGTAGATAACTATTTACTTCAAATCTTTTTCTTTGCTTAGTAAATCACTCAGAAATTAGAAGTCATTCAGTAGCCTTGTGCAAATCTGCAACCTCATGAAATCATAATAATGATAATGAGATTAATAATAATGACTAATATGTACAGTACTTTAAGATTCACCAAGTACTTTGCATTTGACCTCTAGGTGGCACTGTTAGCCACCAGCCTGGTCTGATTCAACAGAAAAGATATAGGTCAATCATAAGATTACACAGTTGGATATATAACTCTGCCTCCTGAGGGGGAGTGCTGGAGAAAAGCCAAGCTCTCTGCAATCCTCAGAGAGTAAATAGTCTCCTTTTTCAAATTTCAGTCTTAAGACTATCATCAGTGTGGATCTGAACATTCAGAATGAGTTTTCAAACCTTCATCCTCCCACCAATCATTTACCTCCTTCCTGAATTTTGCTCTGGAACCCTCACTTCACTTCAGAGCATTTAAAGGCATGGGGGGGAGGACCTTGATGTCCATAGAATAGATGTTTAATAACCATTTATTGATTTAATTTACATTAAGGTTCAGTTTGTACTGGATAGTGTGTTGATCTCCTTTGATAACCTTAAACCCTTGGGCATCAAGGGTCTCAAATTCAAGACAAATTTCAATGGGGGGGGGGGGGGGAATCTGTCTTCCTGATGATAGCAAGCTCACTTCTTACAATAGAAAGAAGCTTGTGAATTTACTGGTTTGTCGCTGTGGTTGAGTCAAGCTTGACTCTTTCTGACCCTCTGAACCCTACCATTCATAGGGTTTTCTTGGTAACTATCCTGGAGTGGTTTGCCATTTCTTTCTGCAATAAATTAAGGGAAATAGTTGTTCAGTGACTTGCCCAAGGTCACACAACTAGTAAATGTCTGAAGGTACATTTGAATTCAACTCTTCCTAACTCCAGGCCCAACACTCTCTCTACTTTGTCACCCGGTAATCCCACCTCAGGGTAATTCAAGTATATTACAGTGTGGCCTTGGGTAGGTGACCTTGACAAGGGGCAGCTCTCTTTCTCGGGGAGTGCTTAATCCCCATGGAGAGCTGTAACTACTGATGATTCTGCAAGGTTCTGGAACTCTCCGGTTTTCCTTCCAATACACGGAAGAGACTTCACTGGACATCTAGGAACTACTCTGAGTTGGGAAAACTTGGAAGATTCCTTCCCTAAATCCTGTGTGACCCTAAGAACTACTGAGCAGCAGAGTGGCGAGGCAGCAGAAGATAGAGCACCGCCTTTGGAGCCAGAAGGCAGCCTCAATCACTTGCCCCTTAGCAGCTGGGAGACCTTGGGTAAGTCACTTGACCCTGATTGCCCCACATCCAGGGCCATGTCCAGTCTTCCTGATTCCTACTTGGCCCCTGGACCCAGATGGCTCCGGAGGAGACAGCACAGCTGAGGACGGAGCACAGCCCGCCTCGTTCAACTCCAATTCGTGTGCTGGTCCTGCCACCGCGGCCTTCTTGCAGAAAGAAAGGCAAGCGGCCGGCCCCGGGCAGTGCAGCCGGGCTCCCTCGTGCTGTCCCTCCGCACTCTGCTCCCCCTTCCCCTCCTCCCCCCGGGCCTTCTCCCCTCGGGGTCTTCAGCGCTCCTCCTTGCAGTCTTCTCTCCCCGCCCCCTCCCGGCTCCGCCTTTCTGGATCGCGGGGAGCCGCCGCCGCGGAGCCCAGCGCTCCTACCAGCCCCGCGGATCCCCGGCCCTTGCCCACCTGCTCTACAGAGAGGCACTGGAGCCCGAGCCCCCGGGGCAGCCCCAGCCCCTGGATGGCGGTGGGGGGGCGGGGGGCCTCCAACCTCCCGGGGACTTATTTATAGCCCCACGGATCACGCTCCCAGAAGTGGGTCAGGCCGGCGCGGCAGCGCCCCCGCCCCCGTCGCCCTTCTCCTCCGCGTGCCCCTCCTCTCCATCCATCCGCTCTTCCCAGCCTTTCCTCCTCTGCCTCCGTCTCTGCTCGCTCCCTCTTCCCCCCTCCTTCTCGCCTGCCCATCCCCCATTGTCTCTGCCACCCCCTCTACCAGCCCTCGTTCTCCCTTTCCCCTCCCCCCTCCCCCCCTTTTCGCCTTCCCACCTCCCCTTCCCCAGGCTCTGGGCCCTTCGGCCCCCCTCTCCCCCCGCTTCCACCCCCAACCTTAACGATGCCCAAGAGGGAGCGGGGCGGGGCCGGGGAGAGACTGGGCTGGGTTCAATGCTCTGATTCCTGGAAGGGTCGTCCTGGGGGACCGAGGGGAGATGGGGGGGGGGGGGGAATGACAGACAGAGAGAGACAGACAGAGAACAAGACATACAGAGATAGTGTGTTGAGTGTGTGTGTGTGTGTGTGTGTGTTCACACATGAGCAACCATGAGAACATGGGGGTGCACAGGAAAGCTGGGTCCAAATGCTCAATGACCAATCTATATTCAGGTCTATGTACTTAACCCTCTACAAACACGAGAACCAACCCTACCACGCCCCACTTTACACAAGAGGAAAGTGAGGTTAGACCGGGAGAGTGTCTGAAGACCCTCCAGATTTGCTCTCCCCACCCCCACCAGATCCATGCCCTTTTCATGTGAGAGTGTTGCCCTGGAGGGAGCTCTGGTGACACCATTCCTTCCTCCAACCCACCAAGTTCACTTTAGCCTCAGGAGTCACAGCCCTCTATCCCACCCAGAATAAAACCCCTTCAGCCCTCACTGCCTTCAAGGCCCAAGCTGATTGGAAATGACTGACAGTTTCTCACCTGTATCTTGGGCCCAGACCAAAGGAGGAAAGGTGTGCGAATCCCTGGAGATACCAAGAGATAATCAAAAACATTTCCTAAACTCAAGGTTCTTATGAGACTTTGCCTTCCTGTGATTGCAGCTGGCATTTATATTCAACTGAAGAGTTTGGGGACCACTTTCCATACATTATATCTTTCAGTCAGTAGCTGTTACTTTCTTTTTAATTATTTAAGGCTATGGGGTTGAGTGACTTGCCCAAGGCCACACAGCTAGGCAATTATTAAGTGCCTGAGACCATATTTGAACTCAGGTCCTCCTGACTCTTATGCCAGTGCTTTATCCACTGTACCACCTAGCTACCCCAGTAGCTGTTACTTTTATTCCCATTTTACATGAGATAAAACTGAGGGTCATATATCAGAATGCTTGGGGAGAGGGAGCTGGGTAAAGTTGTTTGTCCTTCATTCTGGAAAAAACCTCAGAGAAGTGATGCCATGACAAGAATGGGAGTTGGACATGAGTTAAGGGATTCTGTACTAAAGTCCCCAGCCTCACTTTCTCCTCTAGAGTCATCTGGATCCAGTGGCCAGATATAATTCAAGACCACTGGAGATGTGAGATAAGGAGAGTTCAGTGACTTGCTCAAGGTCACACAGCTAGAAAATGTCAAAGCTGAAGCTGGCTTTGAACCCAGGTCCTCTTGACTCCACGGCTAGTGCTCTATCCACTTGGCCACCTAGCTGCCCCCCACCCCCTTGCTGGGAAGGGGGGGAGGAGAGGAAGGAAGGGATAGACTTTGGCTCTCAAAATTCAAAAAAAAAGTTAAAAATTGCTTTTACATTCGATTGGAGGAAAAATAAAATATTATTTTAAAAAGCTGAGGGTTAGTGGTTCAATCATTTGCCCACGGTCATATCTCTTACAAATGGAGGTGGAGCTTCCTGACTCCCAAGTTCACAACTTTATCCATCAGTCAATGGAAACATAGATTTCAGGAACTATGTTCCTAAAAATCAATAGTCTTTTAAAATTCTCAGGAATCGAGGAGACCTCTAAGTTCTTTTCCAACCCTCCGAATTGGATTCTTCCATGAATGACAACAAGGCTTCTAAGTCGTGTGATGCCCTGGGAATAGTGCTGAGCTCAGAGTCAGGGGAGATCTGGGTAGAAGTCACTGAACTAGCTATGTGACCTTGGACAGATCCTGACCTCTCCCAACCACAGTTGCCTCAACCGTCAACTGGAGATGCTAAAAGTGTCCATCTCAAAGGGCTTATGTTTTGAAGATTAAGAGGAAAGCATGGACCTAAAGCACGAACCCCATGAATATGAGGTGACTTGTCATTAATCATTATCACTATTATTATAATCACAATTTTATCCTTTATAAAGAAGAAACAAGGTTTCCAGGGTTTGGCATTTGAAGGCCTCCAGCTGTAATGGATTTATCCCCAGCCTTCCTCTCAGTCCTTTTTGCTCTCCCATTGTATCTTTAGGGCACATGGTTTCAAGATCAAAGGTCAGGGTCAGAGATGCAATCTGTGACAGGGAACAGATTGTTCCTCTGGACATACAGCCCAGGGACAGACAGAGGGACTTTGAGTCCAGTAGCCCCAGGGTCCACTTTTCCTCATAGAATGTACCAGTCCCAAAGACTAGGACCTTTGGGAATCTGAGTATTTGGAGAGCCTGCCCAGATCCAGGGGGAGAGGAAGGATGTAGGGAGGGAGAGAGAATATAACTCTAAGACGTGTGCTAACAATTACTATACTGAGAGCAGCCTGGTTTAGGGAAAGGGGGGTGCACAGGAAAGCTGGGTCCAAATGCTCAATGACCAATCCATGTTCAGGCCTATGTACTTAACCCTCTACAAGCCTTGCTGTACAATAGAATTATAACCTCCAATCCAGGGCAGTTCTGAGGAAAGCAGTTTGTAAGCCTCAAAAAGTATTGGAAAAAACAGGGAAAAGAGTAGGCATGTGATGTCCTTGGTATCGGGCCTGCCCCTTTCTACCTATACTAGGGGCTGTCCTCTGAGGGAATTGTCCAAAGCAAAGGTGTCAAACTTTAAGCCTTTCCCAAGTTAGATTAACATATAATTAGGAAATATTTAACAAAATGAATAACAATACAATGGAACATAGTTAATGTCAATATGTGGTTTTCCGACCCAATTATTTGCCCACAGAGATTCTTATGTGCAATTTTGTGACCTTTTATAATTTGACCCCTTAGGATACAGAAGGCAGGATCACAGAACCACTGTGTCAAGTCTTTCTGGTCTCTGGATCAGCTCTTTACTATATGATCCTATGTCTTACTGCAGAAATAGGAGATTGTTGTTATCGTGATTTCCACATCTACCAAATAGGAAATGATCATTTAAATTTGAAAAGTTAAAAAAGGTGGCAGATGGGGGGGGTAGGGGGGTGGTTGTTCAGTCACTTTGGTCATGTCCAACTCTTCATGACCCCACTTGGGCTTTTCTTGGCAAAGATACTGAAGTGGTTTGTCATTTCTTTCTCCATCTCATTTTGCAGTTCAAGGAAACTGAGATAAATAGGGTTAAGTGACTTGACCAGGGACACACAGCTAGTATATGAGGGCTAGATTTGAACTCAGGTCTTCCTCACTCTAGGCCTTGAGAGGTCATCATGAGGATGAAGCAGAGGGCTTTATAAAACAATGCAGGAGAAGAGGTGAATAGTCAGTAGAGGATGGTTGGATAAGGGGATTTCAGAATTCTTGGATGTAAAAGGAGTTCATTTGTGAGTGATGGAAAAATCAAGGGAATTATCATCTTTGTGTGTGGTGTAATGGGTTGCATGAGTAGCCCATGGAAAGTGAGTATGTTGAACAGAATAGTCTGGGAATCTGAGGGAGACTCACTACATATGCTGAAATCCTCTAAGAACAGGCATTGAGGAAGAGAGAAATGGTGTCAGGTATCAAATACATCGAACAATGAAGACTGAACTGGGGTTCTAGACAATAGCCATAAGGACTTCGATTGGGTGGTAGATATTAATATCATGAAACACAAAGGAGTGTTAGAGGACGGAAGACCATCTGAAAGGAGCAATGGGGCACCAGGAGTATTCTAACTCTCCTAACCCAACCAGTGACCAAGGAGAGTGAGTGAAGGCACAGGCACCTACTAGGAAGGATGGCCAGGAAGACAGTGTCATTGGGGAAAGCCAAGTTGTGTAAGGGTTAGTGGATGGAAGGAGTGGGAGAAAAAATTTAGCCTGAAGGGAAGTGTGAGGCCTATGGAATAGGTAGAGTGGAAATTCGGTAATGAAGGCTTGAGGAAGATGGGAAAGAGAAATTGAGTGGCAGTTGGGTATGGAATGAGGCTTGGTTGATAATCTACAGGAGTAGAGAGCATGACTAAAATGTTCATCACTGAGTGGAGGGCGTCACTCTTGTACCCTTAAGAACAGGCAGAGCAGGAAGTCAAAGGGAAGGTCCCTCTTCTTTGCACCAAAGATTCCGTCCATCCCTTTTGAGAGGTTGATGGGGAAACAGGAGGAGGAAGTCGTCTTGTGTTGGCATATATGGAAGTGGCTACTTTGAGGCAGATGGAAGATGCCTGGTCTGGCCCCTAGGAGAAGAGTTGCCCATCAGGAGATGGAAGACCTAAGGCACCAGCTACCTTGAGTAGGGTCACAAGGCTAAAATTGTCAGAGTCTGGATCTGAACTCGGGACTTCCTAACTCTAGGTAGGGCACTCTATCCACTGACCACCTACCAGCCTTTCTATTTCTAAACTCCTTTAGGGTGAGGACTACGGATTTTACTTTTGGGTTTGTATCCTCAATACTTATCCCAAGGTTTGACACATGGTAGGCATTAAGTAAATATTTGTTGCAGCTAATCAGATCTCATCCCACTTTCTCCACAAGGGAAATGGAGGGCTATTGTTATTAACAGGCCAAATCCAAGTGCCTCTCTTCAGAAGCAATTAATAAATGACTTCTGAGCAAATGAATGACTTCCCAAGTCATTAATCAACTGGACAAAGTCTGGATGGAAATCCAGGTTCCCCATCCTCTTTGTGGAGTTTAACAGATTAGGTTACCTCCAGGTTAGAATTTAGCCGCTACCCCTAGGGTAGGGTTTAGGGTCCCTGAGGATGATGGAGATTAAAAATAGCGCAGATCCACAATAGGCACAAATTAAACTCAGCACCACAAGAGAGTGACATCAGAATTTAGGTTTGGTCGATTAGGAGAAAAGAGAGAGAAGGAGGGAAATAGACTGGGGGAGAAAAGATCAAAAGATACACTGTGGGCGAGGAAGAATGATGTCATTCCAGCCCCTCTTTGTGGTTCCAGGAGAAAAACACACTGTACCACGTAGGTTTTCCTGAGTTTAGGATGTGAATACCTTGATGATAGACAGCTTCAGCTGGGGGTGGGAGAAGCCAGAGCACAAAGTGGGCCAGGGGAAGGGGGAGGTCTTTACAGCCTACCTTTCTCCAACTGGGGAGACATTTTGAAATGTTAGGATTTCATTCCCGTCAAACCATTTCTTCCCTTAAAGGGCAGAGAGAGTCTGAGGTAGGACCAGGAACAGGTGAGCAGCTTCTCTGCCCTTTTCCCCATTCCAAAAATACCCAGAACATTAGCAGGACCAGAATTTCTGGACTGACTCAATTGAGTTTTAACAAGGATTAACAATGGGCTTGGCACTATGGGGAACCATGAGGCACCCTAGGGAATGCATACAATATGATCTCTTCTCAACATGAAGCCTTCCCCTAACCCTCTCCTGTTTCCTTCCCCAGCTCACTCAACAAAATTCTAACTCTTTGAATTTAATTAGTATATATACTATATATATTGTATAATTCAATAAATATACTCGCTGTATATATACATATATATATATGTATATATATATATAACAAATGGTTTTGCCCTTTTTTGAAGAAGAAGACCAAGACATGGGGCAGCTAAGTAGCACAGTGGATAAAGCACTAACCTTGGAGTCAGGAGGACAGGAGTTTGAATCCAGTCTCAGACCTGACACCTGACACTCACTAGCTGTGTGACCTTGGGCAAGTCACTTGACCATGATTGCCTTGCATCCAGGGCCATCTCCAATCGTCTTGACTCATATCTGGCCACTGGACCCAGATGGTTCTGGAGGAGAAAGTGAGACTGGGGACTTAGCACAGCCCTCCCTCACTCAAATCCAATTCATGTGCTTGTCATGACATCACCTCCCTGATGTGGTCTTCTTTGAAAAGGATACACAAATATTATATAATACATACATTTCATATATATATATATAAAATATATATTATATATTCACCATACTCATTTGTGTATATACTATACCATATCATATCATGAAATTATATTCTCCCACCATATTCTATTATATCATATTGCATATCATCTTACCTCATATTATATTTGATTATATTATATTCTATCTATCTATATTCTATCACTAAGATTTATATATTTATATATATTAAATATATATATTTAAGGTTTGTGAAGCACTTTCCATGTATTATCTCATTTGGTCCTTCAAACATCCCTGGAAGATTGCCGCTTATGATTATCCCCATTTCACAGATGAATACTCGTTGCCCGATTTTTATTAGTTGAGGGAACTTCCTGGTAGGAAATTGTCTCTCCCAATGGAATCCCAGATTTGAGCCAATAGAAACTATAAAAATCATAATGAACATTTCTAAAGTCTTCCAGGACTTGTAAAGAATTTTGCAAACATGATCTTATTTGAGTCTTTCTTCATGTAGGTATTAGTTATCGTTCTCTCCATTGAACAGATGAGGGAATCCAGGTTCGTGGCGGTGAGTAATTTCGGTCTTAGACAACCAGGAAGTGTGAAAGGGCCATTTGAATTTGAACTCGGACCCTCCTGCCTTCATGCTTTGCCCTATTTCCAGGCCACTCTGTTGCCTTTTCCAGATGAGGTGATTCAGGGCTAGAGAGCCAAAGTGCCTTTCTCTGGGATAGAGACAGGATTCATGTTTAAGTCTGCCATCACTGCCTCCTTGATTTAGCTTAGACCCTCAGTTATACTGATAATTGGTCACTAAGCAAGCTTTTCCTAGACTCGCCGGAAGCAACTTAGAACAGGGCATGGCCAGAAACCATACCCATTTCCCTGACCCAGGGAACTCTTTAATCAGAGCTCGCTGGGCATACTTTCTAGAGCTTCTCATCTTGGAGAGTTCCTAAAGTACTGCGAAGTACAAGCTTGAGACTTGTCCAGGGTGTCTGAGGGTGGATTTGAACTCACAAAAAATCAGTGAGTTTTGTACTTCCTGGAGTTCTAGCCATGTACCACCCACCCGCCCTCTCCAGTTAGCATTGTCTATGAAGAAAGGTTCTGGACCAGATCAGTGACTCTCAATTGTATTTGTTCCTTGAACTCTTCAACAACAAATTGCCCAGTGAACCTCCAGAGTAATTTAATTTACTACTCCTAAGGCAATATTAATAATTAATAATATTAATAATTTTAGCAGGAACCCCTTGGAGTATCATCATGTATCCATAATAGGAACCATGGAATCAAATGAAATCTAAATTCCTCTTTTCTTTTTCTTTTTTTTCTTTTATTTCCTTTTTTTGGCAAGGCAATGGGGTTAAGTAGCTTGCCCCAAGGTCACACAGCTTGTAAGTATCCAAAAACGGATTTGAACTCGTCTTCCTCACTCTAGGCCTTGAGAGGTCATCATGAGGATGAAGCGTAGGGCTCTATAAAGGAATGTGGGAGAAGAGGTGCATGGTCAGTAGAGGATGGTTGGATAAGGGGATTTCAGAATTCTTGGGCATAAAAGGAGTACATTTGTGAGTGATGGAAAAATCAAGGGAACGATCATCTTTGTGTGTGATAAGGTAGGTTGTAGGAGTAGCCCATGGAAAGTGAATATGTTGAACAGAATAGTCTGGGAATCTGAGGGAAAATCACTACATATGCTGAAATCCTCTAAGAACAGGCATTGAGGAAGAGAAAAATGGAGTCAGATATCAAATAAGTGTCAGAGGTAGGATTTGAACTCAGGTCTTCCTGACTAGGGTTTGTACTCTGTCTACTGCATCATCTAGCTGCCCCAACCATAGCTTATTTTTCTTTTTTAAGAATTTTTATTTCTTTTTGAAAGCAATGGGGTTAAGTGACTTGCTCAAGGTCACTCAGCTGAGTAAGTATTAAGTGTCTGAGATCAGATTTGTACTCAGATCCTCCTGACTCCAGGGCTGGTACTCTATCTACCGCATCACTTGGCTGCCCTCTAAGCTCCTCTTTTCAACAGTCAAGAGTAGTTCAGGAGTACCTACTTTCAGCAAAGATAAAATTGAAATAGTTTCCCTCTCCTTCAAAGAGCTTACATTCTAATGGGAAAGTTAATGTGTTTAAAATAGAATATAATATAATCAAATATAATATGAGGTAAGATGATATGCAATATGATATGATAGAATAGAATATGGTGGGAGAATATAATTTCATGATATGATATGGTATAGTATATACACAAATGAGTATGGTGAATATATATATTATATATATATATATGAAATGTATGTATTATATAATATTTGTGTATCCTTTTCAAAGAAGACCACATCAGGGAGGTGATGTCATGACAAGCACATGAATTGGATTTGAGTGAGGGAGGGCTGTGCTAAGTCCCCAGTCTCACTTTCTCCTCCAGCTATATAAATCTTAGTGATTTTTTATGAATTTATACATCTTTGGAGTGTCCCCTTGTATGCTGTCTCCTGCCTTCCTGTCTCCTCCTAGAAAGGAGAAACTGTCTTTCCCCTTTCTTTTTATTTCCAGGGCTTAGCTCAGTGTCTAGTATACAGTAGGGGGTTAAAAAATGTTGATTAACTGCTCTATAAAGTCTTTCCTGATCTTTCCTACTGCAAGTGTATCTAGCCCCACCTCCCTCAAAAGCATTTGTATTTATTTTGTGGATATTTGTGAATTTACTTGTAAATGCACATACTGATCTCCTTTATAAACTGTAAACTCCTCGAGGGCAGACACTTAGACTTTTTTATTTGCATCTCCATTGCCTAATTAAGTGGTAGGTACTTAATAATTGCTGACTAAATTGGATTCAAGAGACAACTTGAAAGTCCATGGACTTCATCTGATCCAAATACCTCAGTTTATCAGGGGGGAAATGGAGGAGCAGAGAATTGAATTAATTCAATTGTGAATCAGTCAACATTTATTAAGCACCTCCTGTATACCAGAGACTATGATAAAGAAACAAACAAACAAGCAACAACAAAACCAGTACAAGGTCTTACAAGGAAGACAATATGCAAACAACTATGAACAAACAAGCCACATAACATATAATTTAGTATGGATTAAAGCCTGGAGTTGAATTTATGTCCTCTGACTCTACTTCACCAAGCCACCACCCTAATTGAATTGAACTGAATCTCACGGAATAGCACTGAATGGGATTACTAGGCAAAGAGAAGCCATTTTGATGGAATTTTAGCTTAAATTCAATCACTAGAATATAGATCTATTCTTACAATATTTCCCACTGGCAGAGTAATTTCCTTTTGTACAATTTCTGAATATTAATTTTCTGGAGCAATACTAGTCACCAGGGGAAGCTTCACCAGCCTCTTCTCACTCCTTCGTTCCTCCCTTCCCAAAAGAAATGAAAGATGTTTTCATGAGAATTTAATATCTGTTCATGAATGCCTCTATTTTTGAAAAGTGATGTCATGGGTCCCAGAATGCCACATTGTTCTCATTTCTGAAAAGTATCAATAGCCTATTTTGTGGAGGCTCATGTGTTCATGTGACTATTAACTGGCACCAAGCAACGTTCCTTGGTTCCATTTCTCATTCTACCCATTCACACATACTCACAGAATCACAGGACCACTGAGTCCCAGAGCTGGGAAGGACTCCAGAGGCCATCTGGTGCAGACTGTACCTGAATTCAGTCTATAATATACCCAACTAGCCAGCCTTGGCTTAAAAACTAATTCTGAAAATGAATTCATAACTTCTCAAGGTGGCTTATTCCACTTTGAGATAGCTGTAAATATTAGAAAGCTTTTACAGTTATCAAGACAAAATCTACCGATTTCCTGTATCTCCCCATTATTTCCAATTTTTGCTCTTAAATTTGCTCTTAAATTTTTCCAAGATTATATAGATATGGAGAGAGAGAGAGAGAGAGAGAGAGAGAGAGAGAGAGAGAGAGAGAGAGAGAGATTTCAGGTGGATGGATAGATAGGTAGGTAGATAGAGTTTGGATGGATGGGTGGGTGGATGGATGGATAGATAGATGATAGATAGATAGATGGATTTTATAAATTGATACCTAATATTAACCTTCAACAAAATAAATATTTGGGTATATGTGTTTATACCTGTAACTTGTAGTCTTCTGAACAACTTTTTTTCCCTTTTGGCAAGGCAATGGGGTTAAGTGGCTTGCCCAAGGCCACACAACTAGGTAATTATTAAGTGTCTGAGGCCGCATTTGAACTCAGGTACTCCTGACTTCAGGACCAGTCTATCCACTTCGCCACCTAGCTGCCCCCAACTTGTGTTCATCTTGTAATATCCTTCCTTCCAGCTGACCTCCCATTTAAAAGTAGTGGGGGGGGGGGGGGGGCGGGGGATAATCTCAGGATTCTTAATTTATGTAATGCAAACTCGTTTGTCATTTTGTGTTCTTGTAATAGGCATGTTAGAGGCATGAAATGATTCTAAATTCAATTAGTGCTCTAAACAAGGCCAGATTAGTTATCTTGGGAAGTCCTAATAAACCAGCTTTTGCCTAAATCTTTTTTCTGTCCTCTTCCCAGTCCTCTTCCCTTAGAAAAAGTACTGGATTGGTCAGCCTGAGACCTAGATTCAAATGATGGTCTGCTACTTGGGCAAGCATCTTCTCTCTGTAAATTATGGGAGTTAGTTGAAATGATCTCTAGGGGCCCTTTATTGTTGTGGGCAATATGGTGCAATGGAAAGATTCATGGATTTAGACTTGAAGACCTGGTTCAAATCCTGCCTCTGCTTCTTACTGTCTTTATGACCTCAGGTGGATCATTTTACAGAATCACAAAAATTATCAGAAGGACTCTCAGGATCCAGTTAGTCTGACCCATAGCCAAGAATGTGGTTCCTCAGTCATGTCTGACTCTTTACAACCCCATTTTTTGGCAGAGATACTGGAGTGGTTTGCCATTTCCTTCTCTGGATCATTTTACAGATGAAGGAACTGAAGCAAACAATTTACCCAGTTTCACACAGCCAGTAAGTGTCTGACGTCAGATTGGAGCTCAAGCTGATGAGTTTTCCTGACTCCAGGCATCTCACCCTATCCACTATACCACCTAGTTGCCCAACCAGAAAAAGATAACTTCACTATAACATATGTGACAAATGGTCATACAGTCTCTAACCTATCTCACTTTTAACTAGTTAGCATTATTAGGAAGTCTTGGGGGGGGGTTGGGAGGGGGAATTGACAGCTTCTGCAGCTTCTATGTGGTACCCTGGGTTCTGCCATCTGGAGCAAAGCAACCATTCCAATGCCTCTTCCATGTGGCCACCTTGAATCTCCATTCTCCAGGCTATGCAGCCTCATAGACTCATGGCAGAGACTCAAGACTCTTCATCAATCTGGTTGAATTCAGAGTCCATTTCATCCTTTTCAGCCTCAACTTCCTCATCTTCAAAACAAGGAGACCAGATGACTCCTAGGGTCTTTTCCTATCCTAAATCCTTTATCCCCCTCTTCACCTTCAGTCTCTCCACCTTTTAGACAGGGTGAGAAGTAAAGATGTGGTATACATCCTCAAAATATACCACCCATCCAAATGCCATGAATCAGTGACATCAGCACTCCTGTGATCCTTCTCTCACTCCTTGGAGTTCTCTCTAGCAGCCAAGAAAGCATTAAGATGGCAGGACAGGAATCTGAGGGTTTGTATGGGAACCAACATAGATGTCTAATGATAGGAGAATGGCTAGACAAATTGTGGGATGTGGATGCCATTAGATATTATTGCATGTAAGAAACAAAAAATATGAATAATTCAAAGGAGCGTGGGATCCACGACATATGAAGTGATATTGGGTGAAATAAATAGAAGCAGAAAAATTATATACACAACAGTTATAACAATATGAAGGGCAAGAACAAAAACCAAAGTTAATGGTATATATAATGAATTAAAATGCCCAAAACCTTGGCTCTGAAAAAGAGTTTAAAAAATAAGGAGGGAGGAAGGAAGGAAGGAAGGAAGGAAGGAAGGAAGGAAGGAAGGAAGGAAGGAAGGAAGAACGGAAGAGAGGAAAAGAAGGGGAAAAGGGAGGGTATCATATAATCTACCTCAGTTTCCTCATCTCATCCTCATTTTCCACTAGCTTCATAAAATGAGAATAATAGTACCTAGTTCATAGGATTGTGATGAAGAAAAAAAAAAGAGATCTTTGCAAAGTGCTTGGCAAACATTAAAACAATATGTAAATACTAGTTTAAAAAAGAAGGAAAGAAATAGATGCTACAATTCTAGAGAAATAAAAATCACATTTTTTGCTCTTAATCACACCCTAGAGTTTGTACACAATCCTGCCCCCTGGTGACCCCTCACTGCTCTGTATTATTATACAAATTCTTTCCCTAGACTGTGAGAAATGACCAATCAGGAGATGGGTTGGGGCAGAGGGGAGAACCCACTGCAGCTGGAGAGTCAAATACCAAGGCACAGGAGGCCAAAGGATTAGACAAGACTGGCTCTTTTCTACCCACTGCTGTTCCCATTCACCAAAAGTAGGGGCAGGCAAGATGGACAGCAACATAGAATGCAACTTTCAGTGGGACCCCCCCCAAAGGGATCTTTTTAATATAACTTTCTATAAATTCACTCTCTGTGCCCTCTAATTATTTTTTTGAACATAACAAAAATTCAAAGGCTTTAGAAGACACACATGAGGGAGGAATTTGCAAACTTTGCCTGCGATGGACAGAACTGCCCCCTCCCAGCTTTGTCAATGACCTAGCTGAACAGGTAGCAGAAATGCTCAGCAAGTCTTGGAATAGACTTCATAGACATCCTGTGAAGAGAGAGATCATCGAGTTAGGTCTTGGCCTCCATAATCATTGGTCAAAGAGAGAAGGGAGACTGTAAGCCATATTTGGGGGGAGTGGGGAGGCAATCAGAGTTAGTTCTGTCCAAGGTCACAGTTTGTATCTGAGGTTCTCCTGACTCCAGGAGCAGTGCTATCCACTCAGCACCTGGCTGCCCCTATTCAATTTATTTCAGTTTTTGTTCACCACCACGTTGTACCAGAATGGGTATATTGAGAGTACAGAGAATGGAGAGATTTGAAGCTAAGGATTCAGTTCTATTCCATTTACTTGATCACCATTAAATGTCTACTATGGCCACTCTACAAAGGGGAGATCAGACACAGTGTCTTCCCTCAAGAGGTTATGATCCAGAAGGAAAAAGCAAACCTGCACAAAAGAATTGTAACAAACATTAAACCATAAATGCTTAGGTAAACTTCTACAAGCTTGGGCTAGGATCCCAGGCAGACCCCCCCACTAATAGTCTAGAATTCATTAGGAAGTTTATTTATAGTCTTGTGAGTACTCCCCCTCCAAGGTTCTGCAATCCTGAAAAACTGGTCTTCTCGCCATTCCCCCTCCATAACAATCCGTCTACCATCCATGTGTCTTTGCACAGAATGGCTCCCATTTCTAGACTACATTCCTCCATATCTTTGCTTCATAGAATTCCTCTTCCCCTTCAGGATGTTCACCTTCTACATGAAGAAGTCTTCCTAAAATGAGATCATGATTGCAATATGCTTTGCTATAGAAATGCTTGGCATGATTTTATTTCCTTTTTTTTTTTTTTAGGTTTTTTCAAGGCAGACGGGGTTAAGTGGCTTGCCCAAGGCCACACAGCTAGGTCATTATTAAGTGCCTGAGACCGGATTTGAACCCAGGTCCTCCTGACTCCAAGGCCAGTGCTTTATCCACTGCGCCACCTAGCTGCCCATGATTTTATTTCCTGATACACTACATTCCTAATGCCTTTCCCCAAATACCAGATATTGAGCTTTGTTGCTATTGTTGTTCAGTTGTGTATGACTTCTTGTGACCCCACTGGAGTTTTTCTTGGCAGAGACACCAGTGTGGTTTGCCAGTTCCTTCTTCAGCTCATTTTACAGAAGAGGAAACTGAGGCAAAAAGGGTTAAGGGACAACTAGTAATCTGAGGCTAAATTTGAATTCAGATCTTCCTGACTCAAGGTCCATTGCTCTGTGCACTAAAGCTCCATCTAAGCTGCCCTTAAATTGAACTATTTCATATTGCCTTATATTTCTTCTTTTTAATGCATTTTGTACCAGAAGTTTTTTTGGTTTTTGGTGAGGTTTTTCAGAGTAGGGGACAAGAAAGGGATTTTATTCTTTCTTTGCCCTTTTAAAAAAAAAAACACCAATTTTGTGCCAGGAGCTTTTATGCATTTTTAGACTTTAAATGGTACCAACCCTGTTGAGGCATACTGTTCTTATTCTGTCCATATTGCATATTCTCTATAGAGGCCCATAATAGGAATGTGATAAAAACCTTGTTGGTTGATTGACTGACAGATGTAAAATGATGGTCCACTAATTCAGGTTAGGAAAATGTGATTTAAGAAAGCAAACAACTATGATTTTATTGTGCTATGGTGGAAAGTGTACAAACTCTGGAGTCAGAGTTTGAAACTTACCCCTGACACTTACCATGCCTGTGATTTTGGACACATCATCTAGCCTCCCTGGACCTCAGTTTCTTCAACTATAAAAATTGGGGGGGGGGGAGCTAGATAGCCACCAAGGTCCTTTTCCGTTTTAAAGTGATGATTCAGTGATTAGATCGTATAGCTTCAAAGCTCATCCCTGCTCAAATTACTCCCAGGACTAGGAAATGGTATCCATATCTTTGCCTCATAGAATCCCTCTTCACTTTCAAGATGTGGGTCAAGTTTGAATTCAACCTCAGACACTTGACTCTAATAAGCTGTGTGACTGTCTTCTTTGAGAATGAAGGACAAACATTATTATTATTAGTAGTAGTAGTAGTAGTAGTAGTATTACTCCAAGGACTATATACAGGATGTCCCAAGGGTCTTAGGGCAGTTTGAAGCAAGAAGTTTAATAGATTAAAACCTAAGTTTTTGAGGACATGTCTGCGACAAGGTCAGGTCACATTTATCTCCCAAGCTGCAGTCCTATATCACCAACTGTTTTACTCTTCAAACCAGATGTCCCATTAGGCATCTCCAATGCAACCCACCCCAAACTGACTCATTATTATTTACCCCCAGACCATCCTTCTGCTGAACTTCCCCATTTCTGTCAAGATCATTGCCATCATCACTCCCCATCACCTTGCCTCTGCTCTTGCCTATGCCTCACTCCCCACATCCAATCAGCAGTCAGATTTTCTTGATTATTCTTGATTACAGCCATCCAACATCTCACTTCTTTCTGCTTCTTTCTAAGCACACTGGTTTTTGTTGTTGGTTACTGCCTCTGCTGCCCATTGAATATCTTCAGCTCAAACCTGGGTGTCCACTGGTCTGGGCTGATGGACAGTGGATCTGTGTTTGGCTGTGATTTGGCCTCTGAGATCGCTTCCAGCTGTGAAATTCTGTGGGTCAATACCTTCCTTGCTGTGTATGCATCACATGTACCACTCCCAATTACCAGAATTAATTGGTACAGAGGCAGGCGGGTTCTTTCAGATTGATTTGTTCACTGTTCAACCCCAAGTGAGGTTGGAGAAGGACAGATTGATTGTTGTTTCTTTGAAACAGATTTAAATTGTTGAGATCTTAATTAATAGCTTCTCTTTTACCCAGAAGGCAGTCAGTTAACACTTTAAACTCATTTGGAAGAAATGGAGAGAGCTGGTTGCCAAGGCCTCTGGCTATAGAAGGAAGGAAATAGGAAAGGATGCAAGAGACAGGCGAAACTGGAGAAAGATTGTTTCATTTGAATTACTGGGGTTTCAGGCTTCCACTCTGCGGTTATCAATCAACTAACACTTTTTTAAAAGCCTCTAGCCAGTGTCCAGAACTGGGCTCTAGGTGTGAGGAAATACACAAACAAATCTAATATATATGCTCTACCCTCAGAAAATTTAGACTTTGGTTTGGAATACAAGACACATGTACATGTGAACAGAAAGGGGAAGAGAATGGGAAGGAGACAGGAATAAGCTTTTATGACAGGATCTACTATTTTCCCAGGAACTATGCTAGGTAATTTACAAATATTTTCTCATGATCAAAGATTATTTCATCAGAAGAAGGTTTCTGAAGAAGGTGATACTTGAATTGAGTCTTGGACTAATTAAGAAATTCTAGTAGGCAGAAGGCATAGATGGGACAAAGATACATTGGCAGGATTTAACATATCTTGTAGGAGGAACAGTAAACAGGACATTTAGGTAGACTGGATCTGGTTGAGAAAAAGTGCATGGACCAAACACAGGGGTTTGCCTTTGAATCTAAAGGTAATAGGGAACCATTGTGGTTTATTGAGGAGGGAAGTGACCCAGTCAGCTCTGCACTTTAGGAAAATCACCTTGATAATTATGTGAAGGATGGATGCACTGGAGTGGGGTAAATGATGAGTGAGGGAGCCCAATTAGGGAGTCCATTGCAATAATCCAGATGAAGTATTGGTGAGGGCTTGGGTGGCAATTGTGAGAGTGAAGAGAAGATGTCAAAGGAAAAATAATGGATTGGTTATGTGGGAAAAGTTGAAGATGATGTCAAGATTATAAATCTGGGTGACTGGGAGAATGGTGGTAGTCTCACAAGAAATGAGGAAGTCAGGAAGGGGAGAGGGCTTGTAAAGAAAGATAATGAGCCAGGGCAGCTAGGTGGCGCAGTGAATAGAGCACTGGTCCTGGAGGATCTGAGTTCAAATCTAACCTCAGACACTTAATAATGACCTAGCTGTGTGGCCTTGGGCAAGCCACTTGACCCCGTTGCCTTGCAAAAACTTAAAAAAAAAAGATGTCTATGGCACAAGTAGATGCTATGGTGGACCTGGAGTCATCTTCATAAATTCAAATCCAGCCCAGGGTCACACAGTAATTTCCTGAGGTTTGAACTCATGAAGGACCATCCTGATTCCCAGCCCAGGTGGTACAGTGGATAGAGCACTGGTCTTGGAGTCAGGAGGACAAGAGTTTGAACACTTGTCACTTACTAGCTATGTGACCTTGGGCAAGTCACTTAACCCTGATTGTCTCACATCCAGGACCCTTTCGTCATCCTGATTGCTATCTGGCCCCCGGATCCAGATGACTCTGGGGGAAAAGTGAGGTTGGTGACTTAGCACAGGCCCCCTCACTCAAATCCACTTCACATGCTTGTCATAGCATGACTTCCCTGATGTCATGGTCTTCTTCGAGAATAAAGGAGCACCATCACCTGCATGACCCTGGGCAAGTCACTTAAGTTTGTTTGCCTCAGTTTCTACATCTGTAAAATGAGCTGGAGAAGAAAATGGAAAATCACTTTAGCATCTTTGTTAAAAAAAAAAAAAGAAACAACCCAAATGGGGTCATGAAGATTTGAACATACCTAAAAATGACTAAACAACAAAACTGGAAAACCAATTTGAAATGTCTAATAAGCAGTTGATGAAGGACTGATGAGCAGGAGAGAGGTTAGGGTTGATTATATAGTCATGGGCACAGAGATGATCATTAAACCCATGGGACCCTAATAAGAGCATTTAAGAGACAGAATGTAAAGAGAAAAGAGAAGTCCCAGGTCAGAACCTTAGAGAAGCCCCAAAGTTAGGGGATACCTGTTAGGGTGAACCAGAAAAGGAGAATGAGACAAGTAGGTGAGGGATGAGAGATGAGAGATGAGCAAGAACTCAAGAAGAGATGAAGTCATCAACATCAAATACATTAGGAAAGTCAAGAATGATGAGGCCTGAGACCCAGGTGCCATCTTTGGCAAATTAGAGTGGATGGTAACTTTGGAGAGAATAGTTTCAGTCAAGTAATGAATAAGGCCAGATTACAAAGGGTCGAAAAGTTAGAAGAAACGAGTAGAAACAGAACAATTTATGTAATGACTCTAATCCCAAAGACGAGAATTCCAAAGGTTTCTTGACGAAACAAACTGCCCAATTTCCAGTAGAGAGGTGATGAGCTCAGTACAGATGAAGACTTTTGTTTTCTAATATGGCCATTGCAGGAATGTGCTTCACTTGACTGGACATGTTTGTAATAGGAGTTTAGTTTTTCTTGATTTCTCAATAAGAGTAAGAAAGAGTAGGAAGGTGGAAGAGAAGGCAGATTTTTGCTGGAAAAATAAAATTTTAATTTAATTTTTTTTAAAGCAAGAAGGATGTGTGTGTGTGTGTGTGTGTGTGTGTGTGTGTGTGTGTGTGTGTGTGTTTGGCAAAGATGTTCATTCAACTGCCAGGTATCCTTGAAGGCCACTCCCTATGCTACCCTAGCATTTGGGGCAGGCCCCATCTGACAGAAGTGCTGAGAAAGCTCTGTTCACTATGGTTACGGAAGAATCAGCTACTGGCTAGACCTCAACTCTGCCTCCCTAAGGGGTGGCACCAGCTTGTTGCCAGGGCTTCTACCCAATCCAACCCAACTCTGAGCCCTTCCCCCTTCCATGCCCCACCTCCTTTGGACCAGACAATATTCCAAATAGCCCTAGTCATGTCTCCTTGCTGTAATGGCATCTGCTTTACACAGAAGCCAATAGGCACATTCAATACTGTAGGCAGCATTTACTCTTAGTGTAGAATCAATGAGCATATAAACAATGCTCAACAACCAGAGAACTGTGCATAAAAAATGTAGGAAATATCTATCAAGCAGCTTGGAGTCCTCCACACTCTTCAGCCCTGGAAGCCTTCCCAGGTCGTATATCAGTGGGGACCCAGGAGCTCTAGGCCACAGCGAGTACCCAGCGAGTATCCTGGAAAAACTGAACAAAAAGTCCAGAACTCCAAAGGAATTTTGTTATTAGACATTGCCACACAGATAATGAGCTTAGAATCTCAGCTCATTCTGAGCTATGACATCTGGT
Organism: Macrotis lagotis; assembly: GCF_037893015.1. Classification (NCBI taxonomy): domain Eukaryota; kingdom Metazoa; phylum Chordata; class Mammalia; order Peramelemorphia; family Peramelidae; genus Macrotis; species Macrotis lagotis. The sequence continues at coordinate 17,235,302 of NC_133658.1, read as the reverse complement.
GAACACTGGATCTTAAGAGTTTGGCACTTGCTCTGTTATGGAAAACTAGAGACAGGTGGCACTGTACCAGGCCAGGAGTCAGGGGGATCTGAGTTCAAACTTGCACTCTGCTAGACAGGTGACCCTGGGTACGTCATCGAATGTGTGTGTAAAGAAATGAGTAGAGGATGGGAGTTTGAATCCAGCCTCAGACATTTACTAACTGTGTGACCTTGGGCAAGTCACTTAACTCTGTTTGCCTCACATCCAGGGTCATCTCCAGTCATCTTGATCCATATTTGACCACTGGTCCCAGATGACTCTGGAGGAGAAAGTGAGGCTGGTGACTTAGCACAGCCCCCTCACTCCAATCCAACTCACATGCTTGTCATGGCATCACCTCCCCGATATTGTAGTCTTCTTCAAGAATGAAGGACAACTTCAATTGGGGAATGGCTTAACAAACGGTAGTATGTTTGTTATGGGATACTTTTATTAGAAACCAGGAGGGATGGGAATTCAGAGAAGCCTGGAGGGATTTGCATGGACTGATGCTGAGTGAGATGAGCAGAACCAGAAGAACATTGTACAGCCTAACAGTAACATGGGGGTGATGATCAACCTTGATGGACTTGCTCGTTTCATCAGTGCAACAACCAGGGACAATTTGGGGCTGTCTGCAATGGAGAATACCAGCTGTGTGCAGAGAAAGAACTGCGGAGTTTGAACAAAGACCAAGACTATTACCTTCAATTAAAAAAGAAACCATTATCTTATTATGTAATTTTGCTATCCCTTATACAGTATTTTTTTTCTTAAGGATCTGATTTCTCTCTCATCACACTCAATGTATGCCATGGAAACAATGTAAAGACTGATAGACTGCCTCTTGTGGAGGGTGGAGAGGAGGAAAGCAAGATTAAGAGAAAAATTGTAAAACTCAAAATAAATTAAATCCTTCTAAGAAAAAAAAAAAGAAGGAAGGACAAGGGATAGCTAGGTGGTACAGTGGATAGAACACCTGCCCTGGAGTCAGGAGGACCTGAGTTCAAATTCGACCGCAGACACTTAATTACCTAGCTGTATGACCTTGGACAAATCATTTAACCCCATTGCCTTGCAAAAGGAAAAAAAATGAAGGACAAACATTACAAAGAAATGAATTGAGCATGTTAGCATCTATTAATGGATAATCATGAGGACAGGAAGTTGGGAAAGCATCAGGTTTTTTCTTGGAATATCTTTCACTTCTTGCATAGGTCGTTATCCCAATTGCTTCAGCCTGAATCTTCTTTTCTGAGAAGTTTAAAGGGACCATTCTCCTATCTCAATCTCTCCCTTCTGGGTGGAAGCTCAGTCCTCCAATGGGCATCTGTTGATTTTTCCCAGCTCAGCTTGTGTTAGCCAGGGCCAGGGTAGCTGATGGCATTTCTGGGGTTGTTGAGGTCCCCACTTAAATTCCAGAACACACTCCATCCCACCATCTGCCTCAAAGCCTCACTTCTCAGGGTTGAAAGGGGATGCTTGACCTCACAAACTACAAATCCTCAAGATATCAGACAATTTTCAAAACTTTATTACAAAAAGCTTTTCCAAAATCTAGGTAAATTACATCTATAGTTGAAGATACGGCTGACTTACTAGACCAGTAGTTAGGGTAACTAGGCGGTACCATAGTAAGTCTGGAATCAGGAAGACCTGAGTTTAAATTTGGCCACAGACACTAACTTAGCAACCCTGGGCAAAGCATTTAAGTCTTCATGCCTCAGTTTCTTCATCTGTAAAATGAGCTAAATAGTAGTACCAACCACTCCAAGATGGTTGTGAGATAATAATTGTAAAGAGCTCAGAGCAATACATTGATGGTAGCTATTATTAGTAGTAATAGTAATTGCCCTGTCCTGAAAAGGAAATAAAGGCAGCTGGTGACAGTGTAGATAGAATACTAGGCCTGAAGTTAGGAAGATCTTAATTCAAATCCAATCTCAGATACTAACTAGCTGTGAGACCCCCAGGAAAGTCATTCAATCCTCAGTTTCCTCATCTGTAAAATAAGCGAGAGAAGGAAATAGAAAAGCACTTCAGTTTCTTTGCCAAGAAAATCCCAAGTGAGATCACAAAGAGTCCGATTCTACTGAAATGACTGAACAGCAGCAACAACAAAAAGAAAATAAGGTTAGTCTGCCCCAAGTCGTTCTTGATGGCACCAGATTAGCTCTTGTGCTAATCGTTGCGCTTCTGGATGCTGACTGTCCAGCTTTGAACAATCCATCCTAGAACTGTCCCCGCAACTGAAGTCAACCCTAATGACCCTGAGTTTGTACACTCTATCCTCTTCCTCCTTTAGTACGGGGACAGTATTAGTCTTTCGCCAATGCTGTGGCACCTTTCCCATTCTCTACCATTCTTCAAAGATCACTGACAGTGACTCAGCAATCAAATGGCTCAGTGCATCAGAGTCAGGTAGGAGCTCTCCATGTCCTTATCTGTCCTGAGTGTCAACTCCCTTTTAGCCATATTTCTTCTCTCATTTCCAGGTCAAAGAAAACAGAAAGCCTCCAATTACCAACATCTAAACCAACTAGTGCTTTCTACACTGATAAAATCCTAGCCTCTTGCCAGATTAATGCTGAAGAAATGCTCTGAATTGGATATGTAGCATTCCTTTGTCTTTCTAGTTTTATTTCTTAATCTTTATTTTATTGACCCATTTCTCATTTCTAATTTATTGTGGCCCATGATAATGGATGGACAGCCCAGAGAGCTGGGACAGACTCTGTGAATGATCTAAAATGAATGGGAGGAGGAGAGGAGCAAGGGCTGAGTTTCCTTTGGGAAATCACACTGACCCTAAGCTTTTACCTTACAACAAAAGTCCATATTTTTAACATCAATATTCTTCTGATGAGGCCATATGGCTACAAGTCATGGAATAACACAGACTTAAAGTTATAGGTCACCCAAAGGGCAATGGGGTGACTCTTGGAAAATGTGAGAAGGCAATCTATTATCATGAAGGGGTGGCATAAAGGCTGTCACTAGGAAATATATAGCTGAGGAAAAAGATGGACCCATCATGGGTTGAGAAGAAAGGATAACCAACAGACAGCTCATGGTTCCATTAACATTCAAGCAACATCAAGGATTTTGAATTCTTTTTTTAGGGTCTGAACTCCTCTCAAATCTGGCTGAAGTCTAGGAATCTTTCCTCAGAATATTTTTGAAGCATAAAACAAAATAGAATTGCAAAGAAAATCAATTACAGTGAAAAAGAGTTATTGACATTTTTTTTAAAAGTTCCCATCTCTCAGGTTAAGAATCCCTTGTCTAGAGTAAAGGAGACTCCATCATAGAGAATTTATAAGAGAACATATGGACAAGAGACCCCCAGGATGGGAAGGCATGGTCAGGCTATGATCTGGGTCACTCAGGAAGTACACACATCATTCAGATCCCAGAGTCATCAAAGTTTTGAAATAATGAATTATGTAGTAGGAGAGGTGAAAGTGATCCCATTTTTCAACAGACTGCTATCCAATTGTCCCAACAATCATCATTATAGAATCAATCCCATCCCCAGGTTTTGTGATCTTAGTTGTATCAAACACATTTCTATTACTACAATTGTTTCTAGTTCATGGATATCTAATCTTTTCCACTGTTTTTTTTTTATTCAATCACACCCCAGTCCAAGATAGTTTTTGATAATGGTGGTTTTCTAATAATTTTCATAATTTTTCTTTAAATTCTTGATCATTTGATTTGTCATATTTGGGTATGTCTTCAGCAGGTTATATAATCTCATGAGTAGTTTCATTGGCATTTTATTAAATACCAATGAAAGACAGCATGGCAAAGGAGAAAAAGTGCTGGGCAGGGAGCCAGGAAAACCAGGTTTCTGGTTGTACCATGGTTCTGCCTTAAGACTAAAAGTTTCATTGATGTAGCAATTTTCTCAATGAAAGAACCCAACATTGGTGAAATTATTGGGGGGGGGGTTTAAATGTGTTGAACATTGTGCTATGCATTGGGGAATCCAAGACAACAGAAAACTGAGTCCACTTCTTTCTCTATACTTTCCTATTGAGTGATCTCATTAATTTCTTTGGATTTAATTATTCTCTCTAGGCTGATGATTCTGAGACAATATAGTGTTGTGAAGAAACCCCAGGTTTGGAATCAAGAAGACTTGCATTGGAATCCTTCTTCTGATACCTTACTAGTTTTGTGACCCTGGGTATGTCATAACCTCTTTGGACCACAATTTCCTCATCAATAAAATGAGAGGGGGGCAGCTAGGTGGCACAGTGGATAGAGCACCAGCCCTGGAGTCAGGAGTAACTAAAAAAAAATAAAATAATAAATAATAAAATGAGAGGTCTCAACCCAATGATCTGCAAGCTGTCATAGCACTCAGAAGTATTGATGCTATGACTTCGATGAGGTCATATAAATGAGAAAGTAATGGAACACAGAATAAACCTTAGTGACCTGTGTTGTTCTTGAGAACAAATCTCAGATCTGAAAACATTTTACAAAGAAATGGAGTAAGTAGTTTGGCACTGGAAAGCAAGATGAAATGGAGGTGTAGCTCCTTCTCATTCAGTCCCTGGAAATTTTACATAATAAAAGACAAGGGTGCCCACACACAAATCACATGCATGCAGTTAAGGGCAACTTGAAAGCAAGGTACATTGAGATGGATGGCAATAAAAATAAAATTCAGGTAAAGTCAAAACTCAAGGGGAATCTAAAATACAAGTTTGGGTGAACTCCAAATATTTAGGTGATATCTAGGACCTGAGGGAATTCCAAAATTCCTTGTAGCTTTCTCTAGCATTCCTAGTAGGGTTTCTGAGGTCAGGACCCCATTCTGGGTTCAAACAATCTCTAGTTACATTGAGTTAAGTTCAAACAATATACTAATAAATGATGAATAATAATCCATATCTGACTCAGAGATAAGATACTCAGATTCATAACTCCGCTGCCATCTTCAACTCATTTTTATTCATCTCATATCTCCAGCCAGTGTCCAAATCTAGTCATTTCTACCTCTATATCTTATTTCACTTCATTCTCCTTTTCTTTACCCACACCCCTATCAACCTAGGGGAAGTCAAAGGGCTCTTCTAACGATAAAATACATTCTCCCAAGTTCATGGGTTGCCACAGCCAAAGGACTCATCACCTCTCATCCAATCTATTGCATTTCCCTCTCTGCCTCTAATGTCTTCTACACACCAATCCAACCTCCATCAAGCTGCCAAAGTCATTTTCCTAAACCACAGGTTTGATCATGTCATTCCTGTTTTCAATAAACTTCAATGACTCCTATTCTTTCTAATCAAATACTAATTATTCTATTAGCTGTGTAAAACCCTTTACCATCTTGCCCCAATCCACCTTTGCGAGATGATTATCCTGGCTACTTCTCTTTCTATTGTGCAGTGTTTAGCCACCCTGGTCTTGTTATTGTCCCTCACATATAGTGTTCTACTCTGTCCCAATCCTCTTCCTCCTTCATTTCTTAGGCTACACAGAGATTCAACTTAAAGATGACCCTCCAAAAGAGTCCTTTTTTTGATGCCTTCAGCTAGTTGGAAACTTCCCAGGTTGACAAATTACCTTGCATCAATTTTTATTACATTTTCTTTCTTCCTTTACATGATCTCACCTTATAAAATGTAATTTCCTTGAGGGCAGGACCTGCATCATTTTTTTTTTTTTGTCTCCCCCACCCTTAGCATAGGGCCTGGAGCACAGCAGCTGTTTAAAAAAATACTCATTGATTGATTGAAAGTTATTTTTACTATTAAATTTACTACATAGTTAAAATTCAGGGGCAGCTAGGTGACCCAGTGGATAGAGCACCAACCCTGGGGTCAGAAGAACCTGACTTCAAATCCTGTCTCAGACACATAATTACCCAGTTGCATGACCTTGGGCAAGTCACTTAACTCCACTGCCTTGTAAAGACTAAAAAAAAAAGAAAATGCAAAGCAAACTTTACATAGCATAAATTTACAGTTTCATATGCAGTTCTGTTCTACAATGTATGGGGAAATGATAATTTTATTTATTTGTTAATAATTTATAAAATTTATATCAACTTATGACACCAGAAATGTAATATAGAGGAGAAATAGGACTGGAGTCTGATAAATTATCTAAGTTCGAATATTGACTCTATTATTTACTCTTTGTGTGGCATCAGGAAAGAAATTTTCAACTTTGGGTCTCTCTTTCTCCGTCTACAAAATGAAACCAAATGACTTCCAAGGGCCTTTCCAATCATGACAATCCATAGTCCTATGATTTTAACAAGATAAGTACACAAGGTAGATTTTTTTTTGCAAGGCAGTGGGGTTAAGTGATTTGCCCAAGGTCACACCGCTAGGTTATTATTAAGTGTCTGAAGTCGGATTTGAACTCTCCTGCCTCACAGGGCTGATTTTTAAGAGAATAAGATCATCAGAGTGAACTCAAAGGTCATCTGGTCCAACTATCTCTTTTTCCGTTTGAGGAAATGGAAACTAGAGTTACAAAATAACTTTCCAGATGTCACACATTAGACTGATCAATGGAGTCAATGACTGGTAGCTATTTGACAACCCTGTTAGATAATCATTATTCTCATTTTACAAATGGGATGACTGGGCTTGTCAAAGGTTAAATGACATGCCCAAGGTCACACAGGAAATAACAGAACCGATATTTGAACCTACCTCCTCTGATTCTCAATCCAAATGAGATTTGGTATGGCAAATCCTGTGCCTCTTTCCCCAAGAAGACAAGTTGGGCTATGCAATGACTAAGGACTCTTCCAACTATAAAATTCCATTCAGCCCATTGTCTGTCTTTCTCAAAAAATCCATCACCAAGTGACTAGTCTACTCTTGAAATGTGGGCTACAAAACAAAATTAATAAGGAATTATAAATGACAAGGGAAAATATAGGATCAAAAGAAGTGGTCACATGGGCAGAATGGGGGCTGATGAGTCAACACTCTGGACCCTCCATCGGCCTTTCCAAACATCAGAAAAGAACAAAGAACCATACTCTTCTTCATGTCAAAATTTTAGGAGGACATACACAAGAGTTGCCCAGTAGGGACAGGCATGGATTGAACCCTTTATGACAAATTGATGAGATCCATTTGACTACTATAGGTCTGACTTAAAACAAGAAAGTGGGCAGATGTAGTCATCAGCATTTGGGGAGGCCAATGAGCTAATCAAGCAAGGACTCTCCCCTCACCCAAGAACCGAGAGTCCCATGTTACAGACAATAGAATGAGCAACATAGTGAGAAAAACTCATAATGACACAGTTGTAGAGCTGAAAAGGACTTCAGAAGTGACCTAATCTACCACTTCCACATTCTACAGGGGGATCTTATGTTCCTGAACCTACGTTCCCTTATTGTCGTAAAAGATAAAACTGGAATTTGAACTTCTGGTTCTGGTTCTGAATTTGAATCATAGCTCTTTTGCTTAATAGTGATGTAACATAGGGGCAGCTAGGTGGTGCACTGGCCCTGGAGTCAGGAGTACCTGAGTTCAAATCCAGCCTCAGACACTTCATAATGACCTAGCTGTGTGATCTTGGGCAAGCCACTTAACCCCATTACCTTGCCAAAAAAAAAAAAAAAACATTGATGTGACCTTGGGGAAATTCCTTTTCTTTGAGGGGGGCCTCTATTTCTTCATCTATAAAAAGAATAGGTCAGATTAGATGACCTCAAAGTCCCTTATCATTCTGATATTTTGGATTCTGATTGCATGGTAATTGTGTAGTAGTGGTAAGGTTTAGTGGAACTTAGAATCTCAAAATCTGGGTATAAATTTTTGTTTCTAACAATAGCTTTGGATCCTTGGGTCAGTTTACCTCTGGAATGGGGTTTTCAGGTCTGGGTGACAGACACAGTTTAACAAGGATTTGGATAAGATATAAAATTTTCAAAAAAGGATAACCAGGATGATGATTAATATCATATTAGGATCGGGGCAGCCCAGTGGCGCAGTGGATAGAGCACCGGCCCTGGAGTCAGGAGTCCCTGGGTTCAAATCCGACCTCAGACACTTCATAATTACCTAGCTGTGTGGCCTTGGGCAAGCCACTTAACCCCATTTGCCCTGCAAAAACCTAAATATAAAGCAGATGAGGCATGATAACTGTCTTCACAAAGACAGGACTTCATTGAACAGATGCCACATAGAGAAAGGAATAGATCTGCTCTATTTGCCCCCAGAGGGATAAACAGGAGGAAATGAGTCGAAGTTTCCAAGAGGCTAATTTAAGTTTGCTAGTGAGTCAATCAATACTCTTATTAAACATCTACTATAGGGGTGGTTAGGTGGCACAGTGGATAGAGCACCAGCCCTGGAGTCAGGAGTACCTGGGTTCAAATTAGGTCTCAGACACTTAATAATTACCTAGCTGTGTGGCCTTGGGCAAACCACTTAACCCCATTTACCTTGAAAAGTCCTAAAAAAAAAATCTACTATGTCACAAGCATTGTTTTAAGTGATAGTGTACAAAGATAGGTTAAAAAAAGGCCCTGCTCTCACAAAGCTCAAAGTCTAATGTCTAAAAACAGCATGCAAACAAATAGGTACAAATAAGATACATGCAGAAAAAAATGGGTGCCTCAGAGGGAAGGCTATAAGATGAAGAAGGGCCGAGAAAGGTTTTGTTCAGAAAGTGGAACTTTGGATGAACCTTGAAGGAAGCCAGGGAGGCTGGAAGGAAATGCCTAGAAGGCAAAGTAAAGAGTCAGTGAAATACTTACTCAAGAGTTGGGACAACAAGAAGCCTAGGTCACTGAATCACAAAACACGGAGGGAAATAAGATGCAAGATGACTAGAAAGATGGGAAAGATGAGACTGGCTATAAAGGATTTCTATTTGATTATAGAGGCCATAAGAGCCCCCAAGTTTATCAATTAGGAGGTGACATGAGCAAATCTACATTTTAGGAAGAAGGATTTAGAGGACAGATTGGAGGGGAGAGTGCGCAGGGAGGGCCACCAGCAGCTAACACAGTTCTCTAGGTAGGAGGTAATGAAATAGTCACACTGTTAGAGGAGAGAAGAGTTAAGATTTTAAAAGGAAGCATTTGAAACTCAGAAGTAATGGAGGGAAAGAAGACTAAATGTCCCCTTTCATAAAAGAAAAGATAAATCTACAAATGACAGGTCAGTGAACAGGGAAAATTCTGGAACAGATATTTAAAGAGATGATTTTCAAACATCTAAAAAAGGAAACATTGGTTAGAATGTAATCTCCTTGAGGACAGGGACTGCTTTGGCTTTTTCTTTGCAGTCTCAGCATTTAGCTTAGTTCTTGTCCATTACAAGTGCTTAAAAAATACTTGCTGATTGATTCATTTAAAAGAGTTACTGTGACTTCATCAAACACAAGTCATGACAAACTAACTTTATTTCCTTCTTTTGACAGGATCACTTCAGTCGTTCAGTTGTTTTTCAGTCATGTATGATTCTTTATGACCCCATTTGAGGTTTGTTATTTCCTTCTCCAGTTCATTTTACAAATGAGGAGACTGAGGCAAACAAGGTTGAGAGGCTTGCCCATGTTCACACAGCTAGTAAGTATCTGAGACCAGTCGAAGATTATGCTTACTTGTAAGTCTGGGAGACTGGGAGGATGGTGGTATCTTCAATAGTAAGAGTAAAGTTAGGAAGAGGGGAAGGTTTGGGGAGAAAGATGTGTTCAGTTTGGGACGTGTTGAATATAAGGTATCCTTGGGACATCCACTTTAAGATGTCTAATACTCAGTTGAAGATGTAAGACTAGATGTCAGACAAAGAGGTTAGGGCTGGGCTAGGAGATCTGAGAATCAGCAGGTGAAATGATCATTGAAATAGGAACTGAGGAGGTCCTCAAGTGAAATCATATAGATCAAAAAGAGAAAAGATCCAGAGAGAATTTTAGGGTACCTCCCCCATTTATCAGGTGTGACAGATACAGCAAAGAAGACAGAGAAGGAGCAGATAAAAAAGAGTATCAGGAAACAGTAGTGTCCCAAACTTCCAAGCAATTATCACAAACTCAAATTAGAAAGTTGTTGGGCAGCTAGGTGGTGCAGTGGATAGAGCACCAGCCCTGGAGTCAGGAGGACCTGAGTTCAAATCTGACCTCAGACACTTCACAATGACCTAGCTGTGTGGCCCTGGGCAAGCCACTTAACCCCATTTGCCTTGTAAAAACCTAAAAAAAAACTTTTTTAAAGTAGAAAGTTGTTGTTATCTGGTCATGTCTTTTCATGACCCCATTAGGGATTTCCTTACGGAAGATACTGGACTGGTTTGCCCTTTCCTTCTCCAACTCATTTCACAGATGAGGAAACTGAGACAAACAAGGGAATGAGATAAGCTCCTTCCCCTTTTTTCTTGTGTCCAACTCTTCATGATTCCATTTGGGGTTTTCTTGGCAGAGACAATGGAGTGATTTTCCATTTCCTTCTCCAGCTCATTTTATAGATCAGAAAACTGAGACAAACAGGGTGAAGTGACTTGCCCAGGATCACACAGCTTGTTAAGTGTCTGAGGTCAGATTTAAACTCAGGTCTTCCTGACTCCAGGTCCAGCACTCTATCTTCTACACCAACTAGCTGCCCAAACAGGGCCAACTGGCTGCTTAGGGACATAGCAAATCCTTAAGGATGGAATCTAGATGGCAAAGAGTGCCAGACTTGGAGTCAGGAAGACTCATCTTCCTGAGTTCAGATCCAGCCTCAGGATTTAGGAGCCGTGTGACCCTAGGCAAGTCAATGAATCCTGTTTATCTCATCTATAAAATGAGCTGGAGAAGGAATTGGAAAACCACTCCAGCATCCCTGCCAAGAAAACCCCAAATGGAATCATGAAGAGCTGGACACAACAAAAAAGTGGAATGAGTTTACTCAAAAGGTAATGAATCTTCCAACTCTGTATATCTCCAAACAAAGGGTGTGTGGCTATCTGTCTGGTATATTAAAATGCAGATTCCTTTTAAGGTGTGAATTCAATGAGGTGGCTGTTGAGGTTTCTTCAATTATAAAATTCCTTTCTTTGGTGGAGTCCCATCTCTTCTCTGAGTTTCTGTTGCCTCATCCACAAAATGGGCATAATAGCCTGCACCACCTACTTCAATCAATCAACAAGATTCATTCAAGGCCAAAGAAAGGCAAAAACAACCTCTCAGGATACTTAAGGAGAAAGCATCTTCTAAGCCTTTCAACACTATGAAAATACTAGTTGAGATTATTAGTAGTTCTGTTTTCAGCCTTAACCACTTGTCTGGGTAATGAATTCCCTAAGCTAATTCTCCAAAGTGCGTTCTAATGCTTCCTTTATTTTTTCTTCAACTCTCTCTGTCATCAAGGGGGGTGCCCTCAACTTCTGGTATAATGGGATTGCATGAATAAGCTTACCTCCTTTGGGATTTTATAGAGATCAACCGCATCCCTTCTCTGTTTCATAGGAAACCAGACTGAGTATTTGAAATCATTTGAGTCTAACCCTGATCACTTTAGGATTCTTTTTTTCTAGACGTTCTCTTCTCAGCAACATGAAGGGAAATGTAGAGATTTTCTGAATGATGTTTACAATGAAAATAGAATCAAAGAATTTGAAAAGTTGAAAGCACCCTCAGAGGCAACCTAGATCAATCCAAAGCCCAAAAAGTGTCCCCACCACAGCATTTCTCTCAGTTCTTAATATTTTAAGTGGCAACCTCCCAAGAGGGTCTCATAGAAGGTACAAGTGGTTGCATTCTGTTTTAAGTATTTGTTGATACTCATTTGTGAATCTTTGTGTTTTAACTTTCTTTGTTCATTTGCAATTCTTTGTGTTTTAATATTTCTTATATGCAGAGAAAATAAATACCTATCTGGTATCATTGTTCACTGAGTACCTTTCTATTTCTTCCCTTTTGGGAAAGTCTACACAGGAGTCAAATGCAATCTATAAACGATGCCTGGTGTTCTAAGATGGAGCATAAAAAGCTAAGAGTATAAGAATAGAGGTCCATCCATCTTATTGGAGGTCAGTACTGGTAGGACTGAACCCAGTCAGCAAATGTAAAGGTCCAGGGCAAAAGAAGGTGCCCTGAGAGACAAAATGCCTAGCCCCTTGGATCCTTAATTTTATTATTGGACAAGTCATAATCATTATTATTATTATTATTATTATTATTATTTAGGATTTTTGCAAGGCAAATGGGGTTAAGTGGCTTGCCCAAGGCCACACAGGTCATTATTAAGTGTCGGAGGCCGGATTTGAACTGAGGTACTCCTGACTCCAGGGCCGGTGCTCTATCTACTGTGCCACCTAGCTGCCCCCAACAAGTATTATTTTTAAAAATAAATATACTTATTTATTTTTCCAAATGCATGCAAAAATAGTTTTCAACATTTGTTTTTTATAAGGTTTTAAGTTCTCTATTTTTCTCCTTCTTTCCCCCCATCCTCTAGACAGAGAGTAATCTGATATAGGTGCATAATTATGAGAAACATGTTTTCATATTAGTCATGTTATGAAAGAATCAGAACAAAGGGGAAAATATAAAGTCTAAAGCAAATTTTTAAAATTGAAAATAGTCTGCTTTGGTCTATATTCAGACCCCACAATTCCTTCTCTGACTGTGGATGGCATTTTCCATCACAAGTTGGACAAGTATTATTAAAGGGAAGCAATGAATTATAAGAGAAAGTGTTCTAGGGTCACAGGACCTGGTTTTAAATCTCACTTTTCACCTTTACCTACTTCTGTAACCTTGCAAAAGTCACGTGACCTCCACAGCCTCTATTTCCTCATCTGAAACATGAGAATTGGTCTTGATGGTTACTGAGTTTCTTGAGCACAAGTTATGTAATCATAAGAATCCCATTTTACAGATGAAGAAAGCAAAATCCAGAGAAGGAAAGAAATAGTAAAATGGTGAAGTCGGTATCAAAGGGGACCTGGGTTTGAATTCATTCACTTTTTTGGGACCTTGTGGCAAGTCACTTTTTTCTAAACCTCACTGTCTTCATCTGAAAAATTATAGATTTGGGTCCTATGGCCTCTAAGGTCTTTTCTAGACCAGAATCAATGATTAGGTTAAAAAGACTTTGAGTAAATATGACCAGAAAGGACAATGATCAATGTTGGAAGGGTTGTGGGAAATCTGGGACACTATACATTGTTGGTGGAGCTGTGAACACATCCAACATTTCTGGAGAGCAGTTTGGAATTATGCCCAAAGGGCAACAAAAATGAGCATACCCTTGATCCAGCAATATCACTACTGGGCCTATACCCTGAAGAGATGATGAAAAAGGGTAAAAACATCACTTATACAAAAATATTCAAAGCAGTCCTGTTTGTGGTGGCAAAGAATTGGAAATCAAGGGAATGTCCATCAATTGTGGAATGGCTGAATAAACTATGGTATATGTATGTGATGGAACACTATTGTTCTACTGGAAACCAGGAGGGATGGGAATTCAGGGAACCCTGGAAGGATTTATATGAATTGATGCTGAACAAGATGAGCAGAACCAGAAGAACATTGTACACTCTAACAGCAACATGGGGGTGATGATCAACCTTGATGGACTCGCTCGTTGCATCAGTGCAACATTCAGGCACAATTTTGGGGTATCTGCCATGGAGAATACCATCTGTATCTAGAGAAAGAATTGTGGTATTTGAACAAAGACCAAAGACTATTACCTTTAATTTTTAAAAAACTGTTACCTTATTACATAATTTTGCTATCACTTATACCTTATTTTTCTTCCTTAAGGATATGATTTCTCTCTCATCACATTCAACTTAGATCAATGTATACCATGGAAACAATGTAAAGACTAACAGATTGCCTTCTGTGGGTGTGGGTGGGGGGAAAGCGAGATGTGGGAAAAAGTTGTAAAATTCAAAATAAATAAATAAATTTTTAAAAGAAGAACAAAGGACAAACATCAATTTCTGAATAAATTGGTTAAATCTGTAATTGTTTTAAAAAAGACTTTGAGTTTTTCTGGTCTACAAGAATCAGAGGCAGAACCTTGGAGAAAACCCATCCTGATCATCCCAAAAGCAGACAAGGCTGTTTAAAAAAAAATACAGTAAGTGGATGGGTAGAGACATAGGAGAAGTAGCGGGAGAATAACACTTAAGGCTGAGGCAAAAGAGAATATGAAACAATGGGGCTGTCAGTCATCCTGAATTCTCCAGAGAGATCCAGGAAGATGAAAACTGAAAGGAAAAAAAAAGTCCATTGGAATGAGCGATTAGGAAGCCATAGGGGGCCTTTGAGAGAATAATTTCAGTGTAATAGGGAGAAGAGCCAGATTGTAAGTGGTGGTGAGGAAGTAGAGCCATTAGGTGTAGACAAAATTAGAAACAGATTTATAAATAGGGGCTAGTTCCATTACTGGACATATGAAGGAAGTCAAAGGGAAAGGTCCCATGGATTCTAAATGCAGAGCAGCACTTTTTTGTGATAGCAAAAATACTGGAAATAAAAGGTCCATTGATTGGAAGATGGCTAAACAAATTGTGATATATGAACATAATAGAATATAAAAAAACAAGAAATGAAGGAATATTGAAAGAAGCACAAGAAAACACATATGAACTGAAGTAGAAACAAACATTAGTCTTGGTAATGTAAGTGCAACCATGCTAAAAGTCAAAGTCTGATTAATTGCAATGACTTATCTTAGTCTAGGAGATAATGAAATATGCTTCCCTCCTTCCGGTAACTAAGAGGGAAACTGCAGGATCAGAATGCTGCATACATTCTCAAACATAGGTGTTATGTCCCTTGACTTTGCTTAACTGTTTTTGCTTTTGTTTTTTAATCATAAGGGAAGAGTCTATATAAGGTAGAGGGCAAGTGGACATATTGGGAATAGTTATGGTACAAAAAAAGGAAGGTAGATAGAAGGAAAGGTGGATAGATAGATAGATAGATAGATAGATAGATAGATAGATAGATAGATAGATAGAAGATGGGTAGAAGGATAGATAGATGAGTGAATTAATTAGGTAGATAAATATAAATAATTTAGATAGTATCAGTGTTAGTATCTTTGTTTTACTGATGAAAAATCTGACAGTCTCCCTTGTCTAGTATGTACTCCCTGCCTTTTGGACTCACCGACTCCCTTCAGAATTAAGATTTTTCCTGATCCTCAAAATGTTCTGATCCAGAATCAGGTCTTCCTCCATGACTATCTATTGATATTTGTCTAGACTATCCGTCCATGGTATCTTCCCTATTAGGATAGAAGCTCTTCGAGGGTAGGGATTGTCCATTTTTCCGCTTGTACTGGTACTCTCAAAACTTACCACGTTGCTTGGTAAAGGGTAATGCTTGATCTGTTGATGAACTGGCTTCGGATCAGTAAACAACTTGTCAAGTTTGCCCAACTTAGGAAGTCCCAGAGCCAGAATTCAAATCTAAGTGCACCCGCTCAAGGTTGCCACCTACCCCATGGGAATACTAGAATGATGCTTGGCCTTCATTCTCAAAGAAGACCATGACATCGAGGAGGTAATGCCAGGACAAGCACGGGAATTAGATTTGAGTGAGGGATGCTGTGCTAAGTCACCTGAAGCCATCTGGGTCCAGTGGCCAGATATGAATCAGGATGACCAGAGATGGCCCTGGATGCAAAGCAATCAGGGTTAAGAGACTTGTCCAAAGTCACACAGCTAGTCTGTGGCAAGTGTGTGAGCCTGAATTCCTCTGCCCCTTATTAGAACACTAGAATATTAGAATACTCCTCTCCTGGCAGCCCAGACTCAGCAAGCACAGTCTCATTGAGAGCCTCCAGTTACCTCCTGGCTCTGAGCAGCTTGGGCATGTTAAGCCTCCTGAATTAATTCTCAGCCCTGCTTTGTTGCTATGCAGAGTGAATCATCGCCCACCTTCTTAGGAGCGTCATACAACAGGCAGACTAAGAATAGGCTAACACATTTGAAACATCAGAATTTCCTCCTTGTTTAAGCTCCCAATTGACCTCAAGCACCTGTAGCTATTTTTAGTCTCCTTGCAATCTTTTATTCATTTGACAAATATTTACTGTGAGGAGGGCATCTGATTACCTGAGGGAAGGGTAGAGACCTTTCATCCAGGTCCAA
The DNA here is from genome assembly GCF_037893015.1 of Macrotis lagotis. Lineage (NCBI taxonomy): Eukaryota > Metazoa > Chordata > Mammalia > Peramelemorphia > Peramelidae > Macrotis > Macrotis lagotis. Next base: position 17,219,184 of record NC_133658.1, on the reverse strand, counting down.
AGATAGCAGAGAACTGTCTGACTACCAAGGTCATTGCTGTTGGAAGGGTGGTCAGCTCATTTGGGTTGGATCCATAAAGATTATCATTTGGAAATCCCTCAAACGAGCCCATGAATATTTTTACTGGAAACCAGGACCTTGAAAATGGGTATCCCCTTCTTTGTCATCTCTGGCCATTGTCCAGAAGAAACATTGAGTGAGGAGGAGCTAGGAGACAGATTCTCCCAAGGTTAGATCTTACAGAAGAGATCCTCAGAGGGCCCATTCCACAGCAGATCCAAGAATTCATACGACATCATACATAAGGAGGCTTATTTTAACATCTCATTTCTCGAATGTTAAAAGAAATTTTGATTCTGACCCATGGGGAAAACTCAGGAAGGTTATTTTATTTATCATACCAAGGCCACAAGCAATGGGATACATCCATCCCAGACTCAAACTGCCCTCTGTTTTTATAGACAGGAATAAACATCTCTCACAGTAGGGCAGAAATATGTTGTTAAATACAAGTTTTTCAGTGAGGAGAATGGGATTAGGACCCCAGCTCCTCCCTCATTACAATATCATAGGGATACATGATTAGTTTGCCCCTATTAGGCTATTTCATTTCTTTTTGTTCTCATTTTTTTAGTTTTTTTTCTTTCTTTTTTTTTTTTTGCAAGGCAATGGGGTTAAGTGGCTTGCCCAAGGCCACACAGCTAGGTCATTATTAAGTGTCTGAGGTCAGATTTGACTCGAGGACCAGTGCTCTATCCACTGTGCCACCTAGCTGCCCCGATTTCCATTTCTTACAGGCCAAAATCTAAACAAGGTTTAAATGTGGGACCAGTCAGAAAGCCTCTGCACTGGAAGCAGACTTGGCACAATCCCGCCTTATGAAGCAAAAACAATCAGATCTTTTTTGCTCCTCTACCTTCAATACTTCATCTTTGTTTTTCAATTGAATATTTTCTTTGTTTCTAATTACAAGTAAAAATCATTTTTAACCTTCATTTTAAAAAATTTTGAATTTCAGTCCATCTCCTTCCCTTTCTATCCTCATTGTTTTCAGTGAGACAGCAAACTGTTAAGGGCATCATGAATCTCTATTGCTTGTAATCGGGGACTGGGTTTTGAAAACAGTTCCTTGTACAGGGAAGATACTGTAAACATACACAGCAAATGCTCACTATGAGGAAGGCCGAAAGAAAACCAACAATCAGGTAGAGCCGACGTGAGACACTCCCAGGAGGACCAAGACTCCTTCCTATCTGCCTAGAACTCATTGAAGGCTTTCTGGACCAATCCAGATGGATAGGAAAACTCTGTTGAAAGTTGACAGGAACCCTCCTGACCTATCAGAGGACATGCCTTCTGTCTGCCAGGAGGAAGTCTGGAGCCTGCCTGTTCTGTAATAGCAAAACGCTGAGTATATGAACCTGGATCTTCAGTTCCTCCACAGTGTTTACGGCCTCACTGATGGAGATTTGTGAAAACCTGTTCATTCTTTTCAGGAGGGCTAGGCCTCAAGTGCCCATACACAGGCAGTAAGACACTGAAGGTGCCTCAGGTACTCAGTAGTAAAGGGGATAACTTTGCTAAGTTTGGGATCAACTGGGTGACTCTGTGGATAGACCATTGGACCTGGAGTCAGAAAGATTCATCTTCCTGATTTGAGCCCAGGTCCTCCTGACTCCAGGGCCTATGCTCTATCCACTGTGCCACCTAGCCACCCCAGATTCATCTTCCTGAGATCAAATCTGGCTTCAGATACTTCCTAGCTGTGTGACCCTGGGCAAGCCACTTTACCCTGTTTGCCTGGAAAATGAGCTGGAGAAGGAAAAGACAAACCATTCTAGTGTCTTTGCCAAAAAAACTCCAAATGGGGTCATGAAGAATCAGACATGGCTGAAAAACAACAAGGATGTATATATACATTTGCTGCTTCAGTATGTGCTTGTAAGGTTCAACAGGACCAAAAAGAACCAAAAAACAGTACCCCCCTCAATTTTTGAGAAACCAAAAATATGCTGTTATTTCACAAAAAGAAAATTCCAGGGGCTATGCTAAAAATCATCCTGCCTGGCCATCCAGTCCCATCAGGGGCGACTCTTCTCCATAGTTAGAGGAGTATGGATGATTATCCAACAATTAGTCTAATTTGATGTTGTGGTTGGCATTTTAAATCAAATGCACATGAGCATTGGCATCCTCTGCTCCCTCCTCCCAAATGCATGCAGTTACAAGTGAAGAGATAAGGTCTAAAAGAGGGTCAAATAAATGGGTGGAAAAGGACCACTAATTGGTGTTAGGGTCTCTTATTTCTCCAACTGAGTCCAGGGATTGATTAGGGATTGTGTCCTTTGCTGGGCTAAGGTCAGTCACAATAGGCTTCACATTGGAGTGATGTAGCCAAGGTCATCTGCTCAATAAGCTTGGTGTTCAAAAGATCTGGAAAAGGTTCTGCCCAATGACTCAATTGGTCCCAACAGAAAGCATATCGGTGGTCCATAGACTTTGACATTTCAATAAAGTCAATCTGCAGGTGTTCAAATGATTTTTTCCTCACTTTTGTCACAGTTTGTTTTATGAGTTCAACTGTGAACAAGAAGGGCAACTAAGTGGTGTGGTGGATAGGGCACTAGCCTTGGAGTCAGGAGGACCTGAGTTCAAATCCGGCCTCAGACACTTAATAATGACCTAGCCGTGTGGCCTTGGGCAAGCCACTAAACCCCATTTACCTTGCCAAAAAAAAAAAAAACCTAGAAAAAAGAAAAATTTGGAAGTCAATATTTATTTGTTTATATGTATGTCTGTCTGTCTGTATGTATGTAACCCAGTCCTTTGATTTCCAACAGTCTAATCTTACTCAAATTTTTTCAAAGTTGCCTACTCCATGAAATTTCTTGTTTTAGGTTTTTGCAAGGCAAATGGGGTGAAGTGGCTTGCCCAAGGCCACACGGCTAGGTCATTATTAAGTGTCTGAGGCCGGATTTGAACTCAGGTCCTCCTGACTCCAAGGCCAACGCTCTATCCACTGTGCCACCTAGCCGCCCCTCCATGAAATTTTTTAAAACTTTTACCAAAAAAATCTTTTACATATTTATCCTATCCCTCTGTTTTGAGGAGATAACTAAATAGACACACATATATATACATATATAAGTATATTTTTATATTTATATATGCATGCATAAATATAAATGTGTACACACACACACACACACACATCCCATCCTGAAAGAATGAGATATGACAAGGACCTAGATTATCCATGAATAGATCACTATTAGCAAAGGAATGGCAAGCCTTCCTTAGTTGCTTAGAAAATGAAATCAACCACAAATTCAGATTAAAAATAGCAAGATCTTTCATACTTGCATCCTATTATAGTAATTCAGATGTTTTAGTGTTAGTCTATTAATTAATAGATGGAGTATTAAAACAGCAAAAACTTCCCCTGTTTATCTATCCTGATTACAGAACTTTGCTATAAAAATAAAAAGGAGGGAAATTGTTATGACAGTATCAATACTGTCCCTTCAAGGGCACTGACTGAGCTGACAGAATCCACCATAGTGGAAACATTTCCTTAACTGTTTCATTTTAGGGAAAGTCATAGTTAATAGCCATTCATGCTGCAAAATTCCTTATTATTCATAGGATATCAAAGAAGGGCTTAGAATTAACCAAGCGGGAAATTGTCCTTTCCAGAAGGGAAATAGTACAAGAGGGAAACTGAGTCAAGAGATTCTTCTTTGCCTATGCAAGGTCATCCCTTCAACTTTTCCAGGCACAGATTTCAACCTCTAATCAGTTCCCAGAACATACTTCCTTTGGGCAGCCTATAGCATTCTTTTAAATGATAAACTTTTGACAGTTCAGACAATTTTACCTGAAATCAAAACTTAAAATAACATCATATTATCATCCCAAGAGATTTCAAATAGCAAAATGTCATTAATCATAATTTCAGGCTAATATTTTATTATCCTTTTCATGTTGCAGTAATAGTTAATAATGAGCACACGTAAAGACATCTAATTCATTTATAAATTAAGGATAATTACAAACTGGAGCTTTACACATGCAGTGTGAATACTTGATAATTCATTTAAAACCCTAGAAAAATATTAACTACAGTAAGCCTCCAATCTGTATTGTCTAATAACCCTTAAGGCTAAAAGGAAATCTATGAATCCAGGGCCTATTGGTATGAAATTGGCTAAAAGATGTACCTTTAACACATGCTTTTCATTATCAGATCAAATTTCATAATTTTCAAAAGAGATGGTCAAATAATCTCTGATAAAATTTACTCAACTATAAGCAAACTTGTAAATCACACAAACACACACACTTTGACTGTGAGTAGCCCTAGTTTCTCAAATTCTTCTTTAGCATTTTTACAATATGAATTAAATATTTAACAATTTTCAACTTTGAGGACCACGTTCTGTAAAGATCCCAATGCATAACATGGGGGCGATGATCCACCTTGATGGACTCGCTCATTCCATCAGTGCAACAATCAGAGAAAGAACTGTGGTGTTTGAACAAAGTCCAAGGACTATTCCCTTTAATTTAGGAAAGAACCTGATATCTTATTGTCTGATCTTGCTATCTCTTATACTTTATGTTTCTTCCTTAAGGATATGATTTCTCTCTCATCACACTCAATTTGGATCAATGCACATCATGGAAACAAAGTAAAGACTAACAGATTGCTTTTGGGGTGGGGAGGGAAGTAAGATCAAGGGGAAAATTGTAAAACTCAAAATAAATAAAATCTTTAATTAAAAAAAAAAACTCAATGCACAAACTAACAGCATCCAGATTGAAAGAGAAGCTACTTTTGGGGGCAGCTAGGTGGTGCAGTGGATAGAGCACCAGCCTTGGAGTCAGGAGTACCTGGGTTCAAATCCGACCCCAGACACTTAGTAATTGCCTAGCTGTGTGGCCTTGGGCAAGTCACTTAACCCCATTGCCTTGAAAAATCTAAAAAAAAAAAAGAGAGAGAAGCTACTTTTTGAAGAGGACGAATGACATCACAAGGGTGATATCTCAACTTGTACATCATTTGGATTTAAGTCAGAGGCAGAGTTGATCAAAATCATCAGCCTCACTCTCTCTTCCAGTCACTGAAGTCCAGTGGCAGACCTGGCAATGAGCTTGGATGCAGTGGTTTACCTTGACATCTTTGATGTCAGAGCAAATTCTAAATGTTCTATGGCACCTGCTTCAGTTCACCTTCATGGCCATTGCAACATTGTTCTCATCTAACTATTCTGCTGGAAGAAGTCTTCACATATTTGGGATAGACACCACTCTAACTCACCAATGGTTGTGAGGCCATCAGTGACCCTCAACCTTGTTTAGCCTGCCTGCCCAAATGGTCTAGAGGGGTGAGGCTGTTGGGCATGCCGTGAGGGTTTGGTGACAGGTGAATGCCAAAGATGGATGAGCAGCCCTAAAAGGGGCTTGGCTGCCCACACCCAGAGGTATTGGTCTTCTCCAAATACTCCCTACACTTTGGGAGATGAGATTAGTATATGTGCACAAGGATATTTCTGGACCACCATATCCTGAAGTCTGGTTGTACATATAACCAAAGTTTAAGCAAAGTTTTAAATGGGGTCACTTAGACTGACTGTATAGGAGGTTGACTTTGCACTGGCTCCAGCACATTTAATTTGTAGTGACTCTGTTACAGTCATCCCTAGAGCCAGAGCACTCCAGAGCAATGACTTTGAAATCAGGATCCAGGTCCATATCTCACCTCTGCCTCCTGCTTACCAAGTGGGGTAGAAGAGAAACTGTTAGACTTGGAGCCCAAAAGATCTGAGCTTGAATTCTGCCTCCCCTAGTTACTAGTTATATGACACTGAGCCTATCTGTGCTTCAGTTTTCTCATTTAAAAAATGGGATTAACAAAAGTACCTCTCTGAAAGAGTTGCTAGAGATGAGGCAACACATATAATACATTTTGTTTGCTGTGTTGTAGTTATTATTACTGCATGACCCTAAACAGGTCGCTCAGCCTTTCTAGGTCCCAGTTTCTTTCTTTCCCTACAAAATGCGTGATGAATCATAAAGGCATCCTCTCAGGTCTCTTCCATTTATAAATTTATCATCCTTTGATCCCTGAATCTGAGTTTCCTCCAGTGTAAAATAAGAAATTTTTCCTATTTAAGTCAAATTCTCAAAGAGATCTGTCAGTGTGAGCTCCTTGAAAACAAAGATGTGTTTTTTCCTTCCTTTCTTTGGCTGTCCAGGGCTTAGCACCATGTCTAGCATATATTAGTTACTTAATAAATACTTATAGATTGATCGCATGTCCCTTCCAGTCATGCAGATCATAACCCACTTGTGCCTGATCATCCTGTGTGACCTACATTTTTAATACTAATTTCTTATCAGTGTTATTGTATGACTTCAAATGTAGATGGTGGGAATCTCAGAAGATCTTGAAAATGGATGTTTCCATTATGGATGCTCCAAAATTTTATAAAATAGATGTTAATAACTCACACCCATCAGATTGCCAGTATGACATAAAAAAGGAAAATGGCTAACATGGAGGGGATGTGGAGAATTGGGATACTAATGCATTGTTGGTGGAGTTGTGAATTGATCCAACCTTTCTTTTTGGAGAGCAATTTGGAACTGCACCATTAAACTGTGCATACCCTTTGATCCAGCAATACCACTACTAGGTCTGTATCCCACAGAGATCATTAAAAACAGGAAAGGACCCACATGTACAAAAATATTTACAGCAGTTCCTTTTGTAATGGCCAAGAACTGAAAATCGAGGGGATGCCCACCAATTGGAATCATATGACATATTAATGCTATGGAGTTCTATTGTTCTGTAAGATATCATGAGTGGTCTGACTTCAGAAAAGCCTGGAAAGACTTCATGAACTGATGCTGAGTGAAGTGAGCAGAACCAGAAAAACATTGTCCACACTAATAGCAACATTAGTGATGGTCAACTATGCTGAACTAACTCACCTCAGGAGTACAATAATCGAAGATGATTCTAAAGGACTTGTGATGGAAAATATTATCCTTATCCAAAGAAGAAACTATGGAGTCTGAATGCAGGCCAAAGCTAACTAGTTTCAATTTTTTAAATTTGTTTTCTAGATTATCAAGTTTTTTTTTCTCCCATGTTGTTTAACCCTTTCTGATTTGATTCTTCTTTCATAGCATAATTAATATAGATATATGTTTAATATATATATACATATATATATATTAGATTGCTTTCTGTCAGAGGGAGGGGGAAAGAAGGAAGGGAGGCAGAACAATATGGAACTCAAAACCTTACAAAAATGATTATTGAAAACTATTTTTGCATGTATTGAAAAATAAAGGAATAAAATAGTTTTAAATGGATGTTTAAAATTTTTAATATAATTTAACTTTTTAAAAAAGCAAAAGAAGCTATACCATGACCTTTGCACTTTACAATAGAAAGAAGAGGAAAAAGAGAGAAAAGAAGAGAGAGAACAAAGGAGGGGAAGAGGAAAAATAACAAAAATTAAAAAAGAGAAAGGAAATGAGCATCTCCCAGAGAGTGCCAAAGAGGCACAGAGTCAGTGTAAATTGACTGCAGCCTAATGAAATAGGGAATCACTCATTTATTTCCACAAATAATTTGTGTTATGTGCAGTTTGGAAGCATTATTCTTAGTCCCTGAGATGTCCCAGGCATCATTTTCTGCACACTGTTTATGAATACACCACCTTTTTCACCTTTCTTTTTTGACAGGCAGTTTGACAGAGGGAATGGTATCCTGGACTTTGGAAGAACAGGGCTTCATCTCCCATTGTTGACAATTAGCTGCATAGCCATGGGCAAGTGACATCACCTCTCTCAGGTTCAGATTTCTAGGATCCTTGATTTCAGTCCAGAAGGCGATCTAGAGGGAACCAAGGTCAACCCTCTCACTGGACATGCTCCCAGAACCCCCTGGCAAGTCAATGTCGAAGATGGCATTTAAACCCAGGTCTCCTGAGTCCAAGACAATGAGGTGGAAAAACTGATGATCCTGGAAGTAGCCACAGTAGAGGAGAAAGTGACTTCTACTCAGTGGGTCCCCTTGGAGACAAGATGTGATCTTGTGGAGAAAAATATAATGGCAGTTGAGAGGATCCTCAACCAGCCAAGGCTGGTGGTACAGACCCTGACTGCATTTGCCTCTCATATGTACTTTCTTTTTTTGTTTTTTGTAAGGCAATGGGGTTAAGTGACTTGCCCAAGGTCACCCAACTAGGTAATTATTATGTGTCTGAGGCCAGATTTGAACTCAGGTACTCCCGACTCCAGGGCCAGTGACCTAGGCACTGTGCCACCTAGCTGTCCCCTACCAACTTCACTTTCTTTTCTGGAGCCATCTGGGTCCAGTGGCAAGGTATAGATAAGGACTACTGGTAGTGACTCTGGCTACAATTGGGGGGCCTTAGCCTTTTTTAGGTCTCAGTTAATAGGTCTCAGTCTGACATTCAATGTTTAAGACTAGGTAAGAATTAGCATCAACCTTGTGAACATCAAGTGTGGAGAATTTGCAGCACTGGTGAGGTGGGGCAAGGGTTGTGTCCCCTAGTTCCATAATGGTTGTGGACAGCCTGCATTGGACCATTCAATCATCACCAAGAGAGAACTCACCAGAAAAAAAAAAATCAAGGTTAGAAGTGCAATCAGACAAGGTCTGGTGCAGAAATGGAAAATGGTTGATTAGCAGAATTGCCAAGCTAGGCTGTGTCTTGATGAGGCTTATCTAACAGGCTTCTAGCATATTGCAATAATACCCATAAGCAAACTACTAATCCCAATCATTCTGAAATGAATATTGGGATTATTTTATTCATTTTTCTGCAAGGGAATAAATAGACCCCATTCAGGATTTATGTCCAAACACTGGATAATTTTCTTTTACCTTGCCCTTTTCTGGGAAACCCCTTTGACTTTGAACTTTATTATTATTATTATTATTATTATTATTATTATTATTATATAATGAGCAACTTTCCCCAGAATGCTGGAATGAGGGTGATGAGCCAATGAATATGAGAACTGAGGAGACTACCTTCCCATTTGAGTCATCAAATTTCCTTTAGAAATGAAACTAGTTGGATTACAAAACAGGGCATCTGTTGCCAGTTCTGCATGTCACAACCAACCACCTGGTGACCTCAGCCTATTCCTAGGCTAAATAAACATTTCTTTGGCATGGAGGAAATAGATGGCGGTCACATTCCTGATCTGCATCCTATATCAAGAACCTTTCTCATCTCTTTTGGGCACATCCTTCACTTACCCCAAATCTAAGCTTTCTTTAAGTGATTTTTCTCTGGAACTCTGAGGTATGGACAGTGGAAAAAGTAACAGCCCTGGAGTCAGGAGGACCTGAGTTCAAATCCGGCCTCAGACACTTAATAATGACCCAGCTGTGTGACCTTGGGCAAGCCACTTAACCCCATTGCGTTGTTAAAAAAAAAAAAAAAACAGAACCAAGAAGAGCCTGGTCTTCTCTTTAAAAGTCAGGTTTGAAATCAGTCACACCTGGGTCCAGAGCGAAGTTGCCTCTCAGTGGGCAAGAGTGACCCACAGTCCCCCTGAGTCAGAGCTGGTCTGCTGCTACCTATTCATTTAACCAAGGGGCAAAAATGCCTTAGCAATCTCACCTCAAAACCAAAACAGTTAGAAGAAAGCTAACGAGGAGTTGTGGGGAAAGAGGAGCCCTTTGGTGCTTCCAAACTTGGGAAAGCTCAACCACTTTGGAATCAGTGTTTCAGAAATCTAAGAAAGGGCTCGTGCTGAGGATGGAAGACTGGAACAGGGAGCAATTTCTTTGAGCCTTTGTGTGGGACCATGTGCTTATTTGCCAATCACTTTCTCCCAAGTCGTGCAAGGAGAATGATATATTTGCCTGTGGTTTGGTTTTTTCCTGTTCCTTGACAAGCATTTCAAGACTATAAGGCCTAATTCACAGTTCCCCAAGCGGCCCGGAAGCTCCTTGCCATCACCACCAGGCCCCGGTGGTTTATCAGTGTCACTAAAAGCTCTGGATGGGTTTTCAATCCTGTTCACAGGAAATGTCTGTGGGCTTGGCTCCGGAATCTATGACCATAACTGCTCACCCTCAGTGAGTTCAAACCTCAGCCCCATCAGAAGACAAGATAGGGCCTATCAGATTTTCATGGTGTACTGGAGAGAGGCTGGGTTCAAAGCCTATCTCAGACATCCACCATGGGACATTCTTTAGTGTTTTTTCTTCATCTCCAGTGAGGGAAAACAGTAGCAACTCACTGCTTATTGAATGAAAGTCAAGTGGGAAGGTGGCGGTATGTGTGAGTATGAGTGTGAGTGTGTGTGTGTGTGTGTGTGTGTGTGTGTGTGTGTGTGTGTGTGTGTGTGAGGGTATATGAGTTGGTGTGTGGGTGAGTGTGTATGAGTGTGAATGTGTGAGGCTCTGTGTGAGTGTGTGTGAATTTGGGGCGGGGGGGCTATGGGTACAGAAGGTTGGGAAGAGCCAAAGTAAATATAAAGTGTCTGGCAAACTGTAAAGCGGTCCCCAAATGTCAGCTATTATTATTTCTGCTCTCGCAGGGGATGGCCAAGGCTGGCTTACCACTTGTTCCGATCCTGGCACCAAACAAAGGAACAAGCCAGGAAGAGACCAGAGCAGGCAAGTGGGCTAGGGCTATTTTCAGCTGTCATGGAAAATGCTTCTGAACTTGGATGTCAGGGGACTGGATCATTAGTTCAAGGCCACCCTGCTCCTGCCAGCACATGACACCTTTGTGCAGCAGCTTCGGAAGGGGGGGAGAAAAAACTTCGGGAGGCGCAGGAGAAGGAATCTTCTTCTTGGCAGGTTGTGTGCAGAGCCGTCTGTCACTGCACACACACACACACACACACACACACACACACACACACCCTCACACTCACTCACACACTCACACTCATTCATATTCACACACATCCAACTCACATACACTCACATATTCACACGCATACTCACACACATTCACACTCACACATACCCTCACACACTCACATACACGCATATAAATACTCACCCACACATACACATACATATTCACACACACAGTCACACTCACAGTCATACACACTGACCCCCACACACCCAACTCATCTATACTCACTCACACACACATACATACTCACACTTATACTCACACATGCACACACACATTTATACACACTCACATACACATACACACACACACACACACAGAGGTCATGAAATTCATTAGAACCACCAACCTGTAAGCTGCAAAGTCAAAAATAACATTTAACAAATGGCAGAATGATGTAGGTGGGGAAGATGGAAGAACAGAGAACAGAAGAGAGAGAATGACAGTTGAGTTGCTTGGCAGCCAATGTCACGGGATGACCTTTTTTGACTCAAGTAAGGCCCTCAAACTTATGACAAAGTTACCCATCTGTAACATAGAAGTGAGGGAGTCACAGGTTTTCCAAGCTGGAAGGAATCACAGAGAAGTCATACCAATCCTTCCCAGTCACCATGACCTGGAACATGACCATGAGCTGTGTCAGCTTTTCCGAAGTGTATGATAGGGTAGGGTGGGACTTGCTCAGCGGAAAAATTCCAGTGGGTTTTCTACCAATGAGAATATGAATCTGCTCTTTAACTTAAGAGTCTTAATTCCCTGGGCCCCAGAGAAGTGAAGAGAGACCTTTAATGTCACATAGATAGAAGGATCTGAATTCTGAGGCCAGCTCTGTCTCCTACACCATCATCAAGATGACAACGATAACAGCTAGCATTTCTATTTCTCTGGCACCTGTTCCATGCCAGACCCTGTGTGGAGTCCTTTACAATGATCTCGTTTGGTCTTCACAAAAACTCTGGGAGGTAGAAACTGTTAGTATCTCGATTTTACAGATAAGGAAACTGAGGCAAAAAGAACTTAAATGACTTGCCAAGGATCACAGATTTAAACTTAGGTCTTGGGGCAGCTAGGTAGTGCAGTGGTGGATAGAGCGTACTGGCCCTGGAGTCAGGAGGACCTGAATTCAAATTTGGCCTCAGACATTTAATAATGACCTAGCTGTGTGGCCTTGGGCAAGTCACTTAACCCCATTGCCTTGCAAAAAAAAAAACCCTTAAAACCCTTAAAAATTTTAAAAAAATAATAAACTTAGGTCTTCCATGGCTCCGGACCTAGCATTCTACCCAATGTACCACCTAGCTGCCTTATTGCAAGCTTTAAAGAGATATATACTGAGAGCCAGGGAGCCTGGACCGAGCCTCCGCGGCCGCCGCCCATCTGCCCGCGCCCCGCGCCCGTGCCATGTCCAGCAGCTCCAACATCGTCGCCATGAGGAAGGTGGTGCAGCAGCTCCGGCTCGAGGCCGGGCTCCACCGCGTGAAGGTTTCTCAAGCTGCTGCTGATCTGAAACAGTTTTGCAGGCAAAACTGGAGGATACCCCAAAACGATCCCCTGCTGACTGGGGTATCCTCCAGTCCTAATCCTTTCCGGCCCCAGAAAGTCTGCTCATTCCTGTAGCTACTTGAGAAGAATCTCTGAATCCTATCTTCATATGTGCATCTGTGATGTGATGTCATGTTCTATGATGTGAATTGTAACTGTTCAAAGGAGAGAATTCTGAAGCCTGCACAAAAGTTGAATCTATATATGTGTAACAATGTGCCAAGTTAATCATCCAAATTTCAGCTTGTGTCAGACTTTCTCATCTACCTCTCCGAATTTTCATTGATTTCTGTTTTGTACACTGGCAAGAATACAATAAAGTATTCAGATGGAAAAAAAAGAGAGAGATACTATTATTTCTAAGCAATTTCTATATATACACCCCCACCATCCTAATTACGCAACCAAGGCCTCTCTTTTAACAAAGACCACCACCATTCAGTGTAAGCAACATGTTCCACCCAGGGACTCCTCTTAATCCCATTCCATAAGCATTGATTGGATATAAATAGTGCATTAGGCATTATTAAGCATTGGACTTATAAAAACAAAAATGAAGTTGTCCTTGCCCTCAAGCATCTTACATAAATCGTGACTTTCCCCATTGTGGTTTTGGTAAATCATGGGTTGACATAAGAAGTTAAATGGGAATTTGGGAGGAGTTTTATGAAAGCCATAGACAACATGTGAATGCCAGTAGACAACACAGAGAAAGTTTAGAACTCATAAATGCATAGAATATAGGTATAGTAGTGTATAATATCAACATTTTATCTTTTAATACCAAAATAATTCAGATTTCTTCTCTGGTTTGAAGGGAGGGTCAAAACATTTTTACATCGATTTTCTAGATTGATCACTATGGCCCTATCTCTCTCCATATGGAAGGGAGAACTGTATTAGGGGTATGTGGAAATGCCTCCAGGAGAAAGAATCAGTACCAAAGGAAGCTATTCTTTGAAGGGATTCTGCAAGGGGAAGTTAAGAAGGGAGAACATACCAGGGATGAGGAACAGCCTGTGTGAGGAATAATAAGAAAGTCATTTTGACTGAATCTCACAGCTGCCAAAATGTTTCCTTGGTGTAGTGATGACTACATCACCACTCTCCTGCTCCATGAATATCACTGGCTCCCTACTGCCTCCAGGAGCACCTTTGTTCAGTATTGAAAGACTTTCACAATGAGGTCCCAGCTGACCTTTCCAGACTCTTCATATTTTTCCCACTTCATAGTTTCTGTGGTTCAGGCAAACTAAATGTATCACAAAAAAATATTTAGACAGATAAAAGGTATCCTCAGATTAGGGATTCTAACCTGGAATCCATGAACTAGTTGCTTTTTTAATATTTTGATAAATGCATTTCAATATAATTGGTTTTCTTTGCAATTCTATCTATGCATTAATTTTTTTCTGAGAAGAGATCCATAAGTTTCACCAGACAATCAAAGATGTCCAACACACACACAGAGAGAGAGAGAGAGAGAGAGAGAGAGAGAGAGAGAGAGAAGAAGAATCCCAGCCTTAGAGAAGAAAATAAATTTAAATAACTTGGTTCAAAAAGTATAAGTGACCTGAATGTGATCAGGAACAGCTAAGTGGCAGAGTGAGAAAGAGCATAGGTGTGGTGTGAGGAAGACCTGAGTTCAAATCCAGTCTCAGATACTTCCTCATTCTGTGATCCTGAGCAAGTCACTTAACCTCTGTCTGCCTCAGTTTCCTCATCTATAAAATGGGGATAAGACTAGCATCTACTTCCCAAGGTTGCAAGAGGATTAAATGAGATGTTTGCAAAGTGCTCTGAGCATGGCCTATGGCAGGCACTCTATAAATACTAGCTATTATTATTATTATTATCATCACCCAACTGATTAAGTGATAACACTAGAGTAGCTGCTTTTTATACTCTAACTTGTATGAGTGACTCCTGTCTGAGAGCAGGAATCCTATTTTAATCATCTCTATCTCCCACAAAGCCTACATGATAATATAGCAGATCTTCAAGAAATGCAGAGAAAAAAATCAGAGTTAAAATAGTCAACTTGAATCTCAGATTTTCTACCCACTTGCTACCTATTTGATCTAGAGAAATCACTTTGCCTCAGTTTCCTCCTCTGTAAATGAGGGGGTTGGACCAGCTAGTCTCTAGGATCTTTTCCTGTTATAGAGCCTATAGTTCTAAGGGTTCATTTAGTTGAATTCTTGAGTGAAACAGTCATTTTGCTTTATTGGTGTACCAGTTGGCAACCCCTAACCTTTTCAAAGGACCCTATGTGCTCATGTTCCCCAGCAGGGATCAACCCTGTGGGCGTGGATACAGGTGACTCCCGTCATTGGTGCAGCATAAGCATAGAGAACCTGGCGGGGGTCCAGACTTCCACTCCGCCAAAGGTCTCCTCCGTTCTTCTAATGGCTTATTCCATAGCTCCCTCAGAAATGCCCATCAGGTCCTGCTCCATACCCCACAAAGGTTTTTTAGGAAGAGGCTGCCATATGCCAAAATGGAAGTGATGGGTAGACTTTTCTCAAAGAGTCATAGGACAGTAGAACTGCTAAGGACTTCAGATCATGCCCAACCCAAACCCTCACCTTAAAATGGGAACTAATGACTCCATAAAGATTAGGACCGGAGACTCTTGATTTTTGCCTGCCTACTTCACCATCTTGGCTTCTGTTTCCCTTTTTCTCAATTCTGGAAGTCATATTTCTGTCCCTGTAAAAAGAACTGGATCCTCCTCCAATAATAGGTTAAGTGATTGAAGGATGTGAACAGTTTTCAAAATAATTTCAAGATATTAACAACCACATTTAAAATGCTTAAGATGGGGGAGGCTAGGTGGCGCAGTGGATAGAGCACCAGCCCTGGAGTCAAGAGGACCTGGGTTCAAATCCGGCCTCAGACACTTAATAATTACCTAGCTGTGTGGCCTTGGGCAAGCCACTTAACCCCATTTGCCTTGCAAAAACCTAAAAAAAAAAAAAAAAACCAATCCTGAGGTTTTAGTTCACATAAATAAATTCACAAAGATGGGAATAAAAAGTTGTAGGGAGAAGGGGGGACTGGAAAGATGAACACACAAATCCACTGTGAAGGAATTGGGGCTTGATCCAAGCATTCTAAAAGCCAGGGGGAATTGTGTAAGTCCAACTAGGAATCCTAGCACCTGGGGTCAATTCAGTCCAGGAAGAATGACAGTCCAAACATGAAGTATTCATTCTGGGAGAGGAGAGGCTTAAGGCATTCAGTTCTGAGATCACAAGGTAAGAAGGCAAAAGGAGAGGGAATGTGAAAGGAAGGAGACAGAAGAAGCCAGAAAGGAAGGGGAAAATGAGAGAGGAAAAGGGAGGGGGAAAGAGAGGGAAAGAGGAAGGGAGGAGAGAAGAGGAGGAAAGAAATAGCCCCAAGAAGGAAGAGGTGAAACTCACCTTGAGAAAGGAGTGTTTCCCTCAAATCCTGAGACAAAATTTTGGTTGTTCCTCTCTAGCTATAGCTCTATACCCCATTCACCCCCCCCCCCCCCAGATCAATATGTGTGGGATCTGTCAATGTATTTCAGTTCAAAGGGAATCTGAGGTCAAGTCAACATAGCAAACACTCTCTTATCCGAAATCTGATCTTTGGTTTAGACTGAGTGGTCAGTCAAAAACTCCAGTTAATGTAATGACTAACCACTATTTCAAGTACAAGGAGAAAACATGCTGACTACCTGGGGACCCGCAATTCAGAATGAGACATACATTGTTGGATAGGGCCATTGTGGGAATTTTTCCCTTTTTTTTCCCCCAATGGAAGGGGAAGGAGATGAGAAGATACTTGTTAATTGAAAACAACGTTTGTATATATGTTTGTGTGTGTGTGTGTGTGTGTGTGTGTGTGTGTGTGTGTGTTTGACTCTTCTTCAGTCCATTGGGATTTTTCTTGGTAAAGATACAGAAATGATTCAATATTTATTTCTCCAGACCATATTACAGATGAGAAACTGAGGCAAACAGGGTTAAGTGACTTATCCAAGGTCACACAGCTAGTAAGACTCTGAAGTCCTCCTGTCTCTCAGTCTCAAGCTCAATCTACTGAGCCATTAGCTGATTAGATCTTGTCTCCTTGGTTTTGTTCCACTATCACCCCTGCTTGGTCTCTCCCATCCTTTCTGCCTCCCTGAATCCTATTAATCCCTTGGAGGCCTTGCTGTATCCAGGCTCCCCTCAAAAAAAAGTCTTCCTAGGTGATTCTTTCCTTGTTCTGAACTCAAAACACTTATGTCTACAGTCACATGCTTTTCATTATCTGACATCTCTGTGGAGGTTTGAGGTTGCCCAGGGCTTTTCCTATGTTACCTCATTTGTCACAACAACTTTGTGGGTTAGGTACTATTATTATGTCCATTTTATAGATGAGGAAACTGAGACAAGGAGAGAGGAAGTGACTCACCCAGGATCACACTGTTCAGTCTTAAGTGTCAGCAGAAGGCTGGAGATGGAAAGGTCAACACCCTACTCCTGGGCCCAGGCTGCCTCTCCCATTCATCATTAATTGACTTAGGAGAGCCCTTATTTCACACTCCATCCTGCTTCTTGCTCATGGCAAGTCAAAAGTTTATTCAAGGAACCCAGAAGACCCAGACTTACATGGTCATGGAAAGTCTCCTTTAAGAAAGCAGCCCTCATTTTTTAGTTTTTTTGCAAGGCAATGGGGTTAAGTGGCTCGCCCAAGGCCACACAGTTAGGTCGTTATTAAGTGTCTGAGCCCAGATTTGAACCCAGGTCCTCCTGACTCCAAGACCAGTGCTCTAGCCACTGTGCCACCTAGCCACCCCTCCTCATTTTTTTAAGGGTTTGAAGAAAGCTTTGGAACAACTAGCTGCTCTTCCCATTGGACTTTCAAGTAATGGTGTCTCTGTCTGTCTGTAGCTGAGTAGCAGCATCAAGGGTGGGAAGGTCTGTAGGTACAAAGACAATCAAGAAGGCCCGCCAGCCTTGCTTTGGACTGAATGGAGAACTGTCAAAAGAATGAAGGTGTCATTTTCCCGCCTCCTTCTATCTCCACAGTCTGATCCTCTACCCTAGCTGTCTCCTTGCCATCAAGCCTGCTGCTGTTTCTTCCAGACTGTAGACCTGAAGCTTTTACCTTGGGGGGCGAAAATCTGCTCCAGGCCTGGAGCTTTACCATTGACTGATGAGTGGTGGATGGAAGTGACCAGAGCCACTAGAGCCAACTGAGTCATCTTCTCGACAAAACACCTTTGTACTCCTCCCTCTTGCTCTGACAATAAACAATCGAATCAACACAGCCACTGCCTCTGGAGAGGGAATGCAAAATGCCTGGTCTGCCTTAAGATCCCACTAACTCTCCCTATTACTCCCAGACCAAAACTCCCTGCTGGGGCCCCCACTTTCACATGTGTTACAACTCTGTACTAGAAGGAGAAATGTCTAACTTCTATCTTTTGTATTTCCATCTCTGATACTTGGTACCAAAAAAACACAATACTTTCCTTCCAATCATTCATCTCTTAGATTTTTCTTGGCTTTTTAGCAAAAAGTTTATTTTGGGGACAGCTAGGTGGTGCAGCCAATAGAGCACCGGCCCTGGAGTCAGGAGTAACTGGGTTCAAATCCGGTCTCAGACATTTAATAATGACCTAGCTGGGTAGCCTTGGGCAAGCCACTTAAACCCCACTACCTTGTAAAAAACTAAAAAAACAAAAACAAAAAAAGAACTGACTCTAAGTTCAGTATGTTTTCCACATCTAGTGATTCCCCTTGAAATCTTAAGATAATAATAAATAATAATATTTGGCATTTATATTGTAAGATTAATGTTTTACTTTACATCAATTCTCATTTACTTCCCAAAACAACCTGTCAAGTTTATTATCCCCATTTTTATAAGTGGATTTACTCAGGTATAAAGCCAGCAATTATTAGTAGTTTTAAATCCAAATATCTCTTATTTTTTTCCACTCTACTTTCTTTTTTTTTTAGGGTTTTTTTTGCAAGGCAAATGGGGTTAAGTGGCTTGCCCAAGGCCACACAGCTAGGTCATTATTAAGTGTCTGAGACCAGATTTGAACCCAGAGACTCCTGACTCCAAGGCCGGTGCTCTGTCCACTACACCACCTAGCCACCTCCACTCTACTTTCGCATGCTTTACTAATACCTCACACTGGCATCAGATTTCATAACTACTAAACAATTTTGTCCCTATTGTTTTCCTGGATGTCCACAGCACCTCTCTGAGCTGTAATGAACAAACAATGAAAAGAGCATACACCATACATTTTGGCCTAGAAAGGATCCTAAGGTTCATCTAATCCATCCTCTTCATTTTAGAGATTAGCCAGATTAAATGACTTGTCCCAGTTTCATTCAGGAAGCAAAGGGGTCAGAAACAGAATTTGGACCCAAGACCTCTGACTCCAGAGGTGCCCTCTCTACTAATACTAATACTCCAAGAGGTAAAGTGACTAAGTGAAAGATGAGAGTTCATAGAGATGGCCAGCGACTAAACCAGCAGTCAAACTCTGGTCTTCCCAAATACTCATCCAGAGCTTGTCATTTGTCTAGTTCTGTCTAGAAATATATGAAATGTATCAACTTTGACAAAAATAGAGGAGTAACTAGGTCTAAATCCCAGAGATCATAAAAAAAGGGGAAAGGACCCATATGCACAAAAATATTTAAATCAGCTTTTTATGTGATGGCAAAGAATTGAAAATTATGGGGATGCCCATCAACTAGGGATTGGCTGAACAATTTGTAATATATAAATACAATAGAATACTACTGTTCTAACAGAAATGATGAGTGGCCAGATTTCAGGAAAACCTGAAAAGACTTATATGAACTGATAGAGAGTGAAGTGAGCAGGACCAGGAGAACATAGTACATAAAAACGGCAATACTGTGTGATGATCAGCTATGATAGACTTAGCTCTTCTCTGCAATACAATAATACAAGAGAATTCCAAAAGACATAGGTTCAAA
This sequence comes from Macrotis lagotis, assembly GCF_037893015.1. NCBI lineage: Eukaryota > Metazoa > Chordata > Mammalia > Peramelemorphia > Peramelidae > Macrotis > Macrotis lagotis. The sequence goes on along the minus strand of NC_133658.1, from coordinate 17,199,725 downwards.
TCTCACCTCTATCACTAATTAGATATGGGACAAATGTCTTCAGTTTCTTCATTTATATGAGGGTTGAACTCAATGACCTCTAAAGTCCATTCAAGTTAGATCTCTGAGTTTAAGATTCTATACTAATCATAATGACCAAATTCTATAGTAATCATAATAACCAAAGGCAAAAAAACAGACTGCTTTCTCTTCTTTGCAATGGATATGGTATATATTTTGTTTTTGCAAGGCAAATGGGGTTAAGTGGCTTGCCCAAGGCCACACAGCTAGGTCATTATGAAGTGTCTGAGACTGGATTTGAACCCAGGTCCTCCTGACTCCAAGGCTGGTGCTTTATCCACTACACCACCTAGCCGCCCCTATCATATATATTTTGTCCAACTCAGTGGCTGTATTGATGTTTTGCTGAACTCTATTTTTTTCTCTATTTTGTAATTTGCTACAAGGGATGACTCAGGGAGGAGGAGAGGGAGAAGAAGGGATACATTTAGAACCCGAGGTGATATAAAATACTAAAAAAGATTGATAGGATTGCAGAAGAAAGGAAAGATATTCCAGGTATAGAGAATGGAATCCACAAAGGGGGAGGTGGGAAAACATAAAGGGGTGGGTTCTAATGAATGTAAATGATTTCATTGGGCAAAAGCCTTTTTTCTGCTGAGGCATCCGGTATCCTCTCCACTCCATCCTGCCACTCCTTCTTTCTTATTATGGAGGGTAACTTTTCATCTGGGAGTCTAAGGACCAAGACACCGCTTTGTCTATTGGAGGTCAACTTGGGCCCTGGTTAGGTGGGAATATTTTATAAGAATCTGCTCACTCATTTCACCCACATTCCTTCAAAAGGGAAGAAGTATCATCTTTTCCCTTTTACTGGGTGGTAGGGAGACACCAAAGGGCAGGCAAGCAAAGCAACTTCCCCAAGGTCACAGGATGAGTCAGCCAGGATAAAAAGCCTGCAACAGCTGCTCCAGCTCTCCCATAGAGGTTGGATATGCAGACCTAAAGGAGAGGACGTTATGTTCCCAGAGAATAACATCTTGCATTTTATATAGTGCCTTTCCCCCAAAGAACTCAAAACATATTACAGACATCATTTAATTATCTTCCAGCCTCATCAAGATTTAAGGAGGGGAAAGACATAGTTGCACTATTTTATCAGATGGGAAACGCACAGGACACCATGGGATGATGGATGTAAAACATTTTGTACACCTTCAAGGGTCACTTCTTATTATTGCTATCATTTTCTTGGCTTATTTGGGTTCAGACCTGTGATTTCATCCATAGAGAAAAGTCTTAGTGTTGAAACTCCTTCTGGCATTGCAGACAGACTAGCTACAGATCTACCAGTATTAATAGAGTTGCCTGGACAACTGAGAGGTTAAATAGCATACCCACCAGCTAGTATATGCTAGAGGTAGCACTTGAATCCAGATCCTTCTGAAGCTAAGCTCAAGCTTCGATCCATCATCCCAAACCACCTTATTATTATTATTATTATCATTCTGGCAGCAAAATGAACTGATGCTGAATGAGATGAGCAGAACCAGAAGAACATTGTACACCCTAACAGCAACATGGGGGTGATGATCAACCTTGATGGACTTCTTCATTCCATCAGTGCAACAATCAAGGACAATTTTGGGGTATCTGTAATGGATCTGTATCCAGGGAAAGAATTGTGGAGTTTGAACAAAGATCAAAGGCTATTATCTTTAATTTAAAAAAAAAACCAGGGGCGGCTAGGTGGTGCAGTGAATAGACCACTGGCCCTGGAGTCAGAAGTATCTGAGTTCAAATCTGACCTCAGACACTTAATAATTACCTAGCTGTGTGGCCTTGGACAAGCCACTTAACCCCATTGTCTTGGAAAAAACTTAAAAGGAGGGGGGACAAACATTATCTTATTATGTAATATTGCTATCTCTTATACTTTATGTTTCTTCCTTAAAGATATGATTTCTCTGTCATCACATTCAACTTAGATCAATGTATACCATGGAGGGGGGGGGGCAGCTAGGTGGTGCAGTGGCACTGGCCCTGGAGTCAGGAGTACCTGGGTCCAAATCCGGTCACAGACACTTAATAATTACCTAGCTGTGTGGCTTTGGGCAAGTCACTTAACCCCATTTGCCTTGCAAAAACAAAATATATACGATATCCATTGCAAAGAAGAGAAAGCAGTCTGTTTTTTTGCCTTTGGTCATTATGATTCCTTGCAAAAACCTAAAAAATAAATGTATACCATGGAAACAATGTAAAGGCTAACAGACTGCCTTCTGTGGGGGTGGGAGGGAGAGAAACAAGATTGGGGAAAATTGTAAAATTCAAAATAAATAAAATCTTTTATTAAAAGAAGAGGCTGCATAGTATGCTTTGTGGCGTCAGAACAAGAAAGAACAGAGGAAAGAGAAAGACAGGATGGGACAGGAAGGGAAGGGACTGTGATAAAACTGAGCAAATCACTTAATTGCTTTTTTATAATGTTATTAAAATATTTATTGTCACTGGGTATGGCACAGTTTATGTTAAGTCCCTGAACTTCTCATTGTTCTAGTTTACTTTAAGACCAAGTTGCAAAGAGGATACCAACCTGTACTGTGGAGAAATTTTCCTCATTTGAGAGTTCCCTAAACTCACATCATAGATCTCATCCTTATTCTCTCATTGTAACTATGAAAAGCCTGGCAGAAAGCACCCAATATTTATGGAAACTGAGGTTTATACCTAAAGCTTTGGAGAGTCAAGAAGAGCACCCACTCTGCTCTGCTTTAGATCCATAATAAATCCCCTTTCTAGAAGAGGTTAAGGTCTGCAAAGGGCTTCTTGCAAGTCTTATTTTCTCCATTTTGCAAATAAAGAAACAAAGGCTACAAGAAGTTATCTGATGTCCCCAGGGTCCCACAGCTGAGAAATGTTAGACACAAGACTTCAACCTCAAACAAACAAATAAATAAATAAATAAATAAATGAATGAATAAATAAATAAATATTTTAAAAAAAAGACTTCAACCTCAGCCTTGCCTAATTCTAGATTCAGTCCTCCCTCCACCATACTATAAGGTCACATTCCCCAACTTTTTTGTGACCCTGATATCTCATGTGCATGGGGAAAGCTTTGTAGCTTTATCCTGCTTGGGAGCCAGAAAGACATGGGTTCTGCTTCTATCCTTCACAAATTCTGGCAGTCTCTAAGACTACAAATTGCAATTGAGGTGTCAATCTGTATTAGTGAATGGAATTTCCACATTGGGAGTCACCAGTATCCATAAAATCCTCAATCTAGACCCTAGTTTTCATACCTTGACACTTCCCTCCTGACAAAAAAAATAAAAAGCTAATGTGTTAGGATCTACAAAAGGCTCCAGTCTTGGGGTATAGGGAAGAGAACTGATAAAGGAGTAGATATGCAAGGATTGAGAGCAGAGATGAAGAGATGGAGAAGAAAAGAGATACACTAGCTACTTAAGTATAGAAAAATGAGCAGCAACAAACTAATGGCCCAACATTAAGTGCCTCCTTCATTTCAGACACTGTATCAACATTGTTTACAACTGTGCCTCCCCTCAAAGACCTTACACTCTAATAAGGAGACATATGCTAATAAAAACAAACCGTATGAACAAAAAGGAGAAGGAAATTTAGGAGGGGGCATTGGCATGTGGGGCATCAGGAAAGCTTTATCATCTATAATGAGATATACTCATTCCTGAAAGGAAAATTCTTGCCACAAAGTCTTAGGCACTTTCTGATGGCTCAATATCAGGAACTGATAATGATTTCATCAGTAGAAGTGACAAGAAAGAAGAGACTGGATCATCTCTTTTTTTTTTAGGTTTTTTTAGCAAGGCAAATGGGGTTAAGTCGCTTGCCCAAGGCTACACATCTAGGTGATTATGAGACCGGATTTGAACCCAGGTCCTCCTGACTCCAGGGCTGGTGCTTTATGCACTGCACCACCTAGCCACCCCCCAGATCATCTCTTTTATTGCTACATTTCCACTTGACTTTTGGCTGAATCCTTCCATGTACATAGTCTCCCCTCTCAGAATGTGAGCTCCTTGGGAGCAGGGGACTATCTCTGCTCTGCTATTTGTATCCAGGGTTCTACATACAAAAACATTTAACAAATGTTTTATTGTTCATTTATATTATTGCTATGCTATCATATCATAGAAACTGGTATATGTACAGTATGGGACAGGTTTCTTCTAAACTCCCTTCTGAGAGGGACAGCGTGGTTTAGTGGCAACTGGTGTGGCTTTGGAGACAGAAAAACCTAGGGTCAAGTCCTGCTCTGACATTGGCCCCAGGGGTCCCCCCTGTGTTCAGCTTTTGGAGGGTCTTCTAGGCTACCAAAGTCATTGATGTAGAGCTGCAAGAGATCTATCTGGAAAGGTCTTTTGGTCCAACTCCTTTATTTTATATATGAAGCAACTGAGACCCAGCATCCCCCAGGAAACCAGCCCCAGAAGCTTGAAGCAAATGTGGCAGACTCTCCAGGCAGGCTCCAACCAAGTTCCCCATCATTCTCCATCACATTCTTGGTGCTTTGTGTAATCCTCTGCAACCCAATCCTGATATTCAGTTCTAGAACTACAATCAAGTCTACTGGAAAGTGTGTAGGACTCCCCCATGACTCCACTCCCCATGACATAACAGATAGAGAGGTGGGTTCAAAGCCAGGAAGACCTGGATCCAAGACAACCTCTTATCCAAACTGACTATCCACTACAGCAATTAGAAAAGAGGTTCCTTCACTTGTGAATCTCCTGTTAATGAAATCACAGGCCCAGTCTCTTTCTAGCCTTATAGCTCCACTCATCTTCCTTAGAACGCTAAATTAAATCCCTGGCCCTGGCCTCCGTTCTTCTCTCTATGGATTGTCTCTTTCTACTGAAAAGTAGAGTTCTTGAGCATAGGAATCATCTTCATTTTTGTCTTGTATCCCTAATGATCACTTAGTAAAAGCTTATTCATTCACTTATAGGGTCTGTGTGACTTTGGAAAAGGTCTTGAACCTTTCAGCACCCCCAAGTTATTCTGAATCGACTCAATTACCTCCCATTCATCTGTCGGTCTGTAATGGTAGAAGGAATTCCCAAACTGAGAGTTTTCCAAACCAAGGCAGAATCAAAATCAGACATAGCAAACTGTGAAGGAACTAGACAAAAGAAACCATTCCCATTTTGCAGATGAGAAAACAGATCAAGAGAAGTTGTCCCAATCTTAGAGATTAGACAGCTGGAAGGGACCTTAGCAAATGTGACCAACACACAGCCCACAAGTACATAATATTTTTATTATTACATTTTTACATTTTATCATTATACTCATTGGTAATACGGGTTATATTATAGTCATAAACAAACATTAAATTCTATGCCATCCTTGAAAAATTTTTATTGAGTGACATGGCCCAGAAGAGTTAAAAGGGTCAATACCCATACGTTAGATTTTACATTGTCAGATCCTTTATTTTACAGATAAGAATAGTGACTTGTTCCAAGTCTCACAACTCCTGAGAGGTCTGGCCTCCAGACCCAAGGTCTTCCAGCTCCAGAATGAGTGGTTTTATTCCTGGAATCCCAAATCTCCTGTCTACAATTCTCTCACACCTCCCCCTCCCCCCCAACATACACACCCTTACTGCAGGGCTGAGTTTAGACACACTGGTTTATGACCAGACACACCACAGACATTTGTGGATGTGGATGTGTGTTCATCTCTAAGTGAAGAGACTTCCATCTCTAAATAAAAGTCAAAATCAAAGAAAAATATGTGTATATAAGATAGATTTTTTGGATGGATAGATTGATAATAGATAGACTGATTGATTTTAGATTACTGTTTATTTTTTTTTCTAACCTGTCTTGTTGCTCATATAAATGAAACTTCACAGGTCAAATTTGCCTCTAGAGAAAAACAGAGACTCAGAGAGACAGAGGTAGAAAAGAGACAGAGGGAGAGAAAATAAAAAACAACTTCAAGGAAGGAACAACACAATTTGTTATGTATCTTTTCTCTGCCTTCTCTTCTTGTTCCATCCTTCATTTTCTTTCCAGAAGAATTTAATCCAAATTTTTCATTTAGAGAAGGGAAGGGAAAGAAAGGAGACAGGACTAAGCATTTACAATGTTTCCAGCTACAAACACAAGCCAGCAAGATGGTCTCTATCAAGGAGTTCATCTTGTATTGAAGGAGGACACCACAAAAGAAGTCCTATAAAGAGGTACAAGGTGTAGGATGACAGGAAAAGTCCAGGAAGTGATTTGAAGATAAGGCCAAACAAGATACAAACAAGATCAGGACAAAGCTGGCACATCAATGCCCAGAGTGGTTTCTGGGGCAGAGAACATTTTTTTCCAGGGGGAAGGGAGTGGCAATGATGACCTGAATGATGTCATGGCTGGAGATGTCCAAGAAGTTCAAGAAACTCTACATCAACCTTTAATTATGTATACTTTTGTACATTTATATAAAGATATCTGAAGGCCTGGAATTTATTAGCAACTCCCTATTGGCTTGACAAATCTGTAGGACCCATTTTTCCCTTCTATTTTCAACTGTGATCAGATTCCCAAACTGAACTCCATTTCTGACAAATATCTTATCAGTTCTCTATTTTAAACTGTAGTCCAGAAATGCAAATCCTGTTCTCAGACACCATTTTGTAGCCAACTGTTCGTTTCCCAAATCAACTTCCTTATTCTACATTTTTATTTGGCAGCAGGAATGAATGTACCACCTGTGCCCCTAAAGTCTTCTTTTTTTTGCCTAGAACTTTGTATTCCTTAGCAATGATGGAATCTGGGTTCCTTCTGCTAGTATCCATCCCATCCTCCTTGATGCTTATGAGTCACTATACACACAAAGAATGCGTAGTGCCTGTCAGCTTTGACAAGTAACTGAGGGCTCTTTTCACCATCCCAAGTAGCTGCCCCAGCAGGACAATAGATATCCTGTTGTTTGTGTCAGATCCACAAATGGGTGCCTCTATGTCTCTCATTGGACAATCAACAAGACCCATTCCTTTTCTCTTCTTCCTCTGTTATTAGATGACCTCCTATCTCGGTTTACCTTGGAAAACATGAAGTTACTTCCTCCTGAAGCCTCAGGTCCACTTAAGGGATTTTATTCAGAGGGACCCCATTAAAAATAGTATTTAACTATTATATAATTAGGGAGTCTGATATTGAAAGCCCTTTCTGGTTTTTTCCCCATTTCTATGACCCAGACACACTGGCCCATTTACCATTACCTGAACTTGACTTTCCAAATTTCCATCTTGGTATTTCTGCTGTCCATGTAGCCTATCCCTTTCTCTCACACCTCAGAATCCCTAGCTTCAATTTAAGGTCCAATTCATGTACCAACTCTTACAAGAAGTTTTTCCTAATAACCTATTAGTGAGGACTGGTAAATGGGCCAATGTGACTGGGTCATAGATATGTGAAAAAGTCAGAAAGGGTAGACTACGGTTGAGTTATAAAGGGCTTTCAATATCAGACTCCCTAATTATATAATAGTTAAATATTAATTGTAATGGGGTCCCTCTGGTATTTCTAGAAATAAATTCCTCAATTATCTAAATATAGATCAAGAATACTACATATTCTCTGAAGTTATTAGTTATTTTATATATATAAAATCTCCATTTCACATAAGTCTGCACCTAGCTAGATGATGCAGTGGATAGAACACCAACCTTAGTGACAGGGCACCTGAGTTCAAATCTAGACTCAGATACTTGACACTTACTAGCTGTGTGACCTTGGGCAAGTCACTTAACCCTGACTGCCTCATATCCAGGGCCATCTGTAGTCATCCTGATCTGTATCTGACCACTGGAACCAGGTGGCTCCAGAGGAGGAAGTGAGGCTGGGGACCTAGCCCAGAACCCAACTCAAATTCAATTCACATGCTTGTCATGGCATCACCTCTTTGACGTCATGGTCTTCTTCAAGAATGAAGGACAAAACTCAAATACAATCTTTAATTTAAAAAAATTTTTTAAAAAGAATGAAGGACAAACAGCAAGACCAGCACACCCCTTATACAGTCTTCATTCCTTTGACTCTCTTTCAAAGGTTCAGTGACCCTTCCTATCCTATTTCTATCACATACTTCCATGCTTCAACGTTCTGACATGTTCAATGTTCTGGACTTACATCTTTGTCTCATGAGAAGGATTAATATACATCTCAAACTGCTCTATGTTTGGAAACTACTGCCCAGGTGAATCTGAGCAAACGAAAGTTCTTACACCCTTGTCTGGACTCTTTATAATATAACCTCACAAAAACGGAGAGAGAAGCATCCCTTCTTCCTGACACTATCCCCCCTGTATAAATGGCCTAATCAATTTCTTTCTAAATCTCAGATTTGGGTTCTGTTCTCATAAACAATCCCAAAATGACCTCTTCCTCGTCAATTTGGTTCTTTTTTTAAGTTACTTTGCTTTGAGTCTATCTCATCTTTCCATAGTTATAATGTAACATGCTCAAGATCAGGGCCTGAATAATATCTAGCGTAACCCAGAACTAGAATGAGTATTTAATAAATATTTCTTGAAAAAGAGCTTCATTCATTTGACAGAACTGATAACATTGTGTCACAAGACAAGACTTACCTTGTCTATATTCTGGTCCCCTCTGGTTGGCAACTTGGGAAGTCAATGGATTACTTTCTAGAACCTTGTTTTTAAATGTGACTTAGCACTCATTCAAACCCAATTCACTTACTTGTCTTGGCATCACCTCCCTGATGTCGTGGTCTTCAAGAATGGACAAACATCATCATTATCATCCAACATAATATATAAGATTACAAAGGAAACCAATTAAGTTGAATTGTAGATGCATATTTACCCATCAAAATTCCTAAAACTCCTTGAAATTCATCCACCCACCTCTTGGGAGGACTCCAGTTAAGAACTCTCAGCTTAGGACTTCCTAAATGGAACCCCTGAACTTTCAGGTTTGGGATAAGACAAAGAGATGCTTCCTCCACTTCATTCCAACACTCACAATGACTATGGGAGCAGCTTGAGTCAGTTACGGTATGCAGAAATACCACCCATTCTTTACAACTCTTCTCTCCTAATTTCTTCACCAAGGGTGCACCCAATATTCTGGAGGGGAGATAGCAGGGATAGACCTAAAGCTACCATTCTCTTCATCCAAGTTCATTTTAGGGCAGAGTGAGGCATTGCTACATCACTGAATGGCTAACAAAGAGTCTTCCTGCATTCTAATGCAACAAGGATATATACCAAGAATCCAGAGCTCTAAGATATCTATATCTATCTATCTATATCAGATTTGAGTATATATATATATATATATATATATATATATATATATGTGTGTGTGTATATATATATATACACACACACACATATATATATATATATATATACTTATATATATATATATATATATATATATATATGATTTCCTTCCCTTCCTCATGGAAAAGCAGCAGGTTAAGGCAGGGCATGACCACTCATGTGATTTCAGGCACTGCCCAAGTCCAAAGTGCTTAGATAGCACATGGCTGGGACTTTTATGTCCTTAGATGAATGGAAAGTTTTGATAGTACTACCAAGTCCTGGGAGCAGCCATGTTACTTTTCGGGAAAACAAATTAATTTTGTAGGAGGGAAGGAGAATGGATCTAACCCATTTCCAATCACTGGAGGGCTTTCTCCATTTCTTCTACTATTCCAGGGGTAGCAAAAGAGTACACGGAGTATCCCACAATTATTGGTTACTCTTGTTCATTTTTGTTCATCCCTTTCTTTGATGATATTTCCTACTGGTTTTCTTTCCTAATCCTGTCTCTGTAATGTGTTACTGCTTGCTCATATACACCCTGTGCTTCTCCCTTGCCCCTTGGGTGATACTAATCCTTAATTAGTCAGAGAATATGCTGTTCCATGACTCACAATCCTGAAACATCAGCTAAATGTCCATGTTTTTAAACTTGGTCTGTTTCTGGGTGGTTTAGGATTTTTTAAAGAGCTTAGCAATTCAACTCACTATCCTTCTCCTATTGAATTCTAGGCACAATTTATCATTAAGATGAATTGTCTATCCAAATATGTATCTATAGCTATAGATCTCTATCAACTATCAATCTCTATGAGTTGTCCTTCTGACAGCATGTCACAATCAAAACAATCAGCATTTTTTATCCACTTTGTTTTTCGAGTGTACATAGCATTTAGGTGGCACATTTCCACAAAGCACTAGACCTGAAACCAGGAAAATCCGAGTTCAAATCTAACCTCAGAAACTTCCAACTGTTTGTCCCAAGCAAGTCATTTAACCTCTCTCAGTCTCAGTTTCCTCATTTATAAAATGGCATCTTTTTCAGAGGGTTGTTGAAAAAAGGATGATATAGGGCAGCTAGGTGGTACAGTAGATAGAAAACCAGCCCTGGAGTCAGGTCCTGAGTTCAAATATGACCTCAGACACTTAATAATTGCCTAGTTGTGTGACCTTGGGCAAGTCATTTAACCCCATTGCCTTAAATCATTAAAAAAATGAAAAAATATATTTATGAAGTCCTTCAGAGCAGTATATGTGTGTGTATGTTCTAGTCATCATCATTATTATTGTTGTTGATTGAATTATTATAATATTTACTATATTATAATATATAATGATTATATATAATATGTAATAATATATAACTTATAATATATATTGTAATATTTTGTTATTATTACAAAGATTAGTCAAATTTTTTTGAGTGGTTACAGATCTCTTTTAGGAGGATGTTCAACAATCAACCATAATGCAAGCAGTGTTACAACCAGGACCATCATCTAGATGACATTGTCATACACCGGGAATTACTCTTTAACTTGAACAAGTCACTAGACCTTCTCAATGCCAATTGCAAACACCCTGTCAAGCAGACATTTTCCTGTTATCAGTCATATTCCTGAGGCTTTGATTAGAGAATTGTTGAATGAGATTATCTTCAATATTATGTCTTTCAATGATATTGACTATTTTGAATAGATGGCTGGATGGATAGATGTTAGGGACCTTGAAAAGACTTCTTCCTGCATTTAAGGCACCATTTTGCTTTACTTACCATCACCAAACAATAAACTCGGTGGGATCATGTAATCACTGCATCCTTCATTTAATTGTATGATGATAGCAATGTGGTCTGCGGAAGTATTACTTACAAAAGTCTTCTCTTTCCTCTACACATAATCTTGTCCTGGACCCTCTCGATTCATATCTCCTAAAACTGGTGTATAGCCAGGGAAGTCGCGGTATCAGTTTACAGCTGCTAATGTTGTCCTGGTGCCCGGTTTTCAGTATGAATAAGGTTAGAGAGTTTTGCCCCCTTGCATTTGATATCTTCCCTTCTTCGGGTTACTTAAGATTTACTCCCTCAATGCCCCCAAATGGATCACCTCTAGCATTGTCTGAGCTAGTTACCATTCCCTTCCTTGTTCCTTTCAGTACCATTTCTCCCTCCTCTAGAAGCACGTCTGGGGCTAGGATGCCAGAGTCCCTATGTAATGGATATATTCCCCTGGATGATGAAAAGAATTTATAATTTTAAAAAAATCTTTGCAAATCTTTCCCATCTTTTATCTATTTGATGCCCTTCTAGTTTCATTCTTCCACTAAAATATTAAATTGAAATTATAGGGTCATCAAAATAGATGCCATAAACTTCCAATGGCTAAATAAGCTTCACTTTCTCTATTTTGATTCTGGTTTTCCTAACCCACCTGTGGCCCAAGCTGTGCCATGTCCCCCAAATCCCTAGATTAGCATTTAGAGACTCTGTTCATATATTTCAAATCCAAAAGTGTTCCACAACCCAATGAGTTTGAGAAATATTAACCATCCCAGATGTAGAATAATCATCACTTTCTACAAAGGCAAGATTATATTTTCATATTATTTTCAATGCAACTTGGCAGCCATAAATTTAACAGCCGCTATGGATAAGGCACTGGGCTTTGTTGTAAATGAAAAAGTTGCTGTCCTCATGAAGTTTATATTCTCCTAGAGAATACAAAATATACACAGCTAAGCAAATACAAGCCAATATGAGGAGAGAGAGTCTTAACAAATTAGGTACATTATTCAAGGCTCCCCACAGGAAGTAGCATGTGAGTTGATCCTTGGAGGGATTCCTAGAGGTAGACATAAGGAAGGAGTGTCTTTTAGGTATGGGTGACAGTTTCTGCAAAGGCAGGGAGAATACCAAGGCCATGAGAAAAGTCCATAAATCAATTTGACAAAAATGCAGTCTGTGTGAAAGGGATCAATATGAAATAAGCTTAGAAAACTCCACTTGAGCCAAGTTGTAAGGGGCCTTAAAAGGCAAGTTGAGGAGTTTGTGGTATGTAGAACATTAAACATATCTAAAAATAATCATCTTATCTAATAAAATAAACCAAATAATTCTAACTCTATCTACTAATGATAGCCAACATATAGCTAGATAGATATAGATAGAAAAATTTTTATATATATACATATATGGATTTGAGGGTTGTAAAGTATTTTACATTTATCTCACTTTGGTCTAAATATAAAGGGATTTGTAAAGGTATGTATCTGAGGATCATATTTAGAAGAGGAAAGAACCTCAGAAGTCATTTTGTCCAACCCCACTATGACTTGTTAAAATGTCATCCAGAGGGTAAGTGGCAGAGTTAGGATTTGAAACCAGGTTCTTTCCACCATACTGTGCTATTTCACTAGCTGGGAATTATTTATTGTACTTAAAATATATATATATATATATTAATAATTTCTTTTAAAAAAATTTAATCTCTATGTTTCTAAAATTTCCTGTCTATAAAATGGGAATAAATGTAGCTACTTGAGGAAGACTATCACAAATTGGAATTCACTGTGGGTTCTGCAGCACCCTTCAAACTCGTGACCCCTTTCCAAGGGCCTACAGCCAATTCATTGGTGCATTTAAGGCAATAATTGATCAAACCTCTGTATATTGATTTATTTAGGAGAAAGTTAAAGATATGGAAGTCTTTTAACTATTCATAAGCATATGTAATCCAGAAGAAAAGAATAAAGGAAAATCATTGAGGCATCTTCACTCTTTTGAACTGTGATTTCTAAAGGAGGATCTAGTCTCTTCTCCTTTCCCAAAACCTACTAGTTCGGTGATATCCCCAAGATTACTAATGACAGTGACAATTAAAACTCCAAATAACACCTACTTTGAAGTTTGGGCAGTGACTGAAAACCAAAGGCAAATTTGGAAGAATTTGCTTTCTCCTTGGGATGAAATGGGTTCTCTTTACTGTTACCTTAAATCCACAATTCAGTCATCTCAATGAACATTAATTAGGCACCTGCTACATGCCAAGCACAATCCATAAGGTTAGAGACACAAAGACAAGAATGAAAGAGTCCCTGCCCTGAAGAAGTTTACATTCCATTGATGGATGCAGCATTTATACGGTAACATATAGCACAAGCTAATTTGGAAAAGAGAGGAAAACACTTATAACTGGGAGGATTAAACAAAGCTTTACAGAAAAGTTGGGGTACCAAAATGCATAAAGTACTGATGCTAAACTCAAGAAGACTCAGCTTCCTTAGTTCAAATCTGGCCTCAGACACTTACTAGTGGTGTGACCCTAGGTCGGTCACTTTTCCCCTGTCTGTCACAGAGAAGGTATCACCTGAAATATACAGGATTCTGAAATATAGAGATGACAAAATGCATTTCAGGTATAAGGGATAGTCCAAGCAAAGGCTCAGACCTGAGAGATGCTTTTATTTTTAAAGGGATCTTGATTTTCTTTTCTTTCTTTTTTTAAGGTTTTTGCAAGGTAATGGGGTTAAGTGACTTGCCCAAGGCCACACAGCTAAGTATTGTTAAGTGTCTGAGGTCATAATTGGAACTCAGGTACTCCTGACTCCAGGGCCAGTGCCCTATCCACTGTACCACCTAACTGCCTCTTGATTTTCTTTTGAGAAAAATTATTATTATTCTCTTATATTAATAATCAATTATAAAATTAGGACTGAGATTTTTTTCCCTTTTCCATTTCCTCATTCAGAAATCAACCCCTGTAAATTATTCAGCCGGCCTTTGAAGTGCATGGCCAATAATCAGATGAAACCTTGGGCAAAACTTAGCCTACTGGGAAAACTTGGATCTGATCAAAAGGTAAAGAAGTTTTAACCTAGGTGGAGGAGTGAATTCAGGTTCATTGTGTTTTAGTCAGACACGTTTGAGTGGGAATGGATTCACCTCTTCATCTAGTTTGCCCTAGACTGGGGTGGTCTGGGGTAAAATAAGTCTCTGTGTCTAGGACTGAGTGATCAGAATCAAGGCCCTGGATTATCATTAGAATAAACCCACTTTTCATTATAGTATTCATAATCCCATTCATCGTTAACCAGTCAGAATTGATTGCCAACTGTCAGAAACGCTAGCTGTTCCAAGGGCACTTCAACCAATGAGACTTGTTACGTTTCATCTTTCATTGAACAGAGACAAAAAAAATAGCCATCCTTTGATTAATTACTCATTAGCCACCATTAATTAAATGATTAATTACACAGGAATTCTAACTCGAACTTTTTAAATATCACATTTTTGAAGGATTCTTTAGATTCATCAGGGGGTCTTAACTTTTTGGGTGTCATGGTCCCCTTGGGCAGTCAAGGTGAAGTCTAAAGACCCCTTCTCAGAATTTATACATTTTAAAAATCCTTAAGATGACAACAAAAAAAAAAGCTCAAATTATATTGAACGACAGCACTTGTTCTCTTTCTACATAAACAAATTTCACAGACAGAAGGTTAAGAAGTCCCCCTTAGATTTATTCTTGATTCAAAGTGGAAGCAATTAAAAAGTCTATTTTCTCCCCAAGCTGGAATGAACTAAGGGCTCATTGAGAAAGATGGTTCCAAAGTCAGAATTGCATTGATTCTCAGTTCCTTCTGGCAATCAGAAATTCAGAAGAGACAGCAAAGAGTACCAAGTACTCTTTTTTTCTGATGCTCTTGGATGAATATTGCATTTGTGTTCTGATGGGGACATCTCTTCTCCCATGTATCTGGTTGTCTCTTAGTTTCATAATCACCTGTAGCCATAAGCCACCTGTAGCCCCTGATCTTGGGGACTCTCTTTTAGGTATTTGATTCACTCTACTATGAACAGTGGCCAGAAAGCAATTTCCCAGAATGGGAGGAATGCTCCCTTTAATCAATAGTTGAATCTTGGAGTCACCACTTCTGACTAAAGAGACTGAGCAAAAGTCATTCAGATTGTCCTCGTGGTAAGATGAATCTTATTATTTTGCCTGATTTTGTTTAATGTTGATTCAAAGTCCAGATTCCAGACAATTAACTGACTTAAGGTTGGAAAACTTCTTATATTTGCTATTTGTGATCCTGTGCCCTTGAAAATCCATTTTAAGGACTTCTGCTGATTCCCTAAAAGAAGGAGATCAATGGGAACTATGTGTAGGGTAAGGCTTTAAAAACCCTTTTCCTCCAAAGATCCCATTTGATTCTCATGCAAATAACACCAACAAAAAAAAAAACCCAAGATAATTGCTCTCTACCCTACCAGGTCACGATTAGCATCATAGATCCATATCTGGAAGGGATTTCAGGGATCATCTAATCCAACCCCCTAATTTTACAGAAGAGCATGAGTCCCAATGGAGTCAGTTAAGTGACACCCAATTTTACAGGTAGTAAAAGTCAAAGATAGGAGTTGAACTAAAATTATTCTTTTGGAGGAAGATGGATGGCACTGCAGTGCCCAGCCTAGAATCAGGAAGATTCATTTTCATGAGTTCAAATCTGGCCTGAGACACTTACTCACTGTATCATCCTAGGCAAGACATTTCTCCCTATTGACTTCAGTTCCCTCATCTGCAAAATGAACTGAAGAAACTACAAAACTACTCTAGTGTCTTTGCCAAGATAAAACTCCAAAAGGGATCATAAAGAAATACACATGACTGAACATCAATAACATATCCATAAATACATTCATATAGGCATACATCCATAAATTCATGTACATACATACACACATATCTACCATATGGATGGAATGGGGAATCCAAAAATCAAAGAAATAAGTCAGGGAGAGGGGAAGGGGTTTTGAGTCCTGGAACTAGAATGGGGGCAGTGGTGCCAGCAAGTCAGAGAGTGGCACCAACAAATTGGAGAAATGTTGTAAAGGAAGTGGAGAGACCTTTGTGGTTTTATACAGACCAGAACACAGCACGGAGAGGGAACTTTTTTATGGTTGTTATGGCAGTTGGCAGATGGTCATACATAGATATGTTTGTATCCACAACCACATTAAAAGGACCTCTTTTTGGCTCTATATTCTGGTCAGCCCAAAACCTCAAAGCTCTCCCCATTTCCTTTATAAGGGTTCTTGAATCTGTTGGTATCTTTCTAGTACTACTGCTCCCATTCTAATTGTAGGCCTCAAAATCCCTTCCCTGGACTCTTACAATCGCCCCCAACTCTGACTCCGCTTTTCCCCTGCATCCACCTGGGACATTTTTACCTAAGTTAATAAGCCAAATAACATTTATTCAGTATTTTCTATCTGTTTCCTTACTTTGTTTAAAGACTAGGGATGGAAGGACAAGAAAAGACTAAGAACTTTTGGTCTAATTTCAGGACTCTTGTTCATGTTCCTCCTCTACTCCAAAATCTTTAAATGAGTCTCCTAGAGTCCATTGAATAATGGTTAATTTCTTAACGTGACATTCGAAGCTATCAAAATGTGTCCCTAATCTATTTTATCTACCTATTCCTCCCTTAAAGGGATTCTTTCTAGGAGTCCTTATGGAAGGGAATTCGACATTCAGACCAAAGTGGATTACTCTCTGTTTCTTGGACCTTGATGAAACTCTTCCTTTTACCTAAACCATTAATTCTCAAGCTTTTGGGTCTCAGGACTCCTTTGTTTTCTTAAAAAATATTGTGAGGGGCCATTAGGTGGTGCAGTGGACAGAGCACCTGCTCTAGAGTCAGGAGTACCTGAGTTCAAATCCAGCCTCAGACACTTAATAATGACCTAGCTGTGTGGCCTTGGGCAAGACACTTAGCCCCATTGCCTTGCAAAAACCTGGAAAAAAAAAGTATTGTGAACCTCCAAAGAGTTTTTGTTTATGTGGATTATAGTTAGTGATATTTACCATATTAGAATATAAGGTCTTATTAATATTGTCAAAATAGTTTTGACTCCTTGGACCTCCTGAAATGATGATGATGGTGGTGATGATGATAATGATTTGCGCCATTTCATCTTGACAAGCGCATGAATTAGATTTGAGTGAGCGGTTGCTGTGCTAAATCACCAGTCTCACTTTCCTCCTCCTGAGCTGTCTGGCTCCAATGGCCAGATAATCAGGATGACTGGAGATGGCACTGAATGAAAGGCAGTCAGGGTTAAGTGACTTGCCCAGGGTCACACATCTAGGAAGTATCAGATGTCTAAATTTGAACTCCCATTCTCCTGACTCCAAGACCAGTACTCCATCCACTGCATCACCTAGCTGTCCCCTTGGACCCCCTGAAAAGGTCTCAGGAGACCTTCCTTCAGCACAGGGCCACAGCTTGGGAACCTATAAGCTAAATTAGCAGTTCCCCTTTTCTTTCTCTTCACCTCTGTCAGCATTTCAACTTTTTGAAACAACTGTTTGTCCCATTAGATTACAAATTCCTTGAGAGCAAGGACTGACTGATCCTCCAAGAACCAATATAAATGTCTTTCCTCCCTGAAGCCTTCCTTTTCCAGTGACACCAGGCAGAAGTAAGCTCTTCCTCCTAATAGACTTTATCTGAGTTTCTCTTTTGACATTTCCTTTTGGTTTTGGTTGTTTTGCAGTGATTTGTGTGGGTGGCTAATTATTTCTCCTAGTCAGCAACCCCATGAATGCAGGAATTTTATCTAATCAATTTTTCTTACAATACATTGCTTCAAATAGAATTACTTATTCTTAGTAAATGTTGCTCATTTGAATTTAAATACAACAAATCCAATGTGAATTGACAATGAATTTGTAATTAGGGACAAAAAGTTACTCAAGGTACCTACCTTTTAAAACCGAGATTCTTCTTTGGCAATATGTCTCCAGGGAAGTCCCAGACTGAAACAAAAGTCCAATATACCAAAATGTCCATTAAAGCACTTTTCTGGTAGCAAGGAATGGGAAAGAATTGGGGTTCCTCATGGTTTAGAAAATAGCAATATAAGCTGTGACAGATGAGTGAAACAGAAAATTACTAATATTATGATACACTAATGTAATTAATGAAGAGTTACAAAAACAAAAGAAGGTATAAAAATGTGATAGAATTCTTTTATGCTTAAGAAATGACAGAAGAGATTATTTGGAAAAATCTGGGAAGACCTGTATAAACTAATACAGAATCAAATTAATAGAACCAGGAAAAAAATCTATTTAACAGCATTGAAAATACAACCATTTTGGGGCAGCTAGGTGATGCAGTGGATAGAGCACCAGCCCTGGAGTCAGGAGTACCTGAGTTCAAATCCGACCTCAGACACTTCATAATGACTTAGCTGTGTGGCCTTGGGCAAGCCACTTAACCCCATTGCCTTGCAAAAAAAGAAATACAACCATTTGAAAGGAAGGTTAGGGAAAATTATCTCACATATTCAGGATATACAAACAGACATCTATGAAAACAAGGAGCTGGGAGTAGGGGAACAGCTGATTTGAACTTCATTTCTATCTGAATTCATCAAAGGAAGGAAGAATACACATCTAGTTAAGTATGTAGATTCTCATTCAAAAAGAAACTGGGAAGGAAAGTAGAGAAGATAGAAATGGGAGAATTAGAGGTTGTTCATCCTTTGTTTTCAGAGGACTAATGACATCACAAGGATGATCTCTTGATTTGCCAGTGAATTGGATTTAAGTGAGGGAGAGACTCACTCTCTCCCTGAGGCATTGAAGACCAGGGGTAGAAAAAGTCAAGATACCTGGTGATGGCCCAGGATGTGGTGGATAACCACCTTTTGATGCCTGACCAAGCTCTAAGCTCTCCACTGGACCTGCTTCACCCACCTTTATAACTATTGGAACAAATTGATGTCATCCACCCTTTCTGCCAGAGAAAGTTTTTACATATTTGGGGTAGATATCTCCCTAACTCATCAACAGATTTGAGGGAAGGTAGATTGAATGGATTGATCCTAAGTAAAACAAACTCTAAAAATGAACAAAGATATTTAAAATTCTTCTTAAGGTGGCAAAGAATAGAAATCTAAAGAAATCATAAAAAATTAGGGAAGTTCAAAAAATATTTATAGTAGTTCTTTGTGTGGTGGTAACAATTGGAAATTGAGGGAAAACTCATCAGTTGGGGAATGGCTGAACATTGTAGTGTGTTAATGGTATGGTATGCTATTTTCCTATAAGAAATCATGAATGGAGAAACATGGAAAGAATTACACAAACTGATGCTGAACAAAGGGAGCAGAACCAAAAGAACATTGTACACATTATCAACAACATTGTGACTTGCTCAGCTGCTCTCAGAAATCTTCAACAACCCTGAGAGAGGAAACATCATCCACAATCAGAGAAAAAAAAACAAACAAAAAAAAACCCACCACAGAATCTGAATGGATATCATGTTCACTTTTAAAAAAAAAAATCTCTTATGTTTTTTTCTTCTTATTCCATGATTTTCTTTCTTTTACCTTAGGCCTAGTTCCTTATACAGAAAATGACTAATATGTAAACATCTTAAACACAAATGTACAAGCACAATTTTTACCAGACTGTTCACCACTGAGGGGAGAGGGATGGGAAGGGAGGATGGTAGAAAAACGTGTAACTGTGTAACTTATAAATATGCAAGTGGGAAAAAACTACTCCCTCAAAAGCTGCAAATTATGTCTTCACTGCTCAAGCCAATAGATATTTTTCAGTCTTAAAAAAAAAAAAGAAAGAAAGAAAAGAAGAATGGAAATTGGAGGGAGGTGGTCCATCAACAGGGAATGACCAAATTATTAAATATAAATAAGATGAAATATTATTGTGCTGGAAGACAGGATGAAGAGGATGGTTTCAAAAAAGCCTGGAAAGATTCATATGGACTAACAGCAAAATGAGTCAAATCAGAACAATTTATGCAATAATGACAGCACGGGAAAACAAAAGATTTTAAAAGACTTAAAAACTCTAACCACAATAACCAATCACAATTCTAGCTGGCTGATGAATCCTGACAGGTAATGAACTCAGATTGGAGAGTGAGACCCAAATTTTTAAGATAAGGCCAATGCAGGAATTTAGTTTGTTTGACTATGCATGTTTGAAAAGAAAAAATGGGGGGAGGGGAGGAGGGTTTTTGGGGTTTTTTTAGTGAATGAAGGTGAAAAAAGAGAAAAAAACTGGTTTCCATTTATTGCCAAATAATAATATATGATTTTTTAAAAATAAAGTCAAAAGTACAAAGATGATGCTCACGTGGATAGGAATGTCTTTTCTGCCCACCATAAAACATAAAACAAATTTTGTCTCCAGGAAGTACTACTTTTTTATTTTTTCATAGAAATATAGAAGGACTGGTCATTTAGTTAGTGTATCATTCACTGGCCAGTTCCTAGTTACACAGTTTTGTAGTTTTACCAGGCATTTTTAACATACCCCCCCAGTAAAGTATTAAATTATATATTGATTATATTAATTATATATATTAAGCTAATATTAATATCTTGCTATATATTCTATTAGTATGTATTGCATTATTATATTATTAGTAAAATAATATGATATATTGATTATGTTAATTATATATTGTTATGTACAAAGCACTGAACTAGTCATGAGGGAATACAAAGATAGATAAGAGTAGTTCATTGCCCTAGAGGACACTAGTATAGCATGAAAATAAAACATATTTCTTTTTTTTTTAATTCGGAGGGGTGGCTAGGTGGTGCAGTGGATAGAGCACCAGCCTTGGAGTCAGGAGTCCCTGGATTCAAATCTGACCTCAGACACTTAATAATTACCTAGCTGTGTAGCTTTGGGCTAAGCCACTTAACCCCACTGCCTTGAAAAATCTAAAAAAAAAAAAAAATTTTGAGCTTAAAACTTGTGATGGAAAATGCCATTCATATCCAGAGAAGGAACTGTGGAGTTTAAATGTAGACTAAAGCTTACCATCTTCAATTTTTGAAAGTTGTCCCACCTGTTAGGTTTCTTTTCTCTCAAATGATTTCTTTTTCTCAATTTGATCTGATTCTTCTTTCACATTATGATTAAAATGGATCTATGTTTAGCATGGTTATACATGTATAGCCTATACTACATTGTTCTGTGTCAGGAGGAGGGGGGAAGGGAAGGGAAGAGAGGGAAGGAGAAAAATGTGAAACTCAAAATCCTGCAAAAAAAATTTGCTGAAAACCAGAGATGCTTTAATTTGCCTTTCTCTAATCAATAATGAGTTAGAGCAATTTTTCATATGACTATAGATAGTTTTGATTTCCTCATCCAAAAATTGCCTTTGCCTATCCTTTGAACATTTATCCATTGGAAATGACTTATTTTTTTATAAATTGGATTCAATTCTCTACATATTTTAGAAATGAGTCCTTTCTCAGAAACACTAATTGTAAAAATTTTTTCTCAATTTGCTGCATTCCTTTTGATCTTGGCTACAGTGGTTTTATTTGTGCAAAAAAGTTTTTAATTTAATGTAATCCAGAATATTCAACTTGTTTTTTTATAATGTTCTCTGTCTCTTCTTGGGTCATAAATTGCTTCCCATTCCATAAATCTGACAGGTAGACTCTCCCTTGTTCTTCTAATTTGCTTATAATATTGTTGTTTATGTCTAAATCCTGCACCCTTTTTGACCTTATCTTACTACAGGGCGTGAGATGTTGGTCTAATCCTAGCTGCTCTCCAGTTCTCCCAGAAGTTTGTATCTGAAGAGTGAGTTCTTGCGGATGCACCTCTCAACAAAAACCCAAATTACCCTGGTCTTCTTTGCTTAAATTTGGATTTTTCAATTTCCTTGAAAAGGAATTTAAAGGACAGACATGAAGGTGTGTACATTTTTGCTATAAAACCTAAATGAAAAGCCAAGAGGTAATGCTCTCCAATCAATATTTTACTGGCCATTTTTTTCTGCAACACCAATCTTTTTCTCCATTATTAATTATTGCAACAGAGGCTCTTCAAAGCAAGAGAGGAAGAAGGTGACTGCTGTGCTGTTTCCCTTGATGCTAATCAATACATAGTCAAACAGGGTCCTCTCCTCCCCTAATAACCAGAAAAATCAATGCAGGGAGTCCAATCTTAGCTCACAAAAGATTGAAGTGGAAGGGCCAAAAGGTCTCCAGTGATTAGCAGCTGGTACAGATGGGGCCAGGGAAGCTGGGAGGACTCAGTCAGCAGGAAGGGAAGCAGAAGGCTGATTTCACACCTGGGAAGCACCAGCTGGTCAGTCCTGGAGATTTCTATCTTCACCCTAGACTAGGGAATAAAAGAAGGGGGAGGGGAATGATTCTGTTAACCAAAATGAGGGGGAACACCCTCAGTTTCCAGGACCCCTGAATCAGAAAGGACACAATTCAGAATCTCATGCAGAGAATTGTGTTTGGCTGCCTAGGAGCATTTTTTCATATTGCTTTCCAAATGTTGTTTCATTGACCAAGATTTGGCCAATTGAATGTAAAAGCAGTCTCACTGGATAGGTGACTTCCTGAATCAAAGGACTGTTCTATTGGCCTGTTTTAGATTCACATCCCAGACTGCCATCCAGTCCTTCACCCGTGCATCATCTCCTTGTGACTATGGCTTCTCCTCACCTGAACAAGAACTCAATACACTGGACCCAACACTTAGACCTTCACATCTAGGGCTTTTAGGAAGTTAGAATTTCCCTCCTTTGAACTTCCCTCTTTAGAACTCCCTTCTTTGGGACCAGACCAGTTGATGGATGACCTACTGTGTCTTAACTAGACCACTTAGGCCACCAGATTCCGGCCATGTTTCAGCTTCTCATTCCATCCAGGTCAAGTCACCAACTTTCTCTGGGGGGTGGGGGAGGGCCAGAACAAAACTATCAGGAAGACTCATGATGGCATGCATGGAAGTGCTTTATAGAGACTGTGAAGGATATATAGTCATTCTCTAACTGATTATGATTGGCTAACACATAGGAAATAAAGAGGCTCTTGGACTGGATGTGGAGACATTCAAAATGAACTATCAACTCCAGCATTAGTGTAAAACTGGAGAGGTTTCAAAATTCTCTATGTGGCCTAACCAGATTAAAATGTAATTGGGGGTGGCTAGGTGGTGTAGTGGATAAAGCACCAGCCTTGGAGTCAGGAGTACCTGGGTTCAAATCCAGTCTCAGACACTTAATAATTACCTAGCTGTGTGGCCTTGGGCAAGCCACTTAACCCTGTTTGCCTTGCAAAAACCTAAAAAAAAAATGTAATTGGGAAATGTTAAAAAAAAAAAAAAACATAAAAATGCAATACAACATAGATAATGTTAATTTGTAGTTTTCTAAATCATTATGAGGTCATCAGGGGAATCATTTCTAATTGAGTTTGACACCAAAGATCTAGTGTTTTTCTTTTTGAATGCTCTTTTTTTTTTATTCCTCTCATAAAGTTCAGTTACTTCAATGATCAATCTGGTACAAAAATAATGCGCTAAAGTGAAAGATCTTGGCCTTTTCTATTCTGAGGCCATGTAGCCCCATGAAAATGGGCCTCAGCTTTTTAGTCTTACTGTTAGTTCTTTTCCATTTTAGGGGAAAATTAATCTAGAGGTTTTGACCTTGTGAGTTTTGAAAGCTCAGGTCAATGAGTCTCTGATTTAGAGTTCAGTCTAGGTATTATAACCAGTTCAGCATTATTATCCAAGGAACCAAGAGTGGCTTTGGAGATTTAGCCCAGTTAAATCTGAGACCAGGACTCAGTAGTCAGTGTACCACTTTTGGGTGTGATTTTGGTGACATTAATATTGTGTAGAAATTGCCAAGAGTGAGCCCTCTCAGGAAAAAATAAAATAAAATTAATTAATTAAAATTAAATTTTCAAAAATTATCATGTCCCTCCCTTTTCATAAAACTACATGTACAAATAAGCTTATCAGCACATATTCTATTCAAATAAAATTATTTTTTGCAACAATACACATGTTAAATATGAAATAAGGATAAAAATGAATTTTTTAAAAAGTAATAGCACTTTCCCCAAAGACTGAAGTGGAATTGGGGAAAATATGTCATCTTTGGGGGGAAATGTTTTCAATTTTGTTTTTACTTATATCTTGGGGGTAAATATCCCCTGGTAAGTGGTTAAATGGAACTAGGAGTCTATTCCCTGTCACCTATAAGAAATGGGAACACAGCCAGTGGCAACCTAAGCCAACGAGAGATTCTCAATCCCCTAGGGCATCTAGGTGGCACAGTGGAGAGAGCTACAGGTCTGCAATCAGGAAGACTATCATTCAAATTCAATCTCAGACACTTCACTGTGTAACCCTGAGTAAGTCATTTAACCTTGTTTGTCTCAGTTTTCTCATCTGTAAAATTAACTATAGATGGAAATGACAAACCAATCCAGTATCTTTACCAAGAAAACCCCAGTCACAGAGTCCAACAAAACTGAAAAGACTGAGTAACAACATCCCAAATCCTTTAGAGTACCCCTAAAATCCTGCAGGATAGATGTAGCCTAGCTCTCAAAAAACAGACTAAAGCTTACCTGCTACTCATTCATTCATTCATGGCACTCTTCCCTCAGAAGATTCAAATTATGTTCCAAATTCAAATTACTTTCCAAGCACTATCCCCAAAAGGCTTGAATTCCCTGAGCTTAGAGGGAGTAACAGTCATAAGGAAACATTAGAAGTAGCATGGTTCTGTAGCTAGAGGCTCACAGCCAGGAAATGGAGCAATCATCAAATGGGTATTGAGTAGCAACAGTGCCAAACATTCTGTCTACAAGAATCCATCAACCACCAGCTCCAAGGCAGGCATCATGCTAAGCACTAAAGATACAAAAAAAGGGCAAAAGTCAGTCCCTTCTCTGAGGTGCTCACATTCTAATGAGGAAGGCAACTTGCAAATGATCTCAGTGCCAGAAACCTAAGGGATAAACTGGGGGTGGTCTCAAAGGGAGCCTGGATAAAAACTCCACCTTTCAGCATTTGAGGTGATTTTCTGAGACTATAGGTTGCAGAGAGAGCACTCATCTGCTTTGATGGGAATTTCTCTATAGCAACAAAATCCTTAGTACAGTTCATATTGCTAAAATCTATATAATACTTCATAGAAGACACTTTGCAAAGAGCTTCATAGAGTACAATTTGCAAAGAATTTTATCCATATTTGAAAAGGTTAGGTTGCATAGGAGATTGAGTGCTAGAATTAGATTCAAAAGATCTGAGTTTGAATCCCGTTTCAAGGACTTACTAGCTATGTGACTGTAGGCAACTCATTAAACCTCCCTGAGCCTCAGTTTCTTCATCTATATAATGGTAATGTTGACTCCATCTACCTCACATTTGGGAGTATTGAATGGGATTATCCATATGAGTCTTTTACATAAATAGGAAAATATTGGATCAAATGAGATTTGATATGTATAGACTAGCTGTGTGACCTTGGGCAAGTCACTTAATCTGGATTGCCTCTCATCCAGGGTCATCTCCAGTCTTCCTGATCCATATCTGGCCACTGGATCCAGATGACTCTGGAAGAAACTGTGAGGCTGATGACTTAGTAAAGCATCCTCTCATTCAAACCCAATTCCTGTGCATGTCATGGTATCACCTTCCTAATGTCACAGTCTTCTTTGAAAATGAAGGACATGAAGGGCGGCTAGGTGGCACAGTAGATAGAGCACGGGCCCTGGAGTCAGGAGTACCTGAGTTCAAATCCAGCCTCAGACACTTAGTAATTACCTAGCTGTGTGGCCTTGGGCAAGCCACTTAACCCTAATTTGTTTGCAAAAACCAAAAAAAAAAAAAAAAAAGGAAAAGAAAATGAAGGACAAGCAACAACATATATGTATGTACACACAAATGTGTAAAATTTATACATATATATGTAAAATGTAGGATCCAAAGAGACCATATATATATATGTGTGTGTGTGTTCTATGTATATTTGTAAATTTATGCATTTAATACATAGAATTGAAATGTTTTACAAATCATAAAATGCTATTAAAATACAAGCTATTTTTATTGCCTTTATTTTACAGATGAGGAAACTGAGACTCACCAGGGTTCACTAAGATGTTATTGGGTAAAGACCATGGAGTGGAAATCCAAGGATATGAATTAATCCTGATTCTACCTCCTATGTGAACTGGGGTAAGTTATTTACCACCTCAGGGTTTCAGTTTCTTCCTCTGTAAATGAAGGGAAGGGACGAAGTGGCCTCAAAAACCCCATCCAACCCTGTACCTGTAGTCCCACAAAGTGCCCCAGGCAACAAACTTAGGAAGTATCTGAAATGTGATTCTGTCTAAGGTTTTCCTCACTCCAAGGCCCGTTGTCTCCTCTATCTTCATTTTACAGATGAGGAAACTGAAGCAGACAGAGGTTTAGTGACTTTCTCAAGGTCAGACTAGCTAGCCTCTAAGACTGAATCTGAACTCAGGTACTGAAGTGCAGAAAGAAATGTCACAGAGCAATATTACATGACAAGTGAGAATGAGGTCTAGGACCTAGATCTCCCCAACCACCCTGCTCGGGTCCCCAGCATTGCCTCTCCAACAGGAATGCTATAGAATGGTTTTCTATTGTTCTCAACTGTGAGTTGAATCATCCTTCCTTTGATTTAGGTTTAGGTTTGGGGGAAAGGAAAGCCTTTGTTCTCAGTCTGTAAGGGGTATCCTGTCTGGGCCCTGAGGGACCCACCCTGACCTGACCTTGAACTTGACTCCCACAGGTAGTAGTATCCAATTACTGTGGAATGGTGGGAAAAATGTCGGCTTGGAGGCAAAGAACCTAAGTTCTAAACCTACTTCTGACCACATCTTTGACGAAGTTGTGTAAACTATCCTCATCCAAGGGGAGACGAAAGGGATGACTCAGTCTCTAAAGGCTCTCCCAGACCCAGAACTTTGATATAGGTGTAAATCTCAGCTTTCCATTAGCTAGTCCTGGCCCTCAGTTTCCTCATCTGTAAAATGGTAGGGTTGACCTAAATCAGAATTAAGAACCTGGGGCCCATGAGTTTTTAAAACAGATTTTTCTTAGGAACTATATTTCAACATAGTTTGTTACAACACAATTGGCTTCCTTTGTAATATTATACATTTTATTATGTCTTGAAAAATAGCATTCAGGAGCTGAGTGGCACAGTAGATAGAGCACAGGCCCTGGAGTCAGGAGGACCAGACACTTCATAATTACCTGGTTGTATGACCTTGGCCAAGTCACTAAATTCCATTGCCTTGCAAAAAAAAACCCAAAAAATGAAAAATAAAATTATCATTCTAAGAAGTCCAGAGGTTTCACCAGATTGTATCCCTTAGTTCAGGAGCTAGCACATAAGTTGCTTAATAAAGTATTTCTTGACTATTGATTATCAAAGGGTTCCATGACACAGGAAAGGTTAAGACGCCCTGAACTAAAAGACCTCTTGAGGTTCCTCACAACTTGAATTTCCGATGATCATTATGAATATTTCCCTAGCTACCTTTCTGCATGCTCACCTACCCACACATGCTGTTTGGGCAGGAAGGCTGTCCCCTTAGTCACAGAAAAACTGTCTTTGTATTTTAAGTTGACAACATCATCCTTTGCCACAATTCTCCATTCTCCCAGCTCTCTTAACTTTGTCACTCCAAATGGTCCCTTGGCTTACTTAGATGAACTTTGCAGAGGTTAGGCTCCCATCTCATCGGGGCCCAGATTTGATCAATTCTTAAAGAACTTCTCTGAGCATCTGTAAGACTTCATTTCTAGGAGATGAGTCAGCAGAGCAGGAAATTCTCCTTGTACAAGCAATACCTTCTATCCTGTGGGTGGATGGTATTGAGGGTAAAAAAGGGAGCAGGCCTTAGGAGCTCCTAGTTCCAAGTCACCTCAAAAACTGAACAATTCAATTGTAACTTGAGAAATGTTGACATGCAATTTGCCAAGATGAATTGTTCCAACATGTTTGGGGGAAAGTTTAGGTGTATCCAAATAAGGAACAAGGCAAACAAGGAACTTAGTGGCTATTGCCAATGTCTAGATGACTGGGCATAGAAGGGCCAGGCAGAGGGCACTGAGTGCCCAGTAACCCCTTGAAAAATGGTGCAACAAAAAAAGAGCCTCAAAAGGCATCTCATGCTAGCTTTCTCAAGTTCCTTGGTTTGGACCCAGAAGGATTCTTAGTGATCTTGGAACTGGAAGAGATTTCCATGACATGACTTCCTTATTCAAAAAAAAATTCAACCCAAATACTCTCTACAATGGCCGCCTATCCCTGCCTACAATGAGGGAGACCCCAACACCTCCAAAGCCAAGTCATTTTACTTTGAAGAGACTACTGAGTCAAAGAGTTTTTCCTGACATTGGCTTCTGGACAACTTCCACCCATGCCTTCTGATTCTTTCCTCTGGCATCAAGCAGAAGGCCAATCCTGCCTCCATATGACATCCTTTAAACACCCCGATTCAGCTATCATGCTCCCCAGAAGTCTTTTTTTCCTCCAGGTCAAACATGCCTACCTCCTATTATAACTGAACTTGAACCCCTTCCCCATTCTGCTAGTCCTGATGGTCTTCATTTAGTCATGTCCTTCTTACAAAGCTGAGCCCAGGTTCATAAGCATGATCAAAGCAGAATACAGCACAGGACAACCATTCCTTTACTTTTTAAAACAACATTATTGAGACAATGTTCTTGTCTTTCTACCCATCCCCCTTCCAGATTAAATCCTTCTTTGGGATAAAGAAAAACAAGTAAAAAAATCTCAAGGACAGAGTTCAAGGTTCTTGTGGGAGGAAAAGGAGGAGGCAGGTCCCTAGAATAAAGGTTACATGCTTGAAAATAGCCTGAAGTGATGTAGAGACCTGGTTTCAACCTAAGGAGAAAGAATTTACTTCTGCCACCATTCCTGTACTACTCTCTCCCTTCTGTTGTTCAAATGGATTCCTCATGACCCCCACTGGAGATTTTCTTGTCAGAGATACTGGAGTGACTGGCCTTTCCTTCCAGATCTGATTTGCAAGATGAGGAAACTGAGGCAACAAGGGTTCAGTGACTTGCCCAGGGTCACTGGGCTTATAATAATAATAATAGCTTATAAGTGTCTGAGGCTAGATTTGAACTCAGTCAAATGTGTTTCTAACTCCAGGCCCAGCACTCTATCCATTGAGGCACATAGCTGCCCTTCTACCTTCCCTTTATGAATTGTTTTCTCTCATTAGTATGTGAGTTCCTT